>NW_027466120.1:8172500-8615000 GCF_046127955.1 Nelusetta ayraudi | reverse complement strand
GTCGTCGCAGCATCTTCGGCTTCGAGTCACAGCGACGCGATTTAGAAAGAATGAGAGGCGGAAGCAGCGCTTCCCATGATGCTCCTCTCCTCCCAGCCCACCTCCATTACGCCCCTCCTACACACACACACACACACACACACACACACACACACACACACACACACACACACACACACCTGATTAGCGCTCTAGCCCCTCCCTCTTTTCCATCCTCTCTCGTTTGTGGTGAACGGCTCCTCCTCTTCTCTGTCTGTACTTCCTTCCTTCTCTTCCTTCTCTTCCTTCTCTTCCTCCTCCACCTCCTCCTCCTCCTCCTCCTCCTCTCCAGTTTTGATGTTCTCCTCCCTCGTCACCATGCCCCGCCCCTCCCGCCTCGCTCGCTCGCCCGCCCGCCCTCCCTCCCTCCCTCGCTCTCTCTCTCGCCGAGCGAGGGGTAAAAATCTTTTTATTGCACTGTCGATTTTTGTTTTTGTAAGATATTAATAATGAGAATAATGTTAATAATCTTCTTATTGTGACATAACCTGGTCGGATTGAAGGAAGCGGTACTTAATCTTTTATCGTCTCTGTTCATATATATATATGTAAGAATCTTTTTATTTGTTTTATATTGTTTATTATGATTTTTTTTTTCTTACTGTTTTTTTTTTTTTTTTGACTTCATAAGTCAAATCTGCACATGAGTTCAGTGTTACTGCTCTGAGGGGACTGCTGCTTGGACCAGGGAATTGGACAGTTGTGACCTGATGAAATTATTAAACATTTTAACTGAATTTTGTCGACTTGACACTTTTTTTTATCAATCATGACGGCACCAAAAAAATACTTGTTTTAATTTGTTTTCTTTTGTTTTTTACAATTCCATGAGCTGAGGCAGACAGTATAACCACAAAGTGAATTTATTGGGGTCAAATGTAAATTCAAAGTCGATTGAAAACAAAAGTCAAACCATATCTGCAAGGCTGCTGTTAAAAATAAAACACAGTTTGTTTTATTTCCTTCATTGCACTCGTTGCTGTCGGCTCAGCATCAATTTGGGCAGCCCAAGATTTAAATGGAATGAAGTTACATTCATGGTAATACAAAGACAGATTTTCAAAGGAATTTTATTCAGAAAACAAAAATTAGCTGCAGTTTTTCCATTTCATTTGAATTGTGTTTTGGACACATCCTGGTCCCAACAGCAGCCTATCAGAGTGCAGGACAAACAAAAGAGATGAAGGAGCAGAAGCAGCCTGTCTGAAGCTGGCTGTTTGTTTGTTTGTTTGTTTGTGTTTTGTTTTTCCTCTGAGCGATCGCGAACATGCTTGGCTGCCCGACAGCATCGTGCCAAACTCAGCTTTTCTTTCAGTTTCCAAAGGCAACGTTGACTCGAGCGACACCACAACTGAGTCTGGACTTCCCCCACTGTCAAGAACATCTAGGATCATCATCCTGTGAACCAGTGAGTGCTGATGACATCATTGTGTGTCAGCACTTGGACCAACCTGGTCGAGCATGGTAGCAACTCAGCCATTAGAATTAGAAAACGTCTTTGGCTAAAATTTACTTTGCTGTCTGCTGAAAAACAACTTTAAACTCCAAATAACACCTTGTTTATGACTAGCAGCTACATCATTTGAACACAAAAAATCTCCCTGATGGACCGACACTGGCTCTGATCTTCAAGCTGTGATGCAGCTGCTAAAGTCGAGATGTGATTCTCCCAGTTCGAGACCTCCTGGGCTCCGAAAACTTCTGAACGCAGCAAGCAAACCTAAAAAGAACCTCCACTTGATCTGACGCCAGTCAACTGCTCCAAGGTCCAACACTCGCTGTGTCAAACCACCACAAGCACAAATGCCACCAGTTTCACATATCCAGTAACGGCCCCAGTTTGAAGCCAACCGTGCGGCCACTCCAACGTATTGACGAGCCAGCGCTCTGGTGATTGTTTTTTTTCAGAGCTGCAGTCAATGGCAGCTTGAACGTCAGTGTGGCTCGTTTAACAGCAGCTCCACATCATCTGTGTTGTCCAGCAGAGAGAAGCCAGCGGCAGGTCAGTGGTGCATCTCTGCTGCCAAACACTGCCAAGGGGCTGTAGCTGTGCTGTGCTGTGTGTGTGTGTGTGTGTGTGTGTGTGTGTGTGTGTGTGTGTGTGTGTGTGTGTGTGTGTGTGTGTGTGTGTGTGTGTGTGTGTGTGTGTGTGTGTGTGTGTGCATGCAGTAGATGTATATCTTCTTGGCCCCTGTGATGTTTCTGTGGTGCAGCGTGTGCGAGCGTTAACACCTTGTTGAACGGGCGAGTCGGCAACTCTGCAATAAAACACCAGCTCACCTGCCTCTCGTCCAGGTGGACATTGCGATACAGATCCTGTACAGCTTGACACACTCTTGGTTTTCATGTCATGTAAATCAATCGCGCTGATACAAGTAAATGTCTTTGTTTGATTTGATTTGATTTTTTTTTTTTTTTTTCACTTTTGTCCCCTGTAAAAACTCTCAGTCGAGCCGATGATGTCCAACACGTGTTGGCTGAACCGTGAGCCGCCTGCTCACTGGAAGCGGCTCGGTTCTGTTGGCGAGTGTTTGTCCTGGACCGGGTGAAGCAGCTGCAGAGCGTCCGTCACTCTCAGCCTGTTTGTACCGTCGCCTCTGTTGGATGGAGTTTGGTATACAATGTGTTTTAACAGAAACATGCTTGTGTATGAGACTAATTAAATGCTATGGAGAAACAACACGGGAAGCCCACTTGCTCTTTTACTGAAGACGAGAGCAATAAGTTGGAAGGAAATACCAACTGTGTCACTGACGAGTAGGAGGAGAAGAGGATCTCCTGCGCTGCGTTGTTGCTGCAGCAACAGCAGGGAGCAGCATACACACATTTATCACCTCACATCTCTCTAATGTTTTTTTGGAAACAAGACCCTGTCCATCTATAGTTGTGTACTGTGGGCGAGGCCTACAGTACACAGCAGTTTGATAAATAAAATAAAACAACTATTAATAGTAATTGGACAAGGTTAATTACCTGTTGCAGTTTCAACAAATCCTAGCCGACAGCATGACTTATTAAATGCGGTGGTGATAATGGGGCAGGTTACAGCAGCGGATCAATTAAAAAATAATAATAATGAATCATGCAATGATATGTTTATTGTAAATGTACAGCAACTCAAGTGCAGGAATAAAGAGCACAGGTCTGAATCAGTGATTATGTCAAAAACAAGTCACTTTGTCTTAATTGATTGTGCAATGCAATATTTGATTTGATTTGATTTGATTTGATTTATTTCGAACATGAAGGAAAATGAGAAAATAAAAGGGATGCAAAACCAAAACATACGAAAGAAAAGTTTAAAAAAATAAATTAAATAAATTAAAAATAGGATAAGTAAGCAAACACCAGTGAAATATACATGAAAATGATGGTATTCATGTCTGAAAAGGGGTAGGAGGAAGTATAAACTTATATATACCCCTAAACTCAAATACATATACAAACTTATGAACTAAATTAAGTTTATACAACTAGATAACAGAAAACAACAAAACAGAAAACAACCAAAGACAACTCCAGTTATAATATAGTGCAGGAATTCAACCGTAAGAACACTGGAGAAATTTTATAAGTCTATATATATATATTCATGTATGAAAAACACTTTGCTGTTAAAAGTGCACATTTATTATCAAGTGTTACCACATTATTAGACTTAATTAGAATGTAAATATATTGAATTTATTTATGTCTGTTGAGACCTATCACACCACTTCACCCTGTGTGCAGATAGATAGATAGATGGATATACATAGATAGATAGATAGATAGATATTTCTAACTGAGACACTTGTTCTGCGTCATTCAGCAGGACTGTAATGTGAACAGCTTGTTCATATCTAGAGTCCAGTGTGATCCAGGCAGTGTCCCTCCCTTAAATATAAAGCAATACAGACCTGGAAGTGTTGCTGTTGTTCTGATTCAGGTTCCACCTTCAATCCCAGGTGTCAAAGAAGCCATGAGATGTGACTCCTTCTGGATGAGGACAACGTGTGTGTGTGTGTGCGTGTGTGTGTGTGTGTGTGTGTGTGTGTGTGTGTGTGTGTGTGTGTGTGGATAAAGCAGAGTGGCGTTACATCACGGGCTTTTATTCTGACAGATACAGTTTATGGGAGAGAAGGGGAAGAGCAAGCGAAGCTCAGCTTTCTCAGACGCTGCAAAGCGGCAGAGAAGAGTTGACGAAAGTGAAGGAGGCACGCTGGTCATCTGGTCAGTCAGCAATGACGTGATCGCACTGATAAAACTCCGTCCTCCACCTCTCCGTCCGTCCGTCCATCCACCCTCGACCCCTCCCTCCTTTTTTTCTGTCCATCAACAAGTGGGTGCAACTTTCCTTTCACTTTGCGTGTGAGCTACTCCGACACCACTCGACAAAGAAGCAGGCCTCAGTGTTTCCTGTCTGCAGGGCAAGGTGGTCCCACCACTGTGTGTGTGTGTGTGTGTGAGAGTGTGCATGTGAGCTCATTTCCAATGAGAGTCAGTCTCGCTCTCTAGCAGGACCCCATGCTTGTTGCCTTGGCAACAGATTCCCCCCTTCTTACTCCTTCCTCATCAGTTTTCCCACAGAACAAAACCAACATTGTGCTCCGGGTTGCCCGTGTGTGTGTGTGTGTGTGTGTGTGTGTGTGTGTGTGTGTGTGTGCGTGCGTGTGTGTGCACTTGTCTTTCTCTGTCTTCTTGTATGGACCAGCCCTTGATGTAGTACTTTTATTGTGAAATTTCACCCGTGAACCAACAAAAACATGTCCTGACAAACTTTAGCATTAAAATGTAGGGTACTTAAATTACTATTACTATTACTATTATCTTACCTTTTTTTGTTAACCTCATGTATATATGCATGTGTATACAGATACATAATAGCAATACGCTACCTTTGCTAACAGAAAATACAGAGAAGAAAACCTATAAACAGACCAGCTCAGCACAAGTCACGTTTAGTCAAACATGTGTGTTGAAATATTTAACACTTTGTCTTTTCTCTCGTCTTGTCTGAACTTTCAATGCCAGGTGCATCATTTACTGTGCTGCAATTATGTGTACAAAAAAAAAAAACTGTGCCGTGGCTTTTACGGATGTCAGACCATAAGCAGAAAACAGACACGTCCGTCTCAGTGATCAATGAGGAACTCGAACCTGTGACCTTCCGCTTACATAAGTGCAGCCTGTAGTTGGTTCCCATCCAGTCTGTCCAGAGACATTCTCGCATGACCAATGGAGGTCTAGTCTAGTGTGTGTGTGTGTGTGTGTGTGTGTGTGTGGCTTCATTAGTGAAACAGAGGCGGTCTGTTCACTAGTTTGTATCAGCAGAGCGAGCTCTCATCACTACTAATGAGAACAACATCACCAGCCTCCCAGAAACACTGTGTTCCACCGTCACTGCCTCCACTCCTCCTCTGCTTTCAGTGCTGGATTTAAAGGATTGGGCAGAAAAGATGGTCCAGTTTAAAACGGTCTCGCTTGGTCGTGTGGACAGGATGCGAGAGCTTTACCTCTGGTTTAGAAGATCCGGTTGAGTTGTCGGTCTTGGTTAGCGAAAGCCTGGTTTGGAAAACCCTCACAACCTCTTGTCTTTATCTCTCTCTCTCACACACACACACTCTCTCCCTCTCTCTCTCGTTTCTGTATTCTAGAACAGACGCGTTGCAGAAACAAACACTATGGCAAGGCCATTTAATTTTTTTTAAATCCTTCCATGTGTATTGGGGAGAGTGGAAAAAGTTGAAGGTTCTCAATTAATAGAGCCCCGTTAATACAGTGTGTGTGTGTGTGTGTGTGTGTGTGTGTGTGTGTGTGTGTGTGTGTGTGTGTGTGTGTGTGTGTGTGTGGTTTGCATTTGTGAGAAAGAGAGGGAGAGTTTGAGCTGTAATCCCATGGCGACAGGACCGTGCTGAGGTCATTGATATGCAGCTCAGCAGCTCAGCCACGACTCGGAGCAGGAAGAAGGATTTCTTTCTCGCTGCTCCAAGTCTTTTTCACGGCCCCGGGAAGCTTGTCGTTGCTTTCTCGCTGTGTCTTTGGTCTTGTTTGAAGATTTTTCTTTTATGTTTGTGTCTGTTTTGTAATGCAGTTGATTAGTTAACTACATTTCACATAAGTTGGATTGTGAACCCACACCTGTAATTATTTGAGTAGCCATCATCATCATCGTCGTCATGATGACGTGGCCCCGCCCATCCTCTCCATCCTCTCCAGCCAAGATGGGTGCACCATATCCATCCTTATATCCCTTCAAAAGTCAGGGAATAATCATCTGATTTGTATTTAGACGTGCTTTTCCTCAACATGATGTTAACTTGATAGCGTAGGTTGTGTAGCAGCAACGCCGTCTGAAGCACAACTAACTGCCAGGCCTCCTAGTAGCTGCTCAGTCCCTGTCCTTCTGCAGTTTGTCTCAGACTCACCGTCCTTCCATCCCAGTCCTCCTTTACTCCCTTGCATCCCCATCCCAGCATCTCTTCTTTCTCACCAATGTTTTCCCCCATTTCACCACATTTTCCACGTTTCTTGCCTGTAAATATTCAGTTATTGCCTCAAGCAGACTTCAAACTTCAGAAGACATGCAGGGTTTTTCAGTCACATTGTGTTCTTCTTTTTTTTTATACCCTCCCGTATCCCAATTAGTGATTTGTGCAGAGCAATGCTTTGAAATCAAAATGGGAAAATGAAAGAATAGTCAAATACAGGCTGAGAGGTTAATTATGTGGACTTTCCCTTTATTAAAAAGTTATGAAACAGTAGCAAGTAAACTGATTTAAATTTACAGTGACATCAAACGGCAGTGTGACTTCACCGGCTTCCTTTATATCTAGTTATTGAGAAAATGGGGGGGAAGAAACGACAAGAAAACCAAACTCAACAGCCAAAGACAACTTTACACAACATGGCTGCTGCCAAACTACTGTAATCCAGCCGTATCACATTTTACTAGGACAGTTTCACTAGAGCACATAAGGTTAGAAGGCGACTTTCACAGTTTGACGTCGACTACGGAATCAGGACTCAAAAAAATATGATGATTAATGCACAGCGAAGGTCAGGTCATGGTCATGGTAACGCTCCGTGTCGTAGTGGGCAACACTTTTTAATACAGTAAGATTTCTGTCACTTCTGTCACTGAACACTTCTAGTGCGGGTTTCTCACAAGTTCTTCTTTCTCAAAAGTGCGTGAAGCCATTTAATAGAGCAATGATGAGCAAAGATTTATCTATAATATAGAATTTATATCATGAACAAAATCCCAGTTTTCACTCAGCCTCCTCCAAAGTGTGTTTGTGGCCTAGAATTAACTTCAACAGCAGAACACTAAAAACTTTTCAAACAATATACATTAATCAAACGGCCAATTCACAGTTTTGCTTAAATCTGCCAATTTGTCACAGCCAAAGGGAAGACAAATATAAATCATTAATGTTGCAACGTACAAACTTGAAAAGAACCAACCTCCATCTTATTGAAAATATTCTCACCCACAAAACAAGAATCCATTCTGTTCATGCCTTTCAGTGCACTGTTTGATCCAAAATGCGTTCACATATCACCACCTGCAACGACACCACCTGATTTTCCATCACCATCTTACTGACGCAACACACTGGCAATTCATCCATACAGCAACACCAAAATACTTCCTGGTGAGTGGTCGTAGGCTGCATTTCCACGTGGAAAATGACGCTTCTGTCAATGACGTACCTGTGTACATCCTACTAGACGCTTCTACCTGTGAAGGAAAAACCTCGAGCAGTGTTTAGTCCATCTCGGTGCGAATGGCTGCTGATTAAGACAAGACAAAGGCACATCGGTACTTACAAATATTATAACATTACAAATTTATCGCCAGGGATATAAACATGACTATTTTCATCTACTCCCCTCACTGAAAGACGCCATTAGTATTGACTCTAAAATAAGCTTTGTCCTTTTTGTGCTAAATGTATCATAATGAAACTACAGTTAGTTTCTCTCAGACGGATCCCTCCTGAACTGAGAGAGTCATTTAGAAACATTTGTAAAGCATTCACAGTCTCAGGAGCCAAATAAGTCTCTACTGTAATTACATATATTACTGTACAACTCCAGAACTGCAATCCACAGTGTACTGGCAGCTTCATCTCCCTCTCCGAAGGCGGCCACTCATTTCCTGAAACGTATCAGCTTCCTTGTAGGACTTTTGAAGAATGGAAAAACACTGAAAGGGATTATTTGAAGACTTTCCTGATGCTGACTGCTGAAAGTGGAAATTGCCGTGGAGTAGACGCAGGTTGCATAGGCCAACATGCAAAACTTCCTCGGATGAGGCCTCATTGACAGCAGAAAATTCCTGTAATTGATTCAGTGATTCTGTTTAGATAGTTAATGCATTTCCCAGCTATGCAGACTGTTAGCAGTGGCTCCTTTACCATGATGGCGTGCTCAGTATTTGTCAGTAGCCTTCAGTTGCGTGACGCGGCCAAGTGGAGCCAATTGCAAAGTCTGCATTTTAAGAGTTGAGTGTCTTGAAAAGAGACACCGTTTGAAAACACATTGGTTCAAAACAGACTTAGCGACACTCGACTCACCCGAAAAAAATATAAATTTTACACCTTGAAAATGAAATAAATGCCAGATCAACCCAAAAAGACAAGAGAAAGAAGGAAGTCGCTTTTCCACCACAGTTCTTGGCTTCATGTTAAAGCAGGAAGCAGGAGGGAGGAGTCTAGTCAGACTGTGTCCTGAAGTGCCTTTCATTCTCAGTACTGCTTGTTGTGCAAGGACAGCAATACCTCTCACGTTAGTTTGGATTAAAGTTCCTGCAGGGACGAGTGTGGATGGGAGGGGCAACACGTGGTCCAGAGTCTTACACCAGGCCTGCGGCAAAACCAGGGCTTTACAAAGCAGAAGCGATTAGAAAATAGCATTGAGAAGCACTGAGGGTGCGAAGCTCAAGAAAAGGAGGAATTGTGGAGAACTAATAATGGAGCATGAATGGAAGACACCAAAATGTAAAAAGAAAACGTGGGCCAGTGGCTGAAGGTGGACCTGTGGCTCTAGCTGGAGATCGACAGGATGGCAGAAGTGTCTTTAGCCTTGTCAAAAAAGACGGACGTCTCATTGGCAGACTTCAGTTTAACCTGGGCGGAGCTTGGCGAACCCTGAGCCGCGGTCGGCTGACATTCCTGACAGCAGCAGCAGCAGCAATCCATGAAGGCCTGACCCAGAGCCTAGAACAGAGAAACAAGATGTTCACAGCTTCCGTTGCTCCAACTTACTCGGTAGCTAATGACAGGTTACACTTTCAGGGTTTTTGTAATTAACGCTTGAAGTGTAAACCCTGATTTTACATTAAAAATTGCCAAACTGTTGGATTTCGTCAGAATAAATAGCGTGTCACCGTGTTATTTCCACTTACTTTACACAGACAAAGCAGCAGCACCGGTGTCACGGACGACTTGAAGAACAACAGGAAGTGATGGAGCAGCGCCAGCATGGCGGCCGTGTCCTCAGAGACGTGGATGTGCGTGTAGGCCAGGGTGATGTTGCACACGTGTTCGGGCAGTGCACACACGCCGTAGACCACAGCCAGCGCCAGCAGTGTGCAGTTGAGCTGCCGCTCCACCGCCTGGTGCTGCTGACGCTTGTGGCTGGACGAGCGGTCGTCCAGGCTTCGCTGCTTCTGCGCCGAGGTGGAGTCACTGTTGACGTTGCGGGTTGCCATCTGGCAGAGGATGGTGAAGAGGATCGGCAGGCAGAAGTAGCAGCCGAAACACCACCACATACGACCCTGAGACGCAAAGTACGAGAGAGAGAGAGAAAGAGAGAGAGAGAGAGAGTGAAGGGACTGACTGTCATTTTAAAACACATACATTCCTTGTTTTAGTTAAATGTTCCAGATTTCACAGGTTTTTATTGTTATTTCCACGACTGGACTTCATTGGAGAAGCCCTGCATGATCAACTGTTTGATTTATTTACAGATTTAGCCCTCTGTTTACAGCCTTCCTGATTTCCAGATCAATTTCAGCCTCAAAAATCAGTCTCTACGTCATTGGCTGATTGACAAAGCCATTCCCCAGTGTGGCACTGCCGCTGCTCACTGCACATGAGACATCGGTGGGACTTTCACCTCTTAACCATTATTTTCTGGAAACGCCATTCTGAGAAAGTGTAATGACAATGAATTTTGCTTTAAAAAAAATGGGACCTGTAATTGAAAGTAATTCGAGTGCTTAATAATGTGCTTAATAATTTCATGACCTTCCTCTGATGTTGAATACATGAGTTTGGATACAAATTTACACCCGCTGGTTTCACTGGTGAATAAATAACAATGAAATAAGACCACTGTTAAAACACTCGATGGTACTTTAGGTTGAATCTCTATAAACAAAGTTATAATGTTAGACAGCTATTATGCAACTAATTATTGCTACTTAATATAGGGTTTTTACTGTATCACATATGAAGAAAAAAAGAAAAAGATTTCAGCTGTTGCTCGGAGATTGAACTCTAATGTCAAGGAAGGACTTTTTTCTTTAATTGAATCCGATGCAATTCAGAAAAATTCCGTTTGTTTGGGGAAACCGCAAGCCAAAGCTAAGACAGAGGAGATGTTCTTTCTGTCGACTGCTGCTGGTTTTTTCATTGACACAATGAGGCCAAGGGGTCGATCTTGTTGGGGTTCTCACCTGGTGATACCTGAGCAGCAGTGAGTGGAGGGAGTCAGGCAGGTAAAGGTTGAGCGGGGAGGAGGGTGTGATGGTGCAGGAGTCCACCAGCCGACCGGTGGAGGGGGACACAGCCTGGCTCAGCTGCCACAGGAAGATCTCAGGGCTGGACAGCAGCAACGCCGCCAGCCACACCAGCAGCAGCTTCAGCAGCACAGAGCGACAGCGCTCCACCCGACGCGCCTTTGGCTGGGTGGAGGAGGTGGCGGCGTGGAAGCGGTCGATGCCCAAAGCGCACAGAGTGAAGGAGGTGATGCCCAGAGACACGGCCTGTGTGGACGAGGATTTGACAGTGTTTGAAGGCAAACGAAAGCAGGATGGAAGATGAGTGATGAGTTCAAAGGCTCAGACACTGTGAGTCAGGGTGATTTTGGGGGTGTTTTCAATGTCGTCAGCTGTCAAATGATGCTGCGAGCAGGAAGGAAGGAAGGACGGACGGAAGGCGATTTATAACACGAGTTCAGACAAGTGCTTGGGTTCATCTTGTGAAATTGGAAACATGCTGGATGTGTGAAATTGTACGTACCTGCATGTTCTCAATGCAACTCACTCTGGCATGTCTGCCACTCTAAACCTTCATCTTATCTCTTTCTCTACTTTATTGGTATTCCCTTTTCGGCCCAACGGGTCTAAGCAGATGGCCGCCCTGCAGAAGGTCTGCCCAAGGTTTATTCCCACTGGGGAAGAAACCTGGCCATTGTCAAATCATGCATGCCCTGAAGAGATGAGTTGCTTTTCTCTTTGATTGTGCAAAGCACCCTGAGACGTCTCTGGGTTGTGGTTTTCATTTAGAAATAAAAGTTGATTGATTGAAAATGGAAGACTCTGATTCCCACAGTCTTCACTTTGATCAGCTCTGTCTCTTCTACTGTAGAGCTAGAAGTCATGTACATTGCTGTGCTAATAACCTGAGCGCAATGAAAGGCCTGAGGTCCTACGGGAAGTTCTTGCACCCTCTTTGGTATTAACATTAACTAATTAACATTTTTACGCCTCCATTTTTTATGTACTCTATCTTTAGGACACATCAATTCAACAAAGTATATACCAGCCACAAGATAATCACCAAGGTCACCATTCATGGACACCAATACAAACTGGACAAAATCTGCAAAACCACTACGCCTGGAAATGAAACTGAATTGCTCATGTTTATGAAGTGTTTTCCTCGTTATACAACATGTTTGACACTGTGAAATGTGATGCTGTTTCAGGGACTTTCACTATTGTAGCTTGTTGGAAAATTGTTTTTTTGTTTTGTTTTTTTCTGCTTCGTTTCTGCACGTCACCAGTCACATGTCAGTAAATGGCATGTCCTTCTCAAGAGACCAACACAATGGCCCAGTGGATGACAACAGTTTTTGATTGAATCATCATGCCCATATTGTCTTTAGGCAAGACATTGAACCATCAAATGACCTCTGGAAATAAGGTCCCGGTGAGGGAATGGTTACTACTGCTAAAACCAGATGTGTAAAGTCTGAGGAGATTAAAAAGGTGGCATGCTAGCAGATAGTGCATGGTTCAATAGTTAAATTACTCATTATTTAATTTAAAATAACACTGCTGGAGATTCTCTTCCCTTGGACCCCATGGTCATGTGACAATGCAGACAAGTTGTCAATAACAGAGGCCAAAAATATCTTTCCAAACTCATAGGATAATCCCATTGTGGCTAAAAGGTTAAGTGTGTCATATTTTTTTAGATAATGAAAAGAAACAGCGACATCAAGTGGTTACATCTCAGATAGCATCGCTCACCCTCCCTCTCCCAAGCTTGCCAGTAAATTACAGTGGACACACAAACCTGGATACCTTGTCCACCTTCTTCTTCGTTTGTTTATTGTAAGCGTTCACCCTCATTACAAAACACACTGTCAGGCGGCTGGACTGTCCACACATATACATACATATATATATAAAAATAAGAATTGTTCTAAGGGTAGGAAAGCCAATGACTTTATTGTACAGCCAGCCTACACTTTTGTTAATGTATTTATGGACAGTTTATAAAGCTTTTACCATTATAAAAATCAGAAATCAGGCCAAATATTACACTCTGGACCTTTAATGTTAAGTCACGCATTAAAGGCAGGAGTAAGCAACATGGAAAGTTAAGCCGCACCTACCTCCATATAGGGGACCATGCGACAGGTGATGTCACCCAGGATCCTCCTGTGGGAAAGCTGGTTGAGGACCACTACAGGAAGGCAAAGGACCAAGACGAGGAAGTCCCAGAATGCCATGCTGGCCAGCAGGTAGTTCCACGCAGACCTCATGTAGTAGTTGTTCCAGACGATGCACATCACAGCCATGTTCCCCACCACGCCCACCGCCAACACCAGGCCCGCCAGGAACAGCACGGCATAGGCTGCGTACGAGCTCTCGACCAGCGGGTAGAAGGGGTTGAATAGTCCCGGTGCGTCTTTGTCGGAGCTGGAGGTATTTCCACGGGCGTTCACATCATCGCCGTTATCATCTGCTGCCACTTTGGTTACATTGTCGAAATCGGTGGGCTGCGGCGCGGTCACAGAGTCATTCTCAAAGTACTGGCTGAAGGTGGACTGCTGCTCATCCTCGTCGGCACCGCGGCTCAGGCGACGGTGCTGCTCCTGGTCCAGGTCCAGCATCTCAGGGAAGGGAAGGGTCTTGGTCTGGCTCGGGCCATCATGCATCACCGTGGGCTCCTTACTGATCCAGACAGGTTCCAGTTTGGCTCCTTGGGAGGGTTTGTCCATCTGACCATCACGCTGCCTGACGCTGTTTGCGTCTGTTAGGATCAGAGGCAGATACAGGCAAAACCACACACTGTTGGATGGAGACATGATGGAAATGCTTTCCAAAACACAGCTTTTCTGAGTGTGTGTGTGTGTGTGTGTGTGTGTGTGTGTGTGTTTGCAACAACTCAAGTATCTGTGCAAAACTCTAAAAATCCGGCAATGTTTCCAAAGTCCCTATAAATTAAGAATAAAATACTTATGTCCGTAGTTTTCTGTGATTCTAAAATTGTCCAAAAATGTCAAAAAATAAATAAATAAATTAAAAAAAAAAAAATTTCTTAGCAGCCAACCAGTGGAAGCCGTGCTTTTATTCCAGACAGCTTTCTTCCTTTCTTGTCAAAACTTGACTAGGTCTGTCTCATCCATGGGAAGTCCAAGCAGCTCCAGTGGAAGGGAGCAGGCTGAGCGTCAGTGTCCGCCTCAGGACTGTTGGCTCCTGGCTGTGGGCACCAGAGAGAGTGGGAGTCCTGGGAACAAGCAGCCTTCTGCTGTATGGCTGGCTGGAGCTTTTGTCAGGAAACACACACACACACACACACACACACACACACACTGACAGATCTACAAACAAGGCTGGCACTCAGACAAATCCACACATTTGTCTGCACAATCATGCATGCATTCTTTCTTTTTGGTCTTTTTGGCTCTCACTTACTCTTTAACTCCCTCACTTCTGTCTCTCTCACACACACACACACACAAACACACACAAGACACGTCACACATTTAAATAGACTTTCACCACTGCTGCCGCCTGGTGGTGTTATTGGGTCCAAGCAAACAGCCCCGTTGGACTTGAACGCAAATTAAACATACACGTGTATGAATGGAGAGTAAAGCGAAGTTAGTTTAAAGTTTAAACTTTTCAAATGTAGCAACTTTCCAATAGGTGAATGATGAATCAGGAGAAATGAAATGCAATGACACATAATACATGTATCATCATTATCGTCAATCATTATGTTCAATGCAGAGTTGCTCAGAATTCATCTGAAAAATATATGTCATCAATTTCCTGAAAAAGTTGCCACTGCTTTTATGCAGATACGGACAGACAGACAGACAGACAGACAGACAGAGTAAAAGAGACAGAAAGAGATCAAGTTGTTTTTCATTCAGCATATTAGCAGGTTTTGTCATTAATGACGGTTGTTTTGATGTTTAACTCAGTAAAACTAAATCTCTAACCCTTATAAAGTTATTTTGTACACCTAAGCATAAATGAAACATGAGTTTACATGACATGTATCATCATTTTTACTTTCGTTCATATTTTTTTTTTTAAATGTCTTTACCGTTCCACTGTCACTGCAGTTCCATAAGCCCTCACTAGATGTCAGTATAATTTTGACTGACGCACTCCGATACTTTTGAAACAAGATTTTACACAAGTAAGGCACTTACCATTATCAATACCGTAACTAAATAAAGACAAACCTCTTCCCTTCTTTTAATATTTGAACTGTGTTTTGCAGAATTGTGTAATATATGTGAATGAGTTGCAGAGGCATGAATAATTTTGAGTGTCAGAACATAGTACAAACAAGGAGCCCTGCGAATTTGAATTATGATGATGACTTTAGTCAGGTCAGGTGGTCTTGCAAGCCCGAGGCATGGAGACTCTTTACACTAAAACTTTGAAACCTTATCAGTATTTTTATTGGCTTTTTACACTCTTTGACAGCAGCACACTTTACACACACCCTATACACACCCGTGTATGAGTGAGCATATTGTACACGCAGATGTAATCTCGGTGTCATCAAGGGTTAATGTGTGCAAAATGACCTCTTTCCACTGTTTGTCAAATGGGTGGTGTGTCTGAGCATGTGTGCCAGTGTTTTCTTTTTTCAGACTTTGTGAAGAAGGTTCCTGTCCAATCAAGTGCGACATGCATGATACACATTTTTTTCCGGAAGTATGCATCCCTCAAAACAGGAATTTTAGGGGGTTGTGTTTTAATGGGAGACCTTGTATGTAGAACGACTTTGCTAAAATCCATTTCCTGTTTTTAATGTTCACTTTGACCTGCAATGCTTGATCCTTATTTAAAGGAGAACGTGCACAGGATTTATGAACTTGTACTCAACCTCTGGCATGCAAATATATGAATTAATGTGGACAGTTTTGGTTTGGCTTGTTGGGCTGGAAGTGTTTTTATTCTTGCCTGTACAAGGAAACATGATTTTTTTTTTTTTTTTGACTTGTGACACTGTGTGAGTCTTTTCAGAACCAGGTAGCTGATGACAACACAGATATATGATGTTCTGAAGCAGATTCATGGTAAAAAAAATAAATAAAAAAAATAATAATTACATTTGCAACTTGGTGACAGAAAGAGCTCCATTCCATTCCACGCAGTGATCGATGTTTGAACTGCAGGAAGATTGGAGGGAGAAGTACTTAACATTTGCACCGTGGCTGCAAAAAGTCAAAGGCTGGATTTTCAGGAATCTCTTGAGGATTAACCTTCATCTCTTGAATGTTTCAAACTCCTTTGTTGGCGCAGTGAGCTGTTAATAGGAAATTCAGACAACAGAGCATTCCCTGTCTGCACTCGACATGCATTGACCTGCCTCCAAACATCACATTCAGGTGGTGCTGACCGTTGGAACTTGCACCAAATGCAAGGCCTCAGTTACAGGACACGCACACTCAGTATCTGCTGCATCTGCTGTACCTTTTGTCATTTGTAATTTGTAATTTTTAAGATTTTTCTCTTTTATATGGTTGGTTCAAAACCTTGCATGCCTCTGTACTGTTCTGTATCTTGTCGAACTGCTGTAAATGAAAATTTCTCTTGGAGATTAATACAGTATTCATGTGCCTATCTACAATACACAGCTGACTCAATATCATGCTGTGATATCATACTGTTATGTTAACTTTCATGCGCTTAATGTAGTCTTAAGTAGCATGATGGTCGAAGATCAGAATGGCCGCTTTGATATTCATTGTGTTGTTTTAAGTTGCCGTGGTGAGGTGGTGAGAGGTCTACTGTCGTCTCCGAGGAGAAAACCCAGAGACGCAGATCGCTCATTTGTTCTGATCAAAAGATATGAAACAGTGTACATAACGTCCAACCATATGGTTGACATAAAAGCGTCACGGCTACAAGCACCGCCCTTTTGCATATTGGAGCCAGGTCTTCCAAAGTATCTGTGAGGAGAGCCGGTATGTCACCCTGGCAAAGCTCAGCTGTCAACCATCAAACACCTTGTTGGAGCCTCCAGCAGTTTGCACAGAAAACAAACGCTTGAATTTTGAAAGCCTCATAAGGTTTTTAAAAATAAAACCCTCTTTGGGATAAATGAGCGTTCTGTCCTCTTGGGTTACGGTTTGGTCCGCGACCCATTTACCAAGGCGGAGGGCAAGGAGGTCAAGACATAAGCAAGAATGTCCGTGCAGTCAGTTTAAGGAAAGTGTTGCTTAAAAAAAGCACACATGGAGTTTTGCTTGTGGCCTTACAAAGGAATGCACTTCAGTCAGTCTGGGTTATGTGGTGGGTCTTTGCCCCTTAATCCTGGAGACCTCCATCTTGGTCTCTCCGTCGTCTTTCACACCAGTGAAGAAGCAGAGTTCACGCTGACTGGACTCATTCTGAACAGGAGGTGTCTTGATTGACAGGTGCGGCAGCCCCCATTTATCACTAAATCAGATGAGAGTGCCGGTAGAACTATTGGACACGCTTCCTGCTGTGCTGTGCAGCTCTATATAAGGTTGTCAGTGTCTTCAGTGGAAAGACATAGAGTGCAGTGCAGGTCAATTCACACACACACACCTTATATGGGGAGAAAAGTTGGTGGAAAACGTTGGTGTGGAACAACAGAGCATGAAATTCCTCTTAAATCCGGTCTGAATCTCTGGAGCAGATCTTGGTGCCATGCTGCAGCTCAAAGATGACCTAAAAAAATACAAACACACTCCCTCTCCGTTCATTAGGGGGTTACCCCACATTCACTGATGATCCACTTCTACCACCAGCATTAGATTTAAAACAAGTCCAACCGCCAGCACAGCCACTCAAACAGTCGACAAACAAACTGTGAAATTAACGCGAGCGAAATTCGCTTTGAGTAACTTTGAAATGTCCTGAACACAAATTTTGGTTCAAAATAATAGTGTACATTTTATTTTTTTGTAAGTGAGGGTTCAATATTGTGGCAGATCTGCCTTTTGTAATAATTTCCAATATGACTATATGGATAAGTACATTGCCTGTCATTATCAGTGCCTGTTGTTTTGAGGTCCTCAGGCAGAGACGCTGCTCAGCTGGCCAGCGAACAAAACGCTGCAGGTCTCCCTCCTTCTAAACTCACCTTGTCTGTTCTTTTTTTTTTTTTTTTTAATTTATTTATTTATATAGTTCATGTTCATCTCTTCATACGTGTCCGAGAGACCCGGTTGGAATGTGTTCCCTCCAACACTGGCCATCCTGATATGTCGCTTGCAGTAGTGACAATTCAAAGATTACAGGACAGAATTTTTCATTTACACACGGGACAACGCAAACATGTTCCATGTTCAGTTCAAGCGTCGCTTCTGCTAAGTTGTGTGTACATTTTAAAACGTGCCTTTAAGGTTAACAGACACGAAGAGAGGGCTTGATTCAAATGGGAAGTGAGATATGAGAATATTTGATTAAGACCTGTTTGAATTCATGGAATCAAACCCACAAGTCAGTGACTCCGACTATTTGATAAGCCTAAACTACCTGTCGACAACTCTTTGTGCTTTTTATTGGTATCCATGTAATCACTCCAACCACTTTACGACATGATTTCCTTTTGTTTTTGTCCCAGCTAACTGTGTCAGTCAGTCGAGGGCTGCAGCCTCCAGAGAAAATTGTCTTTTCAAGTTCAGATGGAAAATCTGCAACCTCCTTTTTAGCTCCTCTGCCTATTTAGACAGCTGTCTTCTTCTAAATCTGACCGTCCTCCGAGTGTCCAGCTCACACTGTGGGAGATGAACACAGTTTTGCCACGCCAAGGCTGGCAGGCACACATGGACGCACACATGCACAGACATACTTTTTTTATGTTGTCAGATTATTATCAGGATTTTTTTTTTTTTTTTAATTTCCATTATAAACTCTGCAGGCATGGACGTTGGATAGAATATGCCTGCGAGTTAGAGACCACATTTGCTGCTTAATTAAAAACAAGTGGAAGTAAAATATTGTCATTTTCAAGTTCTTTCCTTGGCCAGGGCGATACATTGTAGCATTTTAAAAAGCTTTTATCAAATCAACATCATTCTGTCTTGAAGTGAATGAAGAAATGAAAGAAACAACAGCGAGGTCTGCTAATGTTTCCCCCACACAAATGAACAAGTTTCAAAGGCCCAGAGGAAGTTGTACACCTCCCTTGAAGCAAACATGCCCTTGGCTTGTTCTGGCCATTTCCATGGAGACTATTGAAAACCAACTGTCACATGACAAAAAAAAAAGGCCTCTGCCCATGTTATAAATCTTGAAACAGGCGTGTCAAGTGTTGCGAGTGGACTGTGAATTAGTCATCGACTCTGTGTGGACATCAAATGATGGCTGTCAACAAGGTTTTATTAACAGCATTTTGCAAACCAGTACCACGTCTGTCAACCACATGCATTGTAGTATATCCTCTATGTTCTTTTACATGTCAAGCATTAATGAAGTAACATTTTTTTTTTTTTTTTACGCAGGAAAGTATTTCTTCAAGAATTGACATACTTGTTCATCCAAGTGTTTGAAGTCTAAGTGTTTGCTCTCAGTACAATAAAAGTCATTTGATTTTCCTACCTTTAGAACTGTCCTCACATATATAAAGAATCGGTAGGTGGCCTAAATACAAATTGCTCTGTCAGGCACGCTACCTTACAAAGTGGGCTTCCTTAAAAATGTAACAGACTGCACCTTTCTGACAAACATACTAAATCTATCGCCGTTCGTTTGACACACGTAATCCTCAATGCTCCCAATGAGTGGATCAGCTTTGTCATTGACTTTTGCCTCCGTTTTTTTTTGCACGCACAAAGTGTGCAAAGGTACAAAAACCCAGTGGTAAATTGATTGGTCCCAGGTATGCTGGTTAAAATGAGAGTGGAGCTGGAGGAAGGTACAGTCTGCACTAATTAGCTCCAGAGTGGGAGGGCAGGTGTCTGATGAGGGTGAGGGGGCCGTCCCAAACTGCCGAAAACAAAACTGTGAGACACTCAAAGGTCAGGAGGTCAGGAGGGCCTTAGGCCGCAACACTCCCCTTTGCAAATGTTTGCATGGAGCCTGTAATGTATGGATATGTGAGATAGATATAAAGGATTAGTAAAAATGTCTTATTCAGCTACTATGGATTATGATTGCACGCACTAACTTGAACAATAACAGCACATTTGCACAACACAGGAGGATCTAGATTCAACTTGTCATACAATTTGCTGCATCAAAGCATCAAGATGTCTTTAAGTGTTCTGGAATTTAGAATTCATTCTAAACAAAACGTGCGCTGGTCTCTGCACTGATGGCTGTGGGTGTGTTTACTGGATAGAGGAGCACACAGCCTGCAGCTTTAACAGCTTACACAGGAAGTCAGTCAGCATGACAACACACAAAAGTGCTACCAGCAGTTTCTAAAAAAGAGAGGGGAAAAAAAACAACACTCTCGCTATTTAGTGCAGCAAAAAAGGAGCAGTGCAGTGCCACACTACACTGCTCCGGGAAATACTTCTACTGTTTTCAGTCATATTTTCTTGGAAATGGGCTCATGCAGTGATAATCCATGGCACACATACACACAAACACACACACACACACACAAAAAAAAAACAACAGCAACAACAACCACACTACTGATAATGAAGAGTTGCTGCAAAAATATTTTGGTTCAGTCGGCTAAATGTTGCGTCACATGTTAGTTGCTCGTTACACTCACTCAGAGTGATGCCCCTGGGACACTCAAACGCATTCTCAACAAACCCTCTGTACTCTTAGCAGGCAAATGTTGACACCATGTTTATCAGGTTTTTTTTGTGCCACTTTAAAAATGTCCTCAAAGTTGTGTTGCGGTCAAAGATTTCAAAACTCTGTTTAACTTGAGGGATGGTTAAAAATAGGAGGGGCGACATTTCATTAGGAAATGATTGAATCTCACAGCGTATGGCTCAATACGACCGTGACGTCATTGTGACTGTCAGAAAGTTATTTCTGTGTTGTTGGGGCCCTCTGAGGACCGTGTGCAGGTATTATTTTTTTTTCCTCTCTCTCTCCAAGGATCCTCCTAGGTTGATATGGACAGACACACATACGAGACACCTGAGCGTTAATGTTTAACAGAGAGACAGTGTGTAACGTGAAGAGCCAGGTCAATAAAAAAAAAAAAAAAAAAAAAGTGGCACACAGCAAATTGAAATGAAATGTGGAGGGAGCCTCGAGGATCGATGGCTTGTTTTCACCGCGTATAAAGCTGCTCAACTCGTTTCGTGTGTGTGTGTGTGAGTTGGGGAGGGGGGGAGCATGTGCGCGCGCGTGTGCCCAGCGCGCTTAACCGCCCCCGCCCCGCCCCGCCCCCATCCCACCTTCTGGGTGTGCGTGCGCGTGTGCGCGTGCGACGAGCCTGCCTCGAGGCGCTCTTATCAACAACTCAAGCTACTTCCTGGTTTTAGTTGTTTTTTTTTCTTTCTTCCTTTCAGTTGCTTATGCTTTTTTTTCTTTTTTTTTTTTTAGAACGGCAGTCTTCTTGCTTGCTTGAGTCGCGGCGTGCACGCCACGCACGGCCGCTCACACACACGCTAGTGGTCAACTCGCGGGACAAGAGAGAGCGTGCACTTTTTCCTCTTTCTGTGTGTGTGTGTGTGTGTGTGTGTGTGTGTGTGTGTTGGCGCTCACTTGAAGCGAGTGGACGTCACGACAGACAGTCAGTCAGTCAGTCAGTCAGGAAGGGCCCCTGTCGGCGTGGGACCGAGAGGAGAAGAAGAGAAGAGAAGAAGAGAGGAGAAGAAGAGAAGCGAGCGTTTTCATTGATGTGTGATAAAGTGACCTGACATGCGGAACCGAGCCGAGGCTCCGTGAAACACCGGCAGTTTCTCTCTGCGTGTCAGCCGCATTTGAGAAAGTTTTTTAGTGTTTGTTTTTTTTTCCTCTCCCCGCCGCTGTCGGAGGAGTTTGGAGGAGCACCGAAGAGGAAAAGTTTGCTCCTCTCTCTCTCTCTTTCTCTCTCTCTTTCTCTCTCTCTCTTCCTTCCTCTTACCTGCTGCCCGCTGCCGCCGTGCAGGTCCGGAACCAGCTGCAGGATGTCGGACTCAGCCTCCAGCTTCCTGCATATCGGGGATATCGTGTCCCTGTATGCCGAGGGCTCCGTCAACGGCTTCATTAGCACCCTTGGGTGAGTTCACTGTCATTTCATAGACTGCCTCGCTTCACCGACAGTAACGACAGTGCGTTGGAACACTGTAACAGTAGGTGTTATGACGAAGCTTTGCAAGCTGATCAATGGAAACGGTTTGGTTTGTTTTCTGTTTCTCGTCAGGTTCTTCGAATTTTAATCACCGTTTTGGGTTTTAGTTTCTGATGAATATCTCAAGAGATGATGATGATGACACGATCATGGTTGAGCAGCAATGTGTGGTCAGCAAAAGCAGGAAAATTACTTCTGACACACAGGAACGTTTTGGATGAATTGAACCTCCCTATTATTGTCATCAGACTTTGCGTCGGATTAATGTAGCATTTCAGCGGGGATGCATCATTCTGCACAACATTTACTACACGGCTGCTGTTGGCGCAGCAGGTTGTTGTAATATCGACAAGGGTGAAAAACAAAACACAACACAAACAACTGCGTATTCACAGAATAAATATGATTCCAACTTGTGTCCTCCTCCTCCTCCTCCTCATTGTCATCTTCATCACCAGTACATACTGGGGCCTTTCAGAGTCATCTGCACACCCTGCTGAGTGGTCCGCTGCCCTCCATCTATCTGGTTAACTTCCACTTTGTGGGTCTGCGCCAACAGGTGCGAGCAGCATCTGAACCCATTTTGGCCTGCGTTAACCCAACTATTTATTGCTGCGCTGCTTTCTTTGAAAATCGGGGCTGCTGTCTAAAAATGTTTTTCATTGCTGCAGTTGCTTTAACAGCTGCTATCAGCTCGCCCAGTTAGAGGCCAACCCAGCTGTTGTGATAGTATTTTTTTCAATATTTAAGTCATCCAACCCCCTTATTTTAGCATTATTGTTAAATTAACAGTTTGTCGTACTCAAACAGACAAACAATGACAACGCTCAGCTCTGCTTCTGAATTGTGATACTGCCACAGTCTCATAACGGGCTCGTAACATTTGTTGCACCAACCTTGCGCTATCAAGCTTTTTTAAAAATGAGTTCACGACTTGAGTTTGTTACAGAATGTTGGGTATCGTCAGATGTGGTAGGCTTTACTTCAAGCACCATTCCACACACAAAGTCACGGCTAAGGGAAAATACACAGTGTTTCTGAATGTTCTGCCAGGGTGCCTGCGTATTGGGCCTAGAGTCGGAGTAGAATTTGTATCAGTGGAGCTGCATTTGTGGAGCTGGCAGCGGCATTTATTGTCTCACCTTAATCACAACAGGAAAGGGCAGCTTTGTCCGCTAGTATAGCAGGGAAAGGAAGTGGCAACAAGTGTGTCCAAGAGAGATCCCCTGTGCCATTATACGTCCATGTGTGTGAGTACGTATATTAGGACGCAAGTGTTTCCTGTATTGTGGTCTTGACCTTCTCAATTTCTATGACGCCTGTGGCTCCGTGTCTGCAGCTCGTTGACCTGCGCTGCATAAAAAAAACAAGCCGTGCGCAGGCATTCGTTTCCTCCAGGTTTAAAAATATGCCCACCTTTTGTTGGGTAAAAATACTTAGCGTGAAAGTGCTTGTGTCAAAATTGAGAGGCCTGATTAAGTAGAGGCCCATTGTGATGAACCCGCACTTTCACACCGTATGTCAAAACCATTTTGGAATCGCTATGATGAATAAGTGCAGGACACTTAAGTCAAGTAGGGTGCTGACTCAAACCCCTGGATATTATAAGACACATCATTCGGCTCAATGGGCTTTGAACGTTTCCTTCAGCTTAAAGGAGCAATATGCAAAATTCACCGTATCATACATCAGGACAGGCAAATATAGCTACGACACAGAACTTGGCCTGTCACAGCATGCAGAATAGAAAGTGACGGAAAGTGACGTCACTGGCCTCACTCAGCGTGTCTTGCTCACCTTGTCATTGTGGGCTCGTCTGGTCGGCTACTTTGGTCTGATCATGTTAGTGCATGTAAATCTGCTCACCTTCCCCGCCTTCAGAAACACCTATGCTAGTAGCAAGTAGCATGGCATGCTAAAATGGCGGCCTGAATTGTAATGAACAAAATAACACAAGAGGAACTACCACGAACTTGCAGTAATGTAGACTGTGTTGCTTATTATCAGTAATAATAAAAAATAATAATAATATATTTTATTTAAAAGCGCCTTTTCGAAGCACTGAAGGACACTGTACAAACAGAGGCAATAAAACAACATTTTCCACTGAACTGTGTTGGCCCTACTGACATATCCTTGTTTATTTGTTAGAGCTTCAGTGCTTTGCTACACTGACGGCAGGTGAGGGCCTGCAGGGAGACGGTTTGTTTTGGCGTGCACACACCAAAAGTGCAGCATGTAGCGGCGCATTGATATTGCTTCGCAACGGTTAGCACAACAATGCCAATAACCTGTCAACATTAGACCTGCTGCATGTGTGTTTGTTTGTTTAAATCCAGTGAAAGATATGAGTGACTCTGTATAGCGCTGCTGCATCTGGAACAAGCTGTCAGCTTTTCAAAGGGTTAATATTACCCAGTAGTCCAGTCTTCTTTATTTTGGTCAATGTTAGGGTTAGCAGCCATTGTGAGCTTTTTTTGTTTGTTTGTTTGTTTGATCAGGATTGTCATTGTAACATTTCCATCAGTTGTTTTTTCCTGTTGAGTTTTATTTAATTCCACTAAAAGTAAATTATAAAAAACTCTATATTCAATTATTTGAATAATGTAAAATTATAAACGGAGTGAGATGAGCTCTTGTAGTGCGCTTTCAAAGTCTTCAAAGTAAAAACTAGTCAAGTGCAACTGTGTTGCAGGTGACTGTGGTGTGGCTGAGCTTTGCTGTTTCTGATGTAGCTGGCCATGCGTGGCATTGTGGTTGTTTTTCAGGTGGTGAAAAGATTTGTGGTATTGCTAAGTGGAGCAGACGGCAGGGTTTTGCAAAGCTTGCAGTTAATGTGCTTCAGTTCCTCGCCAGGTTCTTCAAAATTTTAATCACAATTTTAATTTTGATTTCTGGTGAATTTCTCAGAAGAAGGAGAAGATGATGATGATGATGATGATGATTGAGCGGCAGTGTTTGGTCAGGAAAAGGAAAAGGACTTTTGTTGCTTGGGGGATGTGTTGGATGAATTGAACAGCCCTCGCTCGCTACCTCCTCTTCTCTGTGGCAGCGTGTTCATTTCTGGGCTCCCGCTCAGCGTGACCTAAACCCAAGTTACAAGCCAAGCCAGACATGATTCCTTACTATCATGACATTAACATGTGGAGTGAGAAGTGAACCCATGGGTTACTTGAGTCTAAAGGCTTTCTTGCATAGTTGTGTACCTGACTGTGAGACACCGGTGAGAGCAACACTGAGTAGACAGAGGAAGAGAGTGGCTCAACCGGCTGCTTTCCCAGTCAAATTCAGCTGATGGAAGCAAACAGGATTCAAAGCGGATGTTCACCAGCACTGAAGTCATCCCCCAACCCAAGAACCTATTAGCTTCTGTTTGTTTAACAAAACCATCTCTCTTCAGCTCTTTATGAATATGGGATCCTTTAAAAGCTGCATTGCCCAATAAACTTGAATTGATAAGGTTAGTTTGGCTTAAAGGAAAAAAAAAAACAATCTCAAGTGTGCTTTTTTTATCACTTCTGTCACTCAGTGGATTTGTTTAATGTTGTAAGGATTTTCACTCGCACAGGCTCGTTCACTGTTGTTGAAACTGGATGATGTTCTTTCTTAAATCATATCTGCTGCTTCCTTTAATATTGTTGTTATTGCATATTGGCCCCTTGCTTAGTTAGTTGCTGTTGTGACAGTTAACATGACTGCATGGAGATGGAAAATAGCTTTCAGAAATGCCAATTCCTTATTCCCCAGATATCTTAACTGAATTTCCTATTAAAAATAAATAAATAAATAAATAAAATCTAAAGAATCAAGCATAAAGCTGATTTCTAATGTAGATTGATTGAGTAAGTAAAGGTCAAGAAATGTCATGCTGCTGCTAGATGGTTTGAGTGGCTGAGTTTACATCAGTCAGACCTTGCCGTTGCTAATGGACCTCCAGGGTTGCCAGTCGTTTGCTCTCTCTTCCATCTGGAGAAACGTGTCTCCCAGTCTCCTGACAGCTGCTCGAGGATCCTGTCGTCAGGCCGTCTCTGGCTGGCCTCCTTCCATGAGGGTTCCAAGTCCAGGCTTGTCTGCTACTAGCGTATGAAGTTGGTGTCTGTAATGTGTGCCCGATCGATCTCTATCTGCTATGTGTTTAGTCTGCAGTCACCGGTACTTGTTGCTGGTTTTGTAAGACCGGTGTATATTCAGAATTCTCCAAAGGCTGGGAATGTTTGAGATGAGTCCTAATGACTTCACATTGGTAGCTTTGTCTGATCTCCAGCTGGGGAAAGACTATCTTTACTTCCCTTTTATTCCCTCTTGCTGATGATGCTGCAGTTAAAATGTCAAATTTAATCGTGCTTGTCCATATTAGCCGTCCTATCAGGGGTGCGTGGCACTAAATGTGTCAATAAATCCCTCCTGTGCTCAGTTTGGCCTCTCCCCCAGGTGTCACACTGTAATTCATAGGTTTCCTTGTGCTTTCTTTTGGAAATATTAAATAAGTGGATAGAAATACTCTGACTGCTCAACTGACTTTCAGATGAGGAACCGTAGCTAATTTGAATTCCTCAATCCATATTTAAATCCATTTATCCGGCCACAGGCTGGTGGTGGACGGTGGAGTCGAAGCACATGTGACAGACAAGAGATTTGAAACTGAGTTTTATATTTGACTAAACCCCCCCCCACCCCCCAAAAAAAAACATTTCCCAAAGTGAATTTTATCCAAATGAACGGCCATGTGAATTTGTCTGCGCGTGTGTATGCGAGCCAAATATTGAACAGTTGTAGAGGAAAGATTGGATTGTTGGCTTTAAGATACTCTTATTCATGTTTTTGTTCTCTTGAGGAGGGCAGGCAGGCAGGCAGGCAGGCAGGCAGACAGACAGACAGACAGACAGACAGACAGACAGGCAGGCAGGCAGGCAGGCAGGCAGGCAGACAGACAGGCAGGCAGGCAGGCAGACAGACAGGCAGACAGACAGGCAGGCAGGCAGGCAGGCAGGCAGACAGCGACGATATGTCAAAAAGATTTACAGATGACAAACTTTGATGTGTGAAACATGATTGCTGATTCAACAAAGGCAAACAGGTCAGCAGGTCAGTCAGTATAGGAATATGACTGACAAGCCCATGAATAGAGCAATCAGCTAACACACACACACACACACACACAACCTCACACACCTGGGCCACGCCTGGCAGGCAGACAAAGGAACTGATTGGCTGTCACGGTCTAAATGAATGAACGTCAGCTGTAAGCAGTTGAGGTGAAACATACACAGAGTGACGGACGCAAGCCGATGTGTGGGATACGATGGCGAGATTGAGATGTAAACTGGAGGAAAAGTGAACAAGCATTTACAGAAGAAGAAATAGGACATAAATAACTTTGAGGGGAAGAACAGAAAGTTTGAGAAGCACATGACACAGGGAGGAGCCACCAAGGGGAGGTGTGTCCTCCACAACTGCTTGGGTTTTGACTGGTGGGGTCACAATGGCTTCTAATGGCTTGACAGAGGAGCCGCAGCAGATGGATGCAGTGTTTTGGTGAGCCACCTCATAGGAGAAAATAATATATCATGGGCTATGTAGAAACTGTGCTTTAATGTCAACTGAAAATGAAGCAAAGCAAAGTTGCAACCAATGCAGTGTCGCTGAAGCCCCACCAGGGTGTTTGGCTCTTTATTGAAATGACAGCAGCATTCAAAAACTCACCTGCGATTGGGGTCCAACCGCCCAAAGACTGCAGGACCTGCACCTTCTGTGCTCATCTGGGTCGTTTATGTTCCGCACTACTGAATAAATATCCAGATGTGGATGGAAAACTGCTGACGCGCAAACTTCAAATCGCCAAACTTCAAAACGTCTTTTTTAACTCTTGAGATTTAGGACTTGAGAGACAGATACATACATAGGACTTTGAAACTAGTCTTTTTTGTTTCTTTAAATACACACACACACTGACACGCATGCACTCGGCTGCTCCCTCGGGCCTTTCTGTTTCATGTGTTGCAGACAGTCTGCACATACAGGATTACGCAGCTATTCACGCACTCATTACCTCCATTAGGGGGCAGCTGTGTGACCGTTGAGCACCTCTGTTGCCTAAACACTGATTTGGAGAGAGATTAACTCTAATGACTCAAATGCTGTTCCACTGGGGGCTGGGCCGCTTCCCCGGCTGACTGACTGACAGGTTGCTTGCTCTTCTAGTCTCTGCACCAAAACTCCTGGAGTCTTCCACATAAGTGAGAATCTATAAGTCATAGAAAACTGATCCTTTCTGTGTTTGATCATAAAGATCATTGGATTGACGACAAGTGCAAGTCGGAGGATTGGTTATTCAAGCACACTGGCGGTTTAGGTGTGAATTGAAAAGAGTTTCTCATCATCTCTCATCTTCCAGAGGTGCCATGGTGGAGAGATCAAGTGCAACCTTTTTTTTTTTTTTTAACCACATACGTACCGTGTTATTTATCATATTGTGCATCCCTCCTGCTGTCTTCTTGCCCGTATCATGGGCAAATGGGAAACGTTGTCATCCTCAACACACTTTTTTTTTCTTCTGTGGCTTTTCTCTGCAGGTTGGTAGATGACCGATGTGTGGTCGAACCAGCGGCAGGAGATTTGGAGAATCCTCCGAAAAAGTTCAGAGGTAACTACCAGAGACGGCCCACATCTGTGTGTGTGAGAGTGTGTGTTTGTGTGTCCAACAATATCCCATACTTAATCAAATCTTCCACTTGGTGCTATTGTTAAATAGGAATAAAAGACATTTCACACAGGCCAGGAGGCCTAGTTCGCTCACATCTAGAGTGACAGGCTACTTGATTATTACCCAGAAAGACAAAATTTAGCATCAGCTGCAGTTGTGCAGCAGAACTGTGTGGTGGTGGTGCAGGTTGTGTGTGTGTGTGTGTGTGTGTGTGTGTGTGTGTGTGTGTGTGTGTGTGTGTGTGTGTGTGTGTGTGTGTGTGTGTGTGTGTGGGTTTACGTACCACTTGGTCCCCATGTCTTGCTGGTTTAGACACAAACCACGAATCAGTAAGTTGACCCAGGTTCAGCATATCTGATTCTGGAAGCAACACTGTTGTTTTTCTGCCTCGAAAAGATGGGAACAAGATGACTTTGGTGGGTCTTCCACCTGTTACTGAGATGACAACAATAGCAGATATGGAATTGCCAGCCTTGGGAAGTGTTTCAAGTGGACACTAGCAAGCTAGCTGGCTTTTATCCAGCCAAGTTGTGTAGACGCTGGTGTTTGAAAGGTTGCCATTTGAACAATGTGTCTTCCTGAAAAATGAATAAACCAATAGTTGAAAGGTCTGCAGGTGTTCAACAAGTCGTTTGTTCAGGAAAACGCTGAATAAAATGCTAACTTAGAATACAAATTAGAACGCAGACTCCATTTACTGAATGTAACTGACACAAAAAAAACATTTCATATTAAATTTATATTCAAACGTTCAAAGAAATGTGATTTTATATATTGGCAATTGACTGTAACCTGCTTTGTAAATATTTACTATGGCAAATTCCATTGAAAGTATTTCATCTAATCATATTAGTTGAGCACCAGTGAAAATGAGTCAGACCCTGAATCTGAGTGCCCAGATGTTGGCTAGTTTTTCTGACTCTATCAAAGCCAAAAGCCTGCCAGTGGAATGTGTTGGATAGATCTGATGTGTGTCCAGCTCATTTTTTCCCCGCCTGCTCAAACGCCTTGGAACGTATTCACTCACATGTGGTGAGTCCATCTGCCATCAGCTCAACCTGTATGAAGTAGCGAATCGGGTTTGACAGCTCACTTTTAAATCCAACAGCTTGAAAAGTAAAAAAAAAACAAAAAAAAAACCAGCAAGTAAGTCAAGCAAATGCTAGGATCAGTTGACCGCAGTGCTACTACTACACTCTAATGTTGTATTATTTCCTTTTTTTTTTTAGTCAACACACTGTATTCTGCACAATGATCCTTGAGGGGAACTTTAAAAAGCTGCATGACAGATTTTAGATGAGTGGTTTATTATGTTGTTGTTTTTTTAACACTGATTTGATGCACAGGAATTGTTAAGGTCGAGATCAAAGATAGAAACAGTGTTTGATATCTTGAGACCATCCAGTCAGTTTCTCTGTTATCAGCAATAAAAACAACAGATTTTTTTTTTTTTTTTTAAATTAATTATTTGCTTGATGGCATACAAAGGATCAAGACAGACAACTTGTCTTGATTCCATTTTTTTTACGATATATAAGGCTAACTAAAAAGTAAGATTCTTAACTAATTAAAAAAAAAAATGAACCAAGATTAATTTAAATATTTGTTGTACAGTATTTAGAAAGACTCATTTCTTTTGGACAGGGATGAGTTTCAACCTGAAAATCCATTCAGACAAAATTATGTTTGCTTTACATGCATGCACATGTAAATTGACATAGGAAAAGTCTTATTGTTGTTAAATGTTCAGGATCTGCTGCAGGAGAGTCAATATTTACCTTCTGCTTTCTCCCTGTCAGTTTCCCGTCGAAGATGTCGTTCAGCCTCGGTGTGACTTTATTTGTCCAATATTCAGCTAAACCCGGCCTTAAATTGGTCTCACTGCTGCTGAGTTAGCCCGGCTAAATGACCATATTTGGTCACGTGGCAGAAGTTAATCTTTTTACCGACTTTCAACTTGACTGTCTGACTCGTCAGTTTCCACCTCAGCGGTTTGATCTGAGAAAATCTGGTACTTTTTGCACGCTGATCTACAGTCAGCAGTCTTTAGGTTTTATGTGCATAATCTGTAATCTGTACTGCCTGTTTCTATGTACCATCTAATATCTGTGTATCATGTCTGACATGTCGAGGTACAACTTTGATGTGATCATTTGAGACCCGTCCGTCAACCTTGCGAACGTGTCTCTCCTCAGACTGCCTGTTCAAGGTTTGTCCCATGAGTCGCTACTCGGCTCAGAAACAGTTCTGGAAGGCCAAGCAAGCAAAACATGAGAAGGACAAGATTGGCGACGTCGTTCTGCTTCAGAAACTGCAGGTGAGCGCCACATTTCTGCACTTGCACATCTGACCACCACCTCGGGAAAATCAGAGTTTGAACACATTTGGCGTCAGTGTTTTCTCGTCATGGTTTTCTGGTGTGATTGAGGCTAAAACTCAGCCTGGATGATCATTTATGATACAAACCCTGATCATGAAAGCTAACGTTCACTAGGCACAGAGGAAACACCGCAGTGTCTATGCCATCGTCATGCATGCCATAGTCTCCGGCTAGTTTGTGTCAAAGACTCAACTCAGATGTTTCCATCGTGATTTTTTTTTTTTTTTTTTACTCTGCGTGTTTTGTTATAGCACGCGTCCAACCTGGAGCAGAAGCAGAATGAGACGGAAAACAAGAAAGTCCACGGCGACGTGGTTAAATATGGAACAGTCATGCAGGTAATAACTGTTATTTTTTTTTTATGAAGACAGGTTGTCGCAAACAGGACTTTTTTTTTTTTTAATTCTCTTTTTTGTGATTTGTCAAGCGTCAGCCACCAAGTTTAGGTAAAAGCAAACATTAAAATGGCTCATGCGACCTCAAGGCTCCATTGTTAACTTTGTGTATCTCATTTCTTTCCATTGGTCTCTAAATCCTGAACAGTTTTGGCTTAATGTCAGTTTATTGTAAGTCTTCAAATCATACTGAATTTTATTACTCAAACAAGGGTATTGTTACTCAAACAATGTGTGTGAGCGCAAAACGTTTGGACGAGTTTTCCCCAAAGACGAAGCATAATAAATAAATAATAATAACATTTTACATCCACATGACGGCGACTCACACTCCTCCTCTTCACAAGTGTTCTCTCTTCTCTTACCCCAATGCCATCAAGTGCTGTGCTGTGCTTGCGCGACGCCAGCACCGGCCAGATGACTGCCTTTGAGTGTTTACGCGTCGCTGTCTGTTGGTCCGACAGAGTCAATATTGACCCCCGCTGAGAGCTGCAGACCTGCCATCTATCATCACACGCTCTCACTGTAACACGCAGGGTGCGGGTTTGCCTTAGTAAGACTGTGCAGGGTGGGGACGGTTTCCATGGGTCACTCATTAAATTCCAGCACAGAGTGATAAAACACGGAGCTGCGCTGTTCCCACGTTCAAGGGCACATTTTCCTTCTTCCCATCCGAGCAGGGAAGCGGACAATGTGGACCTTTTGTTTCAATTTATGTCAAGTCTGTCTTCTATGTTAAATGGAATACCTCCTTTGTCTTACTTGTACAATATGGTATGTAATATGAGTTTATTGTTAAATCAGGACTCTTGAAATTCAAAGAGATGGCCAAGTAGGGACGTTGTTGGCCGTGGTTAGAGCAAAAAATGGATCGCCACTGACAAATTTGCAGAGGTTATTTTTGTTTTTTGGTATCGCTGGATGACAATTATAGAAGGAAAATTCATTTCAATCATCAAATTCCAAGGAATACTTTAAAACAAATGCGTATTTCTGTTGCTGGTGTGAAAACATGGAATTCATTCAACAATGGAAAGAGAAGAGCTGTACAAATATTTTTCAGTTTAGAAAAATGTATCAGCTATGAGTTATATAAAATCCAATCACTTGATTTTAATAAATGAATAAATATGGCTCATTGGAGAAAGAAACTCCACATATGAAGAAAAGTGGGTAAAGATTGACATCATGTATGTGCTGCTCCAAAAAAATGACACTTTTTAATCAGAGTGTAGCAACCTATCAGTCAAACCTGTGGGATGTTGATCTGCTCCATTAAGTAGAAGAGGATGTAGTTAATCAGCTTCAGTTGCTGTGTCATTCATGACTTCAGACCTGTGCGCTTGAGGCGGCCTCAGAGACAGGAAGGCTTTCCCAGCTTGAGCCCACTAAAAATCCCTCTGTTAAGATCTCATGTGTTTTGTGTGTCCCTCTAAAAAAAAAAAAAAAAAATTCCGACAAATGATTTTCCCAGGATTGGGACAATTCAGCCCCTTGTGAACCAGTGTATAACAACGTCGCCTCAAAACGCCAGTAAAGTTTCAGTCAACTTCTTCCATGTGATTAGTTGATGAGTTGATGTGCTATTTAAAGCTTTTACCAAATCTGGTGGCCAGTCACCACAGCTTCTGATCTGTTTCTGCAGCTCCTCCACATGAAGAGCAACAAGTACCTGACGGTGAACAAGCGCCTCCCTGCTCTGCTGGAGAAGAACGCCATGCGGGTCACGCTGGACGGGACGGGGAACGAAGGCTCCTGGCTCTTCATCCAGCCCTTCTGGAAGCTGCGCGCCAACGGGGACAACGTAAATACACCACTCGCCGCTGTGCATTTGGCATCGTGGCGCCAGGTCTCAGTGAACTGGCGTGATTCGTGAGCACCCATTGGAAAATGTAGCTGCAGTGGAACTGTTCAGCCACAGTAGAAGTTAAAATATTCAATTATTAGCTGTAGTAGTGGCAAAAGTAGTCACTTAAATACTCTGGTCGAAGTGAAAGTACTGATTCAGTACTGATTGCCATGAATGAAACAATGCATTTGTTGCTAATTTTTGCAAATTAAAAAAAGTTGTGACAGAATTATGTGGACTTAACTGAACAGAGTGACCACAAAGCCAAAGTTCAAACAAATATCATATATATGTAATATAAATAAAGAATATGATCCACTTTTATATTTAAGCTGCACGTTTGTCCAGTGCCAAAAAAAAGGTATAAAGTGCAGCTATTTGTGTACAAATCAGCAAATTGACTTACGTATGGCAAAAAAAAGTATTTGTGCTTGGTCAATGCTAGCGGTAGCATATGCAACGCTAGTCTGTAGTCATAAAGTGCTGATGTTGGTGTGTGTGTTGCAGGTGGTTGTCGGAGACAAAGTGATCCTGAACCCTGTCAACGCCGGTCAGCCTCTGCATGCTTCAAACTATGAGCTCACCGACCATCCAGGCTGCAAAGAGGTTCAGAACACACACACACACACACACACACACACACACACACACACACACGAGCCTGGCCTGCACCTGATCCCCCCCCCCCAAGTCTCCTCCAAGCAGAATGCTTTTCCTCCCTCTGTAGGTGAACTCGGTGAACTGCAACACAAGCTGGAAGATCAACCTGTTCATGATGTTCAGTGACCACAGAGAGGAAGTCCTTAAAGGAGTAAGACACACACACACACACACACACACACACACACACACACAGCAGAGCAAGGCTGCAACACTTTTCATTTCAGCATTTCATTTTTTTTTTTTCCCCATAAGAGACCGCATTCCATTATTCTTCATTAACAGCGGTGCTGTATGCATTACTGTATTATAAGCAGTATTGTAACACACACTATCAGTGTCTTTGTGGTGTTGTCGTAGGAAGTATGTTTTATTGAATTATTTTTTCATTCTGCTGTGCCTTCCAGGGAGACGTGGTGCGACTCTTCCACGCTGAGCAGGAGAAGTTCCTCACGTGTGATGAGTACAAGAGCAAACTGCATGTCTTCCTGCGCACGACACTGAGGCAGTCTGCAACCTCTGCCACCAGCTCCAATGCCCTGTGGGAGGTCGAGGTACACACACACTCACTCACTCACTCACTCACTCACTCACTCACTCACTCACTCACTCACTCACTCTCTCTCTCTCTCTCTCTCGCTCACTAAACTTAAATTGCACGAAACCTAAATATGAAAATAAACAACTGGTGATGGAAACAGATCAACTTGGAAAAACCTCTCAGATTTGGCTGAAAGGTTTTGACGCCCTCATGAGGTGGTTTTTCCACACGTATCCATATAGAGGTGTGTCACGGAAACACTTTTTTTGCATTTACACATCAGCCGACGTGACGTAGGGGGTCACGTGACCAGTTGACTGACCAGTGAAAATGGCTGCGTTGTGATTGGATGGAGGAGGAGACGGGATATTTTTTTTACAAGTCATCAAAGAGAAAAAAAATATAACAACCGTTATATTAGTAACAGCAAACAGCACTTAAAAGGCAGATTTACGGCAAAATGTTCAGTACCTCCTTCCTCCTCACGGTGGGGTTTGGTTTGACGAGAATCACGGCTTCACGCCATCTAGTGGAAACACCTGCAAATCGCAACTTTGTCCAAATGTCAGACGTATCGGTTTTGTTTTGAGAAAAACAGCGCTAGCTCGGTCTAAACCCTCCTGTCCGCACTGACCCACCAGGTGGTCCATCATGACCCGTGTCGTGGGGGGGCGGGACACTGGAACAGTCTCTACCGCTTCAAGCACCTGGCCACCGGAAACTACCTGGCTGCTGAGGTAACCGGGTCGCATTCACAGAGCCGAAGGCTGGTTTGTTTTTTTTTACTAATTAATACACTGAGCTCATCCTGCAATGTTTGTGCGTTGAGTGTTTTGTGAATCCGATGTTGTGGTTGTGGATCTTCACGAGGATGTTGTCATAATTGTGATGTGTTGTTAGATTTTCGTCAGAAAAATGATTTTTGTCACCGTTTCTCATGCCATTGGGTCTTTTTTTTTTTTTTTTTTTTTAAGTTTGTCTCGTTGTATTGTTGTCTTGTCTGTGTTGTTGCTTGTGCTTATCATTTTTCTGAGCTCCTTAGAATAGAATGGAATAGAATAGAATGGATTGCCTTTAAATGAATAAATACATATAATAAAAATAAACAATTTAAAGAGTAAGAAAGGAAGGAAAATCAACTTTTTACATCCTAAATTCAGCTGTTGTTTTCCCCCCGTCTTGTTCTTCAGTTTCAGCTCGACGTTGCTGCTGCAGTTGTTCATATTCAAGTTTTCTTTGTTTTTTTGCAGGAGAACCCTGGATATAAAGGAGATAATGCTGAGCCACCGCCTGTGGTGAGTTGCATGATGCATTCCCTTCAAAGTACAAAGGACGCACCTGTTGTCTTTCTCCTGCCTCTTGTCCCGACTCGACCTCCGCAGATGACCTTGACTCTCACATCCTCTGTAGGTGGATGGTAGTCGCACCAACAAGCGCTCTCTCGGTGAGAGGATCAAGTACAAGTTGGTGGCGGTGGCTCACGGGAACGACATCGCCTCGCTGTTTGAGCTGGACCCGACCACGCTGCAGAAGACGGACTCATTTGTGCCACGGTAGGAAAACTTTGAGTGCTGACAGCATCTCTTCCATGCCGTGGGTGTTTGACTTTAAACTGAGAAGCACTTCCTGGTTTAGTGTGTGGGATCACCTGCACACGTCACTTAATGGAAATACTCAGATTGTCAGATTGACAAAACAAGACCACAATATGACTCAATATGCAAATTTGGCACAAAAATAGTTAGAAATGCAGGTGAAGGTTTGATAACGCATGAAACTAGAAAGAGAAAAGTCTCCGGTTATACAAATATGTAAAATTTGTGATAATGTATCATTATCAACGGAGAGCACTTTTTTAAAAAGAAAAAAAAATAATTTGTTGATTTTTTTTCCATTAATTGTACTGATGTTGGTTATATTTTTTTCTCTAAAATTCATTTCGTCTTCATTTCTAACATTGACGACTGCACTGTGTCTAGGAACTGGAATTTCTTGCAGAGTGCTTTTGTATTACAGCAAGCTGACTTGACTTAAGGAATAATTACAGTCATTTAAATGCACAAATTATATTAGTGACACATGGCTGCCACAGATTGTCACTGAACAGCATTGTTTGTCTTCCAGAAACTCTTACGTCAGGCTGAGGCATCTCTGTACCAACACCTGGATCCAGAGCACCAACGTTCCCATTGACATCGATGAGGAGCGGCCCATCAGACTCATGGTGAGTACCGTGCAGGCTCTCACAAAGAGCAGCACTTTGCTACTACAATATGACTCTGCATGCGCGGACTGAGAAAAATGAAAAGTCAAGTTACTGTTTCATCCGTGGAAAAATAATGAATGGGTGGGTTATGAGGATTTGAGGATTGAAAGACTTTTCCCACAGTTGGGGACGTGTCCCACCAAGGAGGACAAGGAGGCCTTTGCCATCGTCTCTGTTCCTGTGATGGAGATCAGAGATCTGGACTTTGCTAACGATGCCAGCGCCATGCTGTTCACTGTGGTGGAGCAGTTCAGCAAGGGATTCATCAGCCAAAACGATCGCCGGTGAAACACCTGTTTTCAGTTGTTCAATATTCTTATTTAAATGCCTCTCTTCAGCACCATGAAAAGACCAGGTGTGAGAAGTAACAGAAGAAACTTCCTTTCTTGCGCTGATCCACTGATTCCTTTTTGCCAGATTTGCCATTAAATTACTGGAGGACGTGGTTTTCTTCGTGGCTGATGTCATCAACAGCGGTCAGCCGGTGCTGGACATCGTCATGAGCAAAGCCAACCGGGAGAGACAGAAACTCATGAGAGAACAGAACATCCTCAAACAGGTCTGCCTCAGCGCTCCAGCATCGTGAGTTTTACACACAAAAGCAACAGTGACGCGCTCACGCTGTAACGTGTGTTCAGATCTTTGGCATCCTGAAGACCCCCTTTAAAGACCGGGGTGGAGGAGAGGGTCCTCTGCTGCGTCTGGAGGAGCTGGCAGACCAGAAAAACTCTCCTTACCAGTACATGTTCCGACTGTGCTACCGAGTTCTAAGGCACTCTCAGGAGGACTACCGTAAGAACCAGGTGAGGTGATGATGATGATGATGATGATGATGATGATCAATTTCTTCATTAGCCTTCTAGACAGTATGAAATAATACCTGACCTCTGCTTGCTTGCTTGTCCACAATGTTGTTTGATTTTCATCAGGATAATCTTCTCTGTAAATGAAATTAGTCAGTCAATTATTTGGTTGCCATAGCAAAGTACCATTTAATAGTATAGTAGTCATATAGTAGTACAGAGTCGAGAGTATGTAAACATTACATATGAAGGTTTAATGTGGTGTTTCGTCTTCAAGTCGTTCAGTCCGATGTGGAATCTTGATGAGGTTTCACTGGTGAGTTGCCATTCGTATCGCGTCGGTGCCGTCGGGACAGAAATCCTCCTCAAGCTCACATTGGGCCTGAGTGTCTCCTGCCTCAGCATCTTTTTCTTTAACCTCTCTTACTTGCAGATCTTAACACGAGAGAAATGCCCGTGTCAGCCTCTCCGAGAGAAAGCTGCCATGTAATATTTTCCTCTTGGTCCCGCCTCCCTCTGCAGGAGCACATTGCCAAGCAGTTTGGCGTGATGCAGAGCCAGATCGGCTACGACATCTTAGCCGAGGACACCATCACTGCCCTGCTGCACAACAACCGCAAGCTGCTGGAGAAGCACATCACCAAGACGGAGGTGGAGACCTTTGTGAGCCTGGTTCGCAAAAACCGAGAGCCGAGGTGGGAGGCGGAGCGGCGGCTGCGGGGAGAAGCTGCTGAACAGCCGGGAGTTTATATCTCGGCTCGTCGTTTCTCCCCAGATTTCTGGACTACCTGTCTGACTTGTGTGTGTCCAACAACGTCGCCATACCCGTCACGCAGGAGCTCATCTGTAAATGTGTGCTGGAACCCAAAAACCAGGACATCCTCATCAAGACAGAGTGAGGAAGAGGAGTGGGAGGAGAAAAATAGGATTGAAAAAATTGATCTTGTGATTATAAAACACATCAGGTCGTTCACTTTAATCTACATTCATTTTGAAATAGATGAACTTTAACAGCTGATTACACTTAATAGGTTTATGTTCATAAATTCCTCACACCTGTTAAAAGCAGCGGCCATTACTAATATGAAGCTGGTTGCTTTACTTCAGATTATGTCTTTTAACTCTGAACATTTGATATTTTTTTATCTAATTTCAGGCGCAGAATTCCTAAGGAGGTGCCCCCTGGTGTCGTCCAGGCAGAATACATGGGAATGGACGACTACGGCGATGAGGACGAGGTACATCTTTAAATTGTTGCATTTCAAATGATTGTTTTTTTTACTGTGTACTTTTTTATTTGACTTTATTGTGTGTAACCAATGTGAGTTTTGTTGTTCTAAAAAGTACTATGACCATAAAGGCTTTCGGTTCCAATTCAATTCAATTCAATTCAGTCACTGACATTTTCACTGCTTTGACCTGATGAACAGGTGGATTGACTGGACTGATAGTGGCCGTGGTGACCCTGACGATACATTTTGTTCCAGGTTTGGCTGGTGTGGACAGACAAGACCAACGAACGGCAAGAGAAGAGCATCCGGCAGCTCGCCCAGGAAGCCAGACAAGGGAACGCTCACGACGAGAACGTCCTCACCTACTACCGGTACAGGCGGGCCTCCGCTGAATTCAGCTCATTGGGAGACAGGAAGCAACCTGAGGGTCTTCTTCTCTCTCTGCTCAGGTACCAGCTGAAGCTCTTCGCCCGCATGTGCCTGGACCGCCAGTATTTGGCCATAGACGAGATTTCCAAGCAGCTGGACATAGACCTCATCTTCCTGTGCATGATGGACGAGACGCTGCCCTTTGACCTCCGCGCCTCCTTCTGCCGCCTCATGCTGCACGCCCACGTGGACCGAGACCCCCAGGAGCTGGTGACGCCGGTCAAGTTTGCTCGACTCTGGACCGAGATCCCCACTTGCATCACCATTAAAGAGTTGGTACCTTTTTGTTTGGTGTTAGAGAAGTGAATCTCTGGATTCTCTGGGTTGCAATGTCATTTTGCTGATCAGGTCTTGCAGCTTAAAAAAAAAAACTCAAATTTTATAATAATTTTCTGAGTTTGTGGGTTTGTGGTTTTAATAAGCTGAAAATCTTAATCAGCGAAGTTACAACAAGGAACTGCTTGAGATGTCAATTTGTGTGGAATGGCTCTATAAAATGTGTTGCTTTCATCTTTTATGTTAAATTGCCAAGATAAAAAAACTCATTTTTCCGGGTAGTACCTGTGTATATATGTATGAGAACAGTTCGAAGGGTAGAAAACTAAATGACCCTTACAGCACTGCGATTATAAACTTTCTTGAATGTATTTACGGGCAGTATTTTAAGCTTTTACCAAGATAAAAATCCTAAATCAAGCCAAATGTTACTTACACACCGGACCTTCCAGTGGTCGTCTGCTTCCATCGTGTCACTTCAGCCTCTTGATTAAATTGTCATCAAAACAGTTGGTCAGTATCACAACGGCTGTGTTGGACGCTTTGAGCGTGTGATTGATGTTTCCTCGCGACCCCCAATGCCATCCTCAGCTACGACTCCAACATGGACGACAGCAGAGACAACAAGAAGAACCGCTTCTCCAACACGATGGCCTTCATGGAGGAGTATCTGAACAACGTCCTCAACGACGAGCTGCCGTTCCACAATGAGGAGAAAAACAAACTAACCTACGAGGTCCGTCCTGCGCCATGATCGCTTTATTCTGAAAGGTTGTCCTCTTGTATTTGACTGTTTTTTTTTTTTAATGCGGTCATTCTTTTTTTTATCGCTGTTGTTTTTTCCCCAGGTGGTGAGTTTGGCGAGACATTTGATCTACTTTGGTTTCTACAGTTTCTTTGAGCTGCTCAGACTCACCAGAACCCTGCTGGGCATCATCGACTGTCGGCCCAACCCTGCATACGCTGGGCTCTTGTTCAACGACGATGGCTCAGGTGCTCACCTTCTATCTGCCTGTCGTATTGATGAAACTGATTGTTGTTGTGATTGGTAAAGAGAGGCTGTGTGTAAAACCTCACCTCTGAAGCCTTTATGGCTTGTATGTGTAAAATGCTTCTCTTTTCTCCACTGTCCACAGGCAAGAATGTGAAGCGCTCAATTCATGGGATGGGTCAGATGATGTCCACCATGGTTCTCAACAGGAAGCAGTCCATATTTGGAGGCTCTGGCCAAAGAGGGGCAGGGCTGGTGCTCGACGGGCAGAGAGGCGGGAAAGACAGTATTGACAAGATGGACCTGACAGTCATGGACACCAAGCTGAAGATCTTGGAGATATTGCAGGTGTCTTAAGGATTTCAATTATGCGCATAATACATACAGGTGCCACCCAGAAAATTAGAATATCCTGAAAAGGTTGCTGTATTTCTGCAATGGAAGGAATGATATGCAAATCAATATATTTCAAGTTTTTATTTCTTTGGATTTTGCTGACCAGGTCTTGCAGCTTAAAAAAAACTCAAATTCAAAAACTCAGAAAATTAGAATATTACATAACGTCAAATCTTTATGAAAATCTTAATCAGCAAAGTTACAACAAGGAACTGCTTGAGATGTCAATTTGCGTGCAATGGCTCAATAAAATGTGTTGCTTTCATGTTCAATTGCCAAAATAAAACAACTTTTACTGGATATTCTAGTTTTTCTGGTAGTACCTGTAAATACAAGGCTATCTATCTACCTATCTATCTATCTACCTGTGTGTGTATGTATATATAGCTTTATAACTGTTCACCATTATTATTTTTTCCATGTATTATTATTCTATGTGGTGACAGTAATGTCACCTTTACCTACACTGAACGCTGCCTTCTCCAGAAAGCAACATCAGCTCAAGCTGACTTGTCTCATGCAAATGGAGCATTTTGATGCTTCCCATTCAATTGGTGAACACTTCCGCTTTGGACCGACTCTGTGTCTGCTTCCCATCAGTTCATCCTCAATGTCCGTCTGGACTATCGTCTGTCCTTCCTGCTGTCTGTGTTCAAGAAGGAGTTTGTGGATGTTTATCCCATGGCCGACGCTGACGCCACCACAAACATGGAACACGCAGGTGCGCATGGGAACTTCTTCACACTTTGACTCTGCACAGCATGTCGAGCGTCGAAATGCTGCTGTTTTCAGTATCTCTACATCAACTCCATGTACACCATACGTAATCAACCATGGTTTTATACGCGCTGTAACTGAATCACTAACAAGTCAGACCAGATATTAAGTGTAGCTTCCTTATTTTTCTTCTATTTACATCCAGGACCTTAATATTGACACATCCTGATGTTTAATGAACACACTGTTACTGTCTATTCTCAGCCACCATCAACTTACAGCACATTGGAGAGCAAGCAGAGGCCATGTTTGGAGTTGGGTATGTAAAACGGGCGTTCTACGCAGGTTTTAGTTCATAAGATGTTCCCTGAAAAAAATCATCTTTGTAGCTTCAATTTGAATTGTCTGTCTGCCTGTGTGTTTTGTATGTCTTTGTGCAGCAAAGGAAACAGCATCCTGGAAGTGGACGATGAAGGTGGACGTATGTTCCTGCGGGTGCTGACCCACCTCACCATGCACGACTACCCGCCGCTGGTGTCTGGAGCCCTGCAGCTGCTCTTCAGACATTTCAGCCAGAGGCAGGAAGTGCTGCACACTTTTAAACAGGTACATACGCGCTCAGATACACACACAAACACACACACACACATATCAAAAATCAAATATACAGGTACTACCCGAAAAATGAGAATATCAAGTAAAAGTTGTTTTATTTTGGCAATTGAACATAAAAGATGAAAGCAACACATTTTATTGAGCCATCACACGCAAATTGACATCTCAAGCAGTTCCTTGTTGTAACTTTGCTGATTAAGATTTTCAGCTTATTAAAACCACAAACCCACAAACTCAAATAAATTTGAGGGTTTTGTTTTTTTTAAGCTGCAAGACCTGATCAGCAAAATCCAAAGAAATTAAAACTTGAAATATATTGATTTGCATATTATTCCTTTATATAATATGTCACATTCACCTTTTAAGTTGAACTGCAGAAATACCTTTTCAGGATATTCTAATTTTCTGGGTAGCACCTGTAGATCCACTCAGTTCTTTAAAAACGTCTATTAAAAATGATTTCTTCAGTAGCAAGTAATTTTTATTCCAACAGCGAATAAACATTGACTGCTGCACTTTCACAAAACAATCGTACATAAATGGCTGCATGAGTGAACGGACCGCCGGTGGAAAAAGTCCTCGCAGTTATATTGGTTGGGTGTCTGTCAAAACACAGGTCCAGCTGCTGATCTCGGCCCAGGATGTGGAGAACTACAAGCTCATCAAAGCAGACCTGGATCGCCTGCGGACGCTGGTGGAGAAGTCCGAGCTGTGGGTGGAAAAGAAGAGCTCGGGTGGAGGAGATGGCAAGAAAGACAAGAAAGACAAAAAGGAGAAATCAGAGGTGAGAAGATCAAACGTGTTCAACAAGTGCCGAACGTGCTTTACTTATAACCTTAATCCATCGTTTGTGAAGCATGAATACACAATTTGATAGAGCTGTAAACTGTGAGTCACAGTGTTCTAAGTGGAAGTGATTAACAGAATGTTTGCTAACGCTTCACTAATAGTAAATGTGTATCGCCAAACATTGTTTTTTTTAAAAAAGATTTTTATATTTTTATTTTATTGATAGTTTCACCAGATATCTCTGCCACCAAACACACAGCAAGTTTGGATTATAAATTGTTGTGTGTAATGCTTTAAACCAAATGTATTGTCATATCCAACAAATTGCTTGAGCAAAAAATGCCACCGTAAAGCTGTCATTTCATCTGTGCACTATATACTTGTGCACATTGTCATAGTTTTATGTTTGCAGTGATGTTGCTGTTTAACGTCTCTGTGTTTTCACTCTGTGCTTCGTGTTTATGTTGTAATTTCCAAAGACTGACTGCTTTTCATAACTGACCGATGCGGAATAACTTCACCCAGCGACCGTGACTTCACAGTCGCAGCACTAACTGCGTTTCACTAACCCGCTCAAACTCACGAAAGACAGTGATCTTTCGAAAAAGGTGCGAGATTAACGTTGATTAATCGTCAAGCTACTAAAAAAAAGATAACGATACACTTAGGTTGGTTGGAACCGATGCATCCTGGTTATTATGACTTAATGTTGGTGTGGGGCTTGCTGGTGTCTCAGGTGCAACTCCATGGTCGGGTTTAGATTTGGCAATGGACCTGTGTTGTGCATGTCATGCATGTTATGCCATCCCCCTCCCTCTCTCTCTCTCTCTCTCTCTCTCTCTCTCTCTCTCTCTCTCTGTCTCTCTCTCTCTCTCTATCTCACCCATGCACGCCTGCACACACTCACATGCACACAAACATCTGTTTAGTCACATTCTCGACTTGGTACTGCAAAAGAAGAGGGTTGGCCAAACTGCCCCAAAGTCAACAAAGTATTGAGCAAAGACTTTGAATACTTATGTACATGTGATTTTTGTTTTATATACATATATATACATGTATATATATATATATATATATGTATATATATATATATATATGTATATATTAGTAATATATAATTCCATAAGTGCACTGACATGATTTATACATCTATTACCACATTCCCACTAATACATAACTAAACAAACTAAAACCTAACAACTGCTACTAACGCTTTGATATAACACCTAATATTCAACAAGAAATAGAAATGGTTGATTGGAGACCCAGGAATGACCTTCATTTCTTTGTGTATACTTTGCAAGGTATCGTTTGATAAGACAGGGGTAAAAAAAAAAAAAATCTGAAAAAAAAAAAATATATATATATTTTACAATCGAGAATCAATGTACAACGCAAAGGTGTATATATTCGATCAACACACTTTCACCATATCACAACGACATAGCGTGACCTGTGACTCAAGTGTGAACGATAAAAGCACCCCTGCCCATGGAGAACTCCATATGCTGTTTTACCCTCTGCATCCTGCAGGGGGCATCAGAGGATATTACGCCAAAGAAGGAGAAACCAGAGAAGGGCAATGAGAACTACCAGAAAGTCAAGGAGGTAGGAACTCTTGCTTTATATCCACCACTGCTTTTGCTTTGTGAATGTGCACTTCCAAGAAAGGACCTGTCAATCATTCCATGTGGGCAGGGATGCTGTGTCTTTGTCACTCGAGGCCTTGATGTGGTGCTTTTGTCCTCGTCTCTTCACCTGTGGGGGCTTTCAGTGCTCAGAATAATTGCATCAAATGATTGCTTTCCCAGCAATAATCAACCCGGAATTCAAAAATTCTTTTTTTAAACAAATCAAGAAATGCAGTTTGAAAAATCAGAATTCTCCAAAAATCAGAAGAAGATAAAAATCAATCAATTAAATCATTCACAATTATTTCTTCCCTAACTAGTCAAATTATAAATATAGCAAAGTGATATTATTCTCCATCAAAATGATTGCTTATTTTTGCTTGTTTCATTGAATTTACATGATGTTTTAACATTGTTTTGCTGTGTTTTATATAATACATGCATCAAGTGTTTTTCGTGGCGATGATTCTCATTCAAGTAATTCTAAAATAAGAAAATTAACATTGTGTTGTGACTAAAATTGCGATCTTTGTACAGCTAAATCGAAGATCAAGTCAAGGATTGTGTATTTAGTTCATTTGATCTGCTGTTGTTGTTGTTGTTGATCTCTTGATTTAATTCATGCTGAAATTGTTTCAAATTTTTTTTTTATTGGTAACCGGAAAGAAAGAAAAATGAACCTTTTTCCAGAAAATGTCCTGCTGTCTACTTCTTCTCCCCTTCATATCGTCACAATGAACTTAACAACACACAATTCCACAGAGTGAAGGGCTATTATGCCTGTTTCCTCTGGTGCTTGACTGAAACGAATGCAATTATGATTTAAATGAACTATTCTATGGCTCATTTAGGACAGTGACGCACGATACTGAAGTGACTCTCCATTACATTCTGGTTTCGCATGTAGAAACAGTGTTTTGCTGCTAAGTTTCACAGAGGTGAATTAGGACTCATAGTACATAGTACATTTGTGTCGCAATTTGCGCTGTCAAAAATGTGACGCGTTATGAGTTATGAGTTATGAGTTTCCTTAAACTGTATTCATCAAACTGTATACACTGTACTCGTGCTCTGAGTCATTTAAATTCCTGTTTGCTATTCAAAGTAACTGATAAACAAGCGACCGAAAAGCATTTCAGTCAATCAGCTTTTATTTGTAAAGTGCTAAATCACATGCAAAGGCGTCTCGAAGGGCTCAGCACAGACAAAACCAACTGATATTTGCTCTGTGTAAATATACACAGCTGCCCGTAAAATTTGAATTTTTTTATTTGCTGACTATTTTACCACCAAACAAATGGTGGTACTCAGTGAACCTGGTCAAAAGTGATGAATTTAAATAGACGTAAATGGAGATAAATTGTCTGAAAACATAATTGTTCCAACGTTATGAACATTGGTGTATATGTTTTTAAATCATGCTAACTATGCAAAATTTTTGTAATGCATAAATGTACTTATTTTTTCACCTGTTGTTTTGACCTGCCTGGTTAATCTTGCCTTTTCAGCGGTCTTTATTTTCCATGTGAATTATGCTCGGGTTTAACTGAATTTGCGGTCTGATTAAAACAACCTCACCAGCAATGGCAATTTAGTTCAGAAACTTTTCAAACTTTGTATATTGTGTAATTCACAAGCAAACTTGAGGATAGTTTTTTTGTACTGTAAGTGACAATCCCCAAGATATTGTGTGAGTCTTGTAAATGGTCAGTCTGTCTTTTATAAGATGCAACGGAAGAATTCATTTTTTTTTTAACTTTTTAGTGATGATAATAATAATAATAATAATAATAATGATAATAATAATAATAATAATAATAATAATGATAAAAATGAAAATCCTCTGTGATGTCCCATTTTCAACCTAAAAAATTAAACTCTTTTAAACCCTAACTCTTGTTTTAAGAGCCATGTGGAGACCCCCCAAAAGCTGCGGTTCAGTCATTGAACATTGAATAAAGACACTTTTAATTCCCTTAGTGATGGCGCACAGCGGTCCTGAACTGCAGCTGATTTGAAAGTGCCACGCTGTTTGGTTCAGGCGGTGGTTTTTTTATAAATGTAAACCTCTGGCTCCTCATCTCAACGCTGCTCTCCTCAACAGATCCTGGAGAGGCTCAACAAGATGTGCAGCAGTGGAGTGTGGAAGAAGCAGCAGAGGTTGCTGAAGAACATGGGAGCTCACAAAGTCATGCTGGACCTGCTGCAGGTGTCCTATGACCAGGTGAGACGCCGTTGCACCGACGTAAACAGCATTGCGCGCCTGTGCTCGTGGCTGACTGATGTGGTGGTCGGCAGTTAATCCTTCGCTACCTGTGTTGCAGAACGATGTGAAGATGCAGGAGATCATTAGGTACACGCATCTGTTCCTGCAAAAGTTCTGCATGGGGAACCAGGAGAACCAGACGCTGCTGCATAAGAACCTCAATCTGTTCCTCAACCCTGGGGTACGCTGCACCTGTTCAACCTCTCTTAATGGTGTTGTAGGTAAACCCAATTTATTAGTCAGGACAGGTAACTTTGGTTGCATAATTGTAGGCTTCCTTAGAAATATGGTGGTGCAAGATGGCAGCTAACTGGGAGCGAGACCCTTGATCTATGGAGATTGTTTTATATATATTAATAAGAACCACCGTGCTATGGATAGGAAAACCAAATGACTTTTATCGTGCTGCAATTATACACTTTTATTAATGCATCTATTGGCAGCATGTTAAGCTTTTACCAATGTATACATCATAAATCAAGCCATATACTACACACTGGACCTTTTAAGACATGCGTGAAGAGTCCAGCGAAATACAAACTATCCTGTTCTGGCATTGTGTGGGGTTTGAAGTAAAAAAAAAAAAAAGTCCAACCTTTGCTAGTTTGAAGTTGTCCATCACAGTGGCCAAAGGTATTTTCTATGTTTTTTGTATTTTGATATTTGTCCGTGCGTGTGCAGCTGCTGGAGGCAGAGACAGTGCAGCACATCTTCAGTAACAACTACCAGCTGTGCAACGAGATCTCTGAGAGCGTCCTGCAGCATTTCATCCACTGCCTGGCCACCCACGGCCGCCACGTCCACTACCTCAACTTCCTCCACACCATCATCAAGGCTGAGGGCAAGTATGTGAAGAAGTGTCAAGACATGATCATGACGGAGGTGAGGACGAGGGGGACAAAGAGACACACGGCGCCTTCGTTCAAAGCGTATTGGCCTCTGTGCGTGGAGTAACGCCTCGTTTCTTTCCAGCTGACCAATTCCGGCGAAGACGTTGTGGTCTTCTACAATGACAAGGCCTCCTTCAATGTCATGTTGGAGCTGATGGCGGAGAGCAGGGAAGGCGTCGGGGAAAACAGCCCACTCAGGTATGAACACACTGGTAGGAAGGGTTCATCACGCCAGCGTTGGATACTAAAACAGTGCTTTCACAGAACATTGGAAGATCTCAGCAATTTGCCAAGTCCGTCTACAGTTAAATGAATTATAATGAATTCATTTGAAAAAAACTTAAACGTAAGATTGTAGGCAACATTTCAAGTATCATCATAATCATCATTATTATTGGTCTGTGGGTTTAGTTCAGAAGCTCTGGAGTTGCCAAGTGTTTTTGGTCAGTGGAGGTTTAGGTTTGTCTTGTCATGCACCTCACATGCAGTCAGACCGACAGAGAAGCAAGACTAGAATGAATATCGGTGCCGCACGGTCAAAATTAAAGATGTATCATGTTCTGTTTCTCATCTTGTTTTTACTTTCATTATTATTATCCTATCACCATCGGCGTGACAGTTCTCACGGTGTTTGACCTTTAAGATGACGGTCGAATGAAGCCTCTTAAAATGACTAATAAGTAAATTAAAACATTTGTCTGTGAATGAATTAGCATTCATTTCTTGTTCCCTGATCTTTAAAAGGATTCTGTTCACACTCGGGTGCCAGGGCAGTCTGTGCTCTACCAGTCTGATTAAAATTTGTTGTGTCTTTTTAATGACGTTCGGTCTGTCATGTTCCCCTGAGCAGATATCACATCTCGCTGGTGGAGCTGCTGGCTGCCTGCGCCGAGGGCAAAAATGTTTACACCGAAATCAAGTGCACGTCGCTGCTGCCACTGGAAGACGTTGTCCGAGTGGTGACGCACGAGGACTGCATCACCGAGGTGCCGTCACCGTCTGCACAGCGTGCGTCTTTATGCCAGCTGAGCTGCAATATGAAATGTCAAACCTCACCTCGGTGTGTGTGTGTGTGCAGGTGAAGGTGGCCTACGTCAACTTTGTGAATCACTGCTACGTTGACACAGAGGTGGAGATGAAGGAGATCTATACGTCCAACCACATCTGGAAGCTGTTTGAGGACTTTACAGTGGACATGGCCCGGGTAACCGTTCTGCACGCGCTCACACACACGCTGAGCCCTCAGTTTGAATTGGTCTGTAGGTTTGATTTGTTGAGGGGAGAGTGTGTGTGGCCCATTTGTCCTGGCAAGACACTGAACCCTAAATATCTTGCATGGCAGCAGCGACCCGTGTGTGTGTGTGTGTGTGTGTGTGTGTGTGTGTGTGTGTGTGTGTGTGTGTGTGTGTGTGTGTGTGTGTGTGTGTGTGTGTGTGTGTGTGTGTGTGTGTGTGTGTGTGTGTGTTTGTGTGTGTGTAATCGGGGCATTGAAGAGGCTCCTGCTAAGCACGTTAGGCACTGTTAAGGTGACGGAATGCGCTGCTCTGTAAGTACGTTTTTTTCTCTTTCTTGGGTTTTTGCAGGTGTGCAACAAACGTGAGAAGCATCTTTCTGACCCCATCTTGGAGAAGTACATCATCAACGTGGTCTTTGACACCATCAACGCCTTCTTCAGCTCCCCATTTTCTGAGAACAGTACATCTCTGCAGGTCTGGGGCCATGACTCGGCCGTCTCTGTGTGCCTCTAAGGCTGACGTAGCTGTAGCTGTTCTGTGCACCATTTCCAGGTCTCCTTTGCACAGGCTTTAGCGCCACACTGTGGGCAGACACGAAAAGGCATCAACGCTCTTTATTTATGTCAGTTCTAGAACCACCAGAGATGCAACACACTTGCATCTCCCACAACAGGACGAGTGTGGATGACTTGTGATGTTTGACCTGTCACCTCTTGTGTTTGCTGTCAGACTCATCACACCATCGTGACCCAGCTGCTGCAGTCGTCTGTCAGACTGCTAGACTGCCCCTGGCTGCAGCAGCAGCATCGAGGACAGGTGGAAACATGCATCAAGACACTCGCCATGACAGGTCAGACACACACTCACAGACACCCACACTTGTCCATTCACTGTGTCTCTATCTTTGAATCTGAACTCCATTTACTTCCCCTTCCTTTGTACCCCTGACTCTGACCTCTATTCATTCTGCAACTATGAGCCTGAGCCTTCGAATGCGGACAGGCTAAATGCTCTAACTTGAATCTGTCTGTGAAGGTTCTCCTGTCCAGGTCATCTTAAAGTAGAAGGATTCAGTTCAGGCAACGGGACTCGTTCTTGCGATGATGAGACGTCCCCGAGATCGCAGGAACGAGTCCAGTTGCCTCAGCTGAACCCTTCCACTTTCCAACCTGATAGAAATGTCCTCGCTACGTCAGTGACAACCTGTTTTGTGGCGCTCACAATGCCAACAAGGAGCATGCACGCAGTGTTTGTTGCTGGTGGTGATGGGTTTGTGTTTCTCTTTTTCATTTGCAGCAAAGAGTCGTTCAATCTCTCTTCCCCTGGACCTGGAGGCTCAGATCAGCTCCATGTTGTCCACCTCGGCTCTCAACTCGCTGTCACGCTCCAACCCCAACTACAGGTCGTCATCACGCTCCTCCAGGCCGGCCGCTCCCATCAACCCCTGGGACTACAAGAACATCATAGAAAAGCTGCAGGTACTCGGAAGCTTGGGGAGAGGAGCTGAATCAATCCAGAAATGCATTGACGATTTGTCTTCCGCATGACCACAACCATGTGACAATCAAGTGACAAGCAATTTTTATTTTATTTTTTTTATTATTTTTTTTCTGTGTGTGTGTGTGTGTGTGTGTGTGTGTGTGTGTGTGTGTGTGTGTGGTGTCCAGGACATCATTAACACTCTGGAGGAGCGTCTGAAGCCACTGGTGAATGCTGAGCTCTCGGTGTTGGTGGATGTCCTCCACCAGCCCGAGCTCCTGTTTCTGGAAGGCACAGACGCCCGGCAGCGCTGTGAGTCCGGAGGGTTCATATCCAAGTAAGCTCGGCTTCTCCAACTCCTTTCGGCGCTCACGCAGAAAGACACACAGTTGTAATTGCATGTGTGCACTTGTGTGTGTGTCTGTGTCTGTGCGTGCAGGCTGATCCAGCACACTAATGCGCTGATGTCCTCCGAGGAGAAGCTGTGTATCAAAGTTCTAAGAATCTTGCAGGAGATGCTGATCAGGACTCTGGATTTTGATGAGCGGGTCAGTTCAATGCCTAACGAAGCAAACAACAAAGTTCCACTGTCATTGAAACGTCATGAAGGCAACTCCAGTCTTTCCTTGCAGGGTATCTCACTGCGGAAAGTCTTACTGCTGAACTACCTGTTTCCCAACAAGAAGAACAATCCAAAGAGCGATCTTGCTGAGCTTGGAGCTGCAGGTACTCCCCATGTTACTGACACGTGTTTGGCTCATCGTGTTAGACAGCAAAGACACTTAAGTGTGACTGTATGGACCGTCAGTTATCGGTTATCAATTCAAATCACTTTATTCAGTGCTAATGTTTTGAAAGAGCCGATCTGATCACTTCATTTGGGACGGTTTAATCACATTGACCCGCCTACTGTTAAAAGGGCTCGTCGCTCCCTGCAAACCTGCTTCGGCAGATCAGACATAGTGCATCGTGCTCGCACAAGAGCAGATATGGCCACCCTCCCTTCCCTACTACCCTCAGCACTCTATGTCCCCCCCGCCCCAAGTGAGGAGTTGTAGAGTGGGATGGCATGAGTAAGTAAGTAAGTAAGTAACAATTAACATTGCAGAGAGACAATCAGCAGGTATGATTTTGTCTCAAATTCAGTGTTTTTAATTTTCTTTAATCCCACTTTTCAGTATGTCGGAAAAATATTTGTATTATTTTTTTTACTTCAATAATCAGTTCCAACCTTATGGAATTTTCTCCCCTTTGCCAAATTGTGTATCTGTATGTTACAAAGTCTTAAGGTGAGACAGGCAAAATCATAAATAAATGAGGTTGTTCCTTTGTAAGTAGTAATTATCATCGGCTGTTGTTTCATGAATCATACATGGACCCTGGTGTACTAGGACCATTGTTATGTTTGGTCTGTTTGTCAGGGGCCGAGCAGGAGCGCGACTGGGCGGCGGTGGCAGCAGTTCAGTGTCGCCTGGACAGAGAAGGAGGAACAAAGCTGTTCACGGATCTCGTCATGAGCACCAAGAATGACAAGATCTTCCAGGAGAGCATCCAGCTGGCCATCTGCCTGCTGGAGGGAGGCAACACGGAGATCCAGGTGTCACATACACTGACGTTCACTCAATTCTGTCCACTGCAAAAAATACTGTATTTTCCAGACTATGGAGCGCACCTCAATATAAGCCTCACCCACTAAGCCTTTTTTTTTTTTTTTAAATTGGAAATGTATATATATAAGCCGCACCGGGCTATAAATAAGCCGCCGATATCTAGGTTGTGAAATGAGAAATATATTGGATAGATAGATGGATAAAGATGAGATAGATAGATTTACCACTACACAGAAAGATTTCTTACTTGTTGATTTACAAAACTGAACTGATTCGTTTCCCAACGGTGGCGCTAACACAGCAGTAAAAGTGCCGATCAACCAAAACAGAGAAGGTGCGCACTGAACCCACCGAACACACCGCTGTCGAACCGCTGTCACTTTTTTCTTCATGCGCACTGGAAGCATTAAAGTGGCTTCATGAACACCGGAGTTGTTCCGGTGTCGGAGTTGAGCAGCCTCACAAGAGCTTCGTCACATACTGTCCCTTCTCTGTGTCGATGTCAGTGTTGCTCTCCGTGTCGCCGCTTGTCTCGTTTTTGCAACTTCCTGCTAAGCCCCCTGGCGGGTGAAGTAAAATCCACAGAAAAGCCGCACCTTTGCATGAGCCGCATGGTTCAAAGCGTGGGGAAAAAGTGTAGCGGCTTATAGTCCAGAGAATACGGTAATCTCCCAAAACTACAATTCACTCTGGTCTTATATTAAAAAGCCCAATGGTGTCTGTGTGTGTAAGTAATACAAAACATATAAAATACCTAAAGATTGCCTGTCAATCACACTGTATCATGTCTTCAGTTTGCTTTCCTGTTGCTCATAGAGACCCCTTTTTTTCACACCCCTTTTTTATACACTCCCTTTGGTTGGACAACCACTGAAGATGGTCGCCTTTGAACCATCAATTTCAACCACCAATCATCCAGTAGTAAAGCTTCATAAGAGTCCAAACTGTTGCAAAGTCCAACTGTTTGCAAATGTTCCTGTTTTATTTTACTTTTTGTGGGTTGCCCAAAAGTTGTTTGTACATTTCTAGTGTGTAAGATGTCAAATGTGCCGCTCCTCCTCAGAATTCCTTCTACAAACTGATGATGGGTGACAACAAGTCTGAGAAGTTCTTCAAGGTTCTTCATGACCGGATGAAAGAGGCCCAGACAGAAATCAAAGCCACGGTGTCTGTTAACGTGGGAGAGATGACGCACAAAGCCAACGAGAAGGAGCTGGAGAGCGGTGAGGCCCCTCCTCACTCAGCACCCGTCTGACACATCTGCTGTTGATGCAGACGGCTTTGCTTTGACATCGACATCAGATGGTTACATTTTAGATTGCAGCGCCTTTCACTGCGCCTTTGCCTGCGCCCATATTTGAGCTTCTCTCCAAACAGGTGGCTCATCAGCGATAGTCCTGCCTGGTCACCCCATGCTGGGCCAGGGCCAGTCCATCGCCCCGATCCCAGGTGCCTCTGCCCTGCCCGTCCAGCCGGCACCAGAGCAGAGGGAGGTGGAGATGGAGATGGGACCAGCTGTCATCATCATGAAGCCCATCCTAAGGTTCCTGCAGCTGCTGTGTGAAAACCACAACCACGATTTGCAGGTCAGATTCTCCCTCTGCTGAACCAGTCAGATACAGGCCAGCTGACTGTGAAATGTTCACCTTTATTCACCCAAGTTAGAGTTTTTGCCACAGGAAAAGGACCAGACAGTCTATCTTTTCTCAGTCTTTTCTTTTTTTTTTTCCAGAACTTCTTGCGCTGTCAGAACAACAAGACCAACTACAACTTGGTGTGTGAGACCCTGCAGTTTCTGGATATCATGTGTGGAAGCACGACAGGGGGGCTTGGCCTGCTTGGCCTTTACATCAACGAATCCAACGTGCACTTGATCACGCAGACACTGGAGACTCTTACAGAGTACTGCCAAGGCCCCTGCCAGGAGAACCAGGTGACCAGAGCCGAGAGCAAGTCCAAGCCCACAGTGCACCTTCATCGACTGTCGCATGATCCTTGACCTTGGCATTGTGTTTGGTGCGTTGCAGACATGTATAGTGACCCATGAGTCCAACGGCATTGACATCATCACGGCGCTGATCCTGAATGACATCAGCCCTCTGTGTCGCTATCAGATTGAGATGGTGCTGCAGCTCAAGGTGTGTTAGTTGCACTGGTTAGTCGTGAGTGTTGACACCCCCTGATTTCTCTGAATGTGTCAGGTCAATTTCTCACCTCTCTCATAAGCAAAGGTGTTTAATATAAATGAATTCCCAATTACATGGGCTATTATATTGTTATACATATACATTGCTTTTTTACTTTGCCTGATGTGTGAGTGGGAGCTGCAGGCACTAGCTCAGTGGATGAAGCTCCCTCCTCGCACCTCGTCACGTCTATCTGGTTCTCTCCCCCCCGGCGGCAGGACAATGCTTCCAAGCTGCTTCTGGCCCTGATGGAAAGTCGCCATGACAGTGAAAATGCAGAGAGAATTCTGTTTAACCTGCGACCCCGGGAGCTGGTGAGACACTTGGAAAAACATTTGCTTTCAATACGAACCCCACCAGTAGCGTTGCTAGTACTACCAATGCTAATCTGTCTTCTGTAAACATTCCTGTCCAGATGGAGGTGATTAAAAAGGCCTACCATCAAGAGAGTGAGTGTGAGGGGGTAGAGGTGTCACCTCGAGAGGTTGGGCACAACATCTACATCCTGGCTCAGCAGGTAGGTTCGGTCTGTTCCTCCTGCAAGGATCCTATTTTATTCCTGTTGGGAAAATAGTTTCGGCAGCTCAGGAGCAGTCGGCTAATCTGCTGTGGGGTCACAAAGAATCAGTTGCTTTGCTTTATCACTTTACTGTGTAATGGCTTTGACTAACAAGGGAATATGGCAGTTTTTCCAGATTGAGAAACTTTAGCGAGACAGGGCAGGAAGTGGAATTGACCAAGGCGGACAGTTTTGTCCTCCCTAGACTTCAAGTCGTAGCTTTTCAGTCTAAAGTCTTGCAGAGGGAGCTGATCATTTTTCGATCAGACCGTCTAAACAGATGATTGCAAGTACGAAAAGTACGCATACTGTTGCGTTGTGATGGCGATTGACCTGTATTGAACACTGCTGTGTGACTTTTGCCCAGTCACATTTCACTTTTTCTTCTTTTTCTTCTTCTTTCGTTGAATTGTATTTTCAGGTATTGTCCAAGGCTGTTAGTTCCAAGATGGGCTTTTGAAATAAATCCTGTTAATGTGTTTGTGCAAAGATGAATATGTTCTCTGAAAGAAAGACTGATATTCTGTTTGTTTTCTGCTTTGCAGCTTGCCAGACACAACAAGATTCTGCAGAATCTGCTGAAACCTCCAAAGAAAAGTAAAGAAGGAGAGGAGGGAATCTCCTCCATGGTAAAGTTTCCGATATGCATCTCCAGTATATCTATTATATTGCATATTGCATCCTTTTATTATTAGATATTTCATTTCATCATGCATGCATTTAACTGTCGGACTGCTGTTGACCTGCGGTTTCTTCTACCAACAGCTGAACCTGAACAACCGTCCTCTGTCCCAGATGTTGAAGTCCTCAGCGCCAGCTGCAATTGTAGAGCAGGACCCACTGGAGTACTACGACCAGCTGACTGCACAGATAGAAGTACAACTACTACTGCTATTACTGCTGATAACAACAACAACAATAAGAATAATGTTTGTTTAAGCCACTGAGCAAAGACATTGCTTTAGATATTACAAAATACAAAAAAAAGGGAAAAATATAAAATAAAATATAATGAATGAATATATGAAATATAATGAATAATATAAAAACATATTGGGATTTTGACCAACTTGAAACTTCCTGCTTTGATGAAGAAGGTTTTTAATTGATTTTGAATGACAGAATCCAAGTTTGATTCATTGAATGCAGAGAATTCTATAAGATTCTGATTGGTTCACTTGCTATTTATTCATGAGTGTAATATACCTGCGGTAGCATATACCATACCTATGTGTATATGTGTGTAGTATTGTGTGTTTGCGTGTGTAATATTACTGATGATAGTCACAAAACAGTGTCTCTCTGCGTGTGTTTGTGAAGATTGTCCGCGACGACCGCAGCATGGAGCAGATCGTCTTTCCCGTTCATCCCATCTGCGAGTTCCTGACGGAGGAGTCAAAGACGCGATTGTTCAATTACACCGAGCAAGACGAGCAGGGGTCAAAGGTCACACACTTCTTCGAACAAACCTCCTTCCTGCACGGCGAGATGGAGTGGCAAAAGAAGCTGAGGAGTGAGAAACACACGGCAGCAAAGAAGCACGAGACGATATTGAGCACTTTCATTTTGTAGCACGAGGTTCACTTTAGGATCCCACAGTGGTGTCACAGTGGAGTCTGTTGGCCGTGTGTTGCAGGTATGCCAGTGCTCTACTGGTTCTCCAGAAGGATGTCTTTGTGGGGAACCATTTCCTTTAACCTGGCCGTCTTCATCAACCTCATCATCGCCTTCTTCTATCCTTACAACTCCGGACAAGGTGCTTACGATTCAAAGTTTTCAGGGTTTCTCTTCAGTTCCAAACTGGTGAATAATTAGTTATGATTAGTAGGAACTGACTCACACCAAATGACAAGGCATTCTTTGTTCTGTTATATTATGATTTGAATTTATATTTTTGCTTGTTTCAATGTTGGTAGAATAAAGCCGTTCATCATTATTATTATCAAAATCAATCCAAAAAAAGAAAAAACCCAGATATTCTGTGAAGGGATCGGCCAAAGTAGCGGAAGTAACTTTGTGTCTCTGCTCCTTCTCTCTTCCCTGCCCTCTCAGCGGGAGCCATCGACGACTCCATGTTGCTGATGATGTTCTGGATCCTCACTGGTCTCTCCGTGCTGGGCTTGTTTTCTCAACGCTACGGTCTTCAGCCTCTCACCTTTGCCCTCATCATCAGGTCAATCTACCACTTTGGCATCGGCAACACACTCATACTGCTGGGATCACTGAACGTAAGTTGCCCCACGTTGCTCCTTGATCGCCTGGGTTAGCGTCAGCAATGGTAATAAACTGCGACCTTAACCCGACGGTCATAATTTGAAATGTTAAGTGTTTGTATTAAACATTCATTGCCTGACGAAGTAAACAGTATGAGCAGAATATATGTTTTTAGTAACAAAAAAAATAATTAAAAATTAAATTGTATGATTATTATAAATTATAAAATGACTGCCATTGACTCAATCTGCAGCTCATCAATAAAGTGGTGTTTGTGGTGAGTTTCGTGGGAAACAACGGCACCTTCATCATGGGCTACAAGGCCATGGTGATGGATGTGGAGTTCCTCTACCACCTGGCCTATGTCCTCACCTCCACACTGGGGCTCTTTGTTCACGAGCTCTTCTACAGCATCCTGGTAAGACACACACCCACCCCCCCACACACACACACACACACAGACAGACACTTACTCACCTTGGCCCTCTCTCTGCCAGCTGTTTGATCTGATCTACCGTGAAGAGACTCTGTTCAATGTGATAAAGAGCGTCACCCGGAACGGTCGCTCCATCCTGCTGACAGCTCTGCTCGCGCTCATCCTCGTCTACCTCTTCTCCATCGTGGGCTTCCTGTGCCTGAAGGAGGACTTCATCATGGAGGTGGACCGACTGCCGCAGATTGCAGAAGGTAACCCAAGTGTTTGGTTCGTGCTGCCAGAGGAGCGGTGGTTGTTTTAAAGGTTCAACGAAGCTTTAATGTCAGTTCTTCAATATGTGCGAGACAGAAGGAGCATTGACATGACGTTGCTCTACAGCCAATGGTGCTAAGGGGAAAAATGCAGTGTAAAAGTTCAAAAAAGTATAAAAGTGAAAGGTGTAAAGTGTAATATTTGGCCTGATTTATATTTTCTATTTTTTATATAGAAAAAAAATATTTATTTTCTATTTTGACTAATTTTTTATATATAAGCTTTTACCAATATAAAAAATGGTATAAAAAAAAATTGAAAAAAAAAATCAATTTTTTTCTATATAAAAAAGTAAGTCTGACGATGTAACGTCACTGCACCTGTGTGTGTGTGTGTGTGTGTGTGTGTGTGTGTGTGTGTGTGTGTGTGTGTGTGTGTGTGTGTGTGTGTGTGTTTGCTCGCTCAGGTCCACAGCAGACTGAAGCCTCTCAGGACTTCCTGAACTCGTGTGCTTCAGATGAAGTCAGCTGCACCGCCGAGGCCGAGGCCTCAGAGTCTGGCGGCGGCGGCGAGGAAGGTGAGAAAGAGGGGAGAACCTCTGAACCTCTGGACCCTAACTGGACTGGATGGGATGCCAAGTCTCACTAAACACAACACATCACTCTCTTTCAGATGAGGACAACGTTGAGCGAGCGTGCGACACCCTCCTGATGTGCATCGTCACGGTGCTGAATCACGGCCTGAGGAACGGAGGAGGAGTGGGAGATGTTCTCCGAAAACCTTCCAAAAATGTAAAAAAAAAAAAAATCTTCAAATTCTGAATTTTGTCAGAGAACCCTCGTTGCTATTTTGTGGACGTATGTGTTGTGTTGCATTATGTCTTAATAAGATCTAACAAGTCGGGTGTGTTCTTGTCCAATGACTAGTCTGCACATTCAGAGTCTGTTGGATATAAATTTCAAGTTTTTCTTTACATTTGACTGCAGAACTTTGTCTAACACTCGTGCAAAATAAGAACTGATAAAATGTTTGTATTTAAAATATATAAGATATATATCCTATATCACTTGTCGAGTTGATTTACTGCATGTTCACTACCGTTCAAAAGTTTGGGGCTCACTGACTCATTTCTGCATTGAACTCCATTGTGAGCCGTTCTGAATGATGAGACCGGTCTTGAATGCTCTGTGATCGTGAGCGAAAACCAGGTGTGCAAACTAAAGGTGGGTTGTTTTAAAGAGCCTAAAATATATCAACCGTGCTGCTCGCTTGGACTTTTCTCGCAATTTTAATTTCATTTCATTCATATCACTCTTGTTGTTCATTCTCCAAAATCACAGTCAATGAGACATTCCAGGCAACAAGTGTCAAAGCCATCTCATAATGTGTTCAGCACATTCTGACTGGTTTTCCTGCACGAGTGATGTAATGAGTCAGTGAGCCCAAACTGGACTGGATTGGATTGAATGCTCATGTACACGTGAATCTCCACCAGTTGTGCAGTCCGTCATTTCGACTCTGTCGTGTCCGTACCGCACGCAGGAGCCGCTCTTCCCCGCCCGCGTCATTTACGACCTGCTGTTTTACTTCATCGTCATCATCATCGTCCTGAACCTCATCTTTGGCGTGATCATCGACACCTTCGCCGACCTGCGTAGCGAGAAGCAAAAGAAGGAGGAGATCCTGAAGACCACCTGCTTCATCTGCGGTGAGTAGCTGAGCCCTTGGAGCCAGCAGGGGGCAGCGGGGTGGCAGCGGGACCTCTCTCTGACTCTGGCGTGGTGCAGGTCTGGAGAGGGACAAGTTCGACAACAAGACGGTGTCCTTCGAGGAGCACATCAAGCTGGAGCACAACATCTGGAACTACCTGTACTTCATCGTGCTGGTGCGCGAGAAGAACAAGACGGACTACACGGGGCCTGAGAGCTACGTGGCTCACATGATCAAGGTGAGCGTGGCGCTCCGTATGGATTCCTGTAGGATCCCATGTGACTGACTGCAACAGGGGATCCTTGTCGGGATTCTCTCTGAATTCATGGCGCTGTTGAAGCAGCCCATTCAGCAAAGGAAGGACTGTTTTCTAAAGGGTGAAATGTAAGACGATTCTATTCAGTTGACCTCAAGAGGGCCCAGTAGTGTTTGCGCATTGTCACATAATTTCTGCTGCTTGACCTCAGAGAATCAGGATTTAGTTATAATGGTTTAACTAATGCTCCACACACTGGTGAAAGACAATGACACAACGATGCTTTTTGAGTGAACTATCCCTTAATTCTCAAACCATCCACACCTGAAAAATGGGCGGCTGCTCTCTCACCTTGCCAGTATTCCATATAGGCCGGTAGTACTATTGCCTTGCAGCCACTGCCCTCTGGGAGGCGCTACAGTTTAATCCAAACTGTTGTTAATATTCTGAACTCTGGACACTGACCAGGGTTAAGCCTGGCCAGTGTGTTTGTCCATGTTTGCGTTTCAATGTTGGAACCTGCACCAGCTGCACTGACAACAAATTCCACCAGCTTGTCCGTGTGTTCATGAAAGACTCAACCAATCAATCATTCAACACTGACCCTTCCCAGGCGCCACCTGCCACTGATTGGCTCATCAGTCTTCTTCATGCCTGAACTGAACCAAACTAACCTCTAGCAAAGGCAACCAACACAATTCGAGGCAGTGTAGGGTGGGTCAGGCCCTCACCATCCTATGAAAGAAAATCGGACCACTTGACCTGCAGACACATGCTGAACGATCCACATCGGAGGGGATTTAGAAGTGGGTTTATGCAATGCAAAAATAAAAGTCTATGAGAAATGGGTTGGTGTTCACTGTGCATGAGCCCTGCACTGCACCGGTGCTCCTGCTCACACATGAAGCTGCTTCTGTCTGCTTCAGAACAACAACCTGGACTGGTTCCCCAGGATGCAGGCCATGTCTCTGGTCGTCACCGACGGCGACGGCGAGCAGAACGAGATGCGGATGTTGCAGGACAAACTGGAGGTGACGATGAAGGTGGTGATCACTCTGACGGCGCAGCTCAACGAGCTGAAGGAGCAGGTATGGACACAGTGTCGGTGGGTCAGGCTTCCTTAGAAATATGGCGGCACAAGACGGCAGCTAACTGGGAGCGCTACCCTTGGTCTTTGTATAATGTTATATTCATATAGACGAACTGATCTATGGGTAGGAAATTCAAAAGGCTTATATTGTACTGTGATTATACACTTTTATTAATTTTTTAATGGCTAGTTTGTTGAGCTTTTACCACTATAAAAGTCATAAATCAAGCCAAATAATGCGCACTGAACCTTTAAAGAAAAAGGGGCAGGGCACAAACAACAGGATCAGCTGCTACTAAAGCGAAACAGGAAAATGTCTCAGTCAGCGACGGCTGCTGTGTGAGGCGTGAACGTCGGCAGAGACGAAAAACAGGACATATCACCTCGATCAGATGAGACACTTCGTTGATGGAAACTGACCACTGAAAAGCCAAAGAGCCCCTCTGGGTTGAACTCAGCGTGTCGACTGTCTGTTGTGTCCCTGCAGATGACGGAGCAGAGGAAGAGGAGGCAGAGGATGGGCTTCGTCGACGTTCAGGCAGGAGCGAGCGCTGCGCTGCCCCCTAGCGCGGCTGGAGGAAACCACCAGATGTACAAGTCGTAGATGAAAGAGCTTGAGAGCAGCTTCCACCAGGATCCATCAGCAGCGAGGTCGAGCAGGGACAGTCAGAGTCCACGTCATCACTGTAGAGATGTAGAAAGACTCAAGTCTCAGTCTAGATTTAAACCAGTGTGTCTCTTTCTCTCACACACACACACACACACTCTCACACACACACACACACACACACACATACACACACACACATTGTCTGTCTGACTGACTGACTGACTGATTCATCAGTTTTGTGACATCAGAGTTCTGCCTCGTGAGTTTGTGTTTGCCGTGTGAGTGCTAAACCCAGATTTGGGGTAGAAACTTGTCAACTAAAACACTTGTGAGATCCGTCCCTCCTCCCTGGACCTGACAGGATTCTGGTTCTGGTCTCAAGTCTCAAGAGACCCAATTTCTGAACAGAAACAGAAAGCCAGCAGAGATGCATCGTGTGAGGGAGAGTTCAGGTGGTGAAGGGATGGTTGAGACTTGGACTCTGAGGTCGGCCAAGACAACTTGAGTTTCAAGAACGCTCCCAATAAATTGTTCCGAAGAGTTTTATATGTATTTAAACGTTAAGAAAATGTAATGCTTGCTTTCTGTCCAAAGTTTTAGGGAATTTTATGGTTTTAAATGTAATTATTTGACGTGCACACTGAGTACTGACACTGGATTGTATTTGAAAACAATGTGTAATAGACGCCTACACGAGTGTGTGGTTTATTTTAATCTTACTGCCGAGTTGTTTTTTTTATCTCAAGTTTGAAAAAAAAAGTTATTTAATTTGTCACGACTTTGACGTTTCACTTTTTTTGCGGTTGATATTTGTGAAATATTGTGAACAGAACCTGCCTTTGAAATGTCATGTTGTTTTGCAGAGATGTAATTTATTAGCTGTAGACCTTTAACTGATTCAAACAAGACAAGAGAAAAAAAAAGTCACCGACAGCATCGTGTGATTCCTCGAGTGGCCTCGGAAACTTTCTTTAGTTTTACAGCACAAACGCAACAGCTTTGTGTCGCAGGGGAAAAGGGGATGGAACATGAGTCAGCAGAAAAATCACTGCACACCACTTGGTGACGATCATCATCATTGTGCTGAGTCGCTTTAAACAAATATTTTGTTTTCACACTTCTGTGTTTTTCATTTTCAAATGTCAATCTATGTTAAATATTTATGGCAATCACCCTTTTATAGTGCGTTAGTAACAGTTAACAAAGTACATTATCCCTACATCTGTGTTGCCATAGCAGCAAGAAAAGAATAGTTGTTTCTTTCACTATAATAATGTGGATATTAATAATTCTGGAGAAATGGCCACCTGCTTCCTCCAGCTGATAAAAATGTTGCTGGTCATCTCATTATAATCATTGTATCTTCTGCAATGGTATATGTTGGTGAGAAATGAATAGTATTGACAAAAACAAGTCAGAGTAACAACCCAATGGTGTGTGTGTGTGTGTGTGTGTGTGTGTGTGTGTGTGTGTGTGTGTGTGTGTGTGTGTGTGTGTGTGTGTGTGTGTGTGTGTGTGTGTGTGTGTGTGTGTGGTAGTTCAGTGACAGTTACATGTAACTGAAGTTGCTAATGAGCTGCTTGTGTACTGGATTATCTAATCCCTGGCCTACATGTAGAGGTGGCAATCTGATTGGCCCCTGAACCTGACACTATTACAACTGCACACATGCTGAGGTCTATTCATAGTGTGTAGTGTTGTTACATTGTCAGTCATCCAGAGTGTGACTGACCACATGTTACGGAACTGTACGTGTGATCTATACATGCATCGACTCCCATCTTTCCTTTGGAACAGGTGTGTGTGTGTGTGTGTGTGTGTGTGTGTGTGTGTGTGTGTGTGTGTGTGTGTGTGTGTGTGTGTGTGTGTGTGTGTGTGTGTGTGTGTGTGTGTGTGTGTGTGTGGAATTGCAGGATTTTGGGGCTTTGCAGTGGAGCCTTGCTAGAATGCAGCTCCAGCTGTTCTTGGTCAGAGACCAGCAGCTGCTAGCTAAATCAGTGGAAGGCAAACGCCTTTTCTTTGAAAGTGACCTTTATAGAACTACCTTGAGTTTTTACATACGTGCACTGCAAGTCGCACATCAATCCTATTTTTTAAAAAAAAAAACACTAGGGGGCGACCTGCAAACGGACCTGCCTACTGCAGTCACTGTCAGTGTTTTTGCTGGTTACGTTGCACAAACTCTATATTTCTAGCGTCTTATCTTCCTTTGTAGGCGACTCATGATATTGGCATAAGTTGTTAACAATCAGTAGGTGTGTCATGCAGATGCAAAGTCATTTAGTCATGCTCATGAACCCTACGGTGGCCGGGAAGTTCAAAACACAACCGCAAAAGAGAAAACAACCACAAATCAGAACACACAACGCATTAACCAAAACGGAAGGGATACCTTTGTCCCCCGGAAACTAAACGTGCTCTCCCGTCTACGCTGGAATTTGTATCCCCTGGCCGTTGATTAATAGAAAGCCGCACTAAAGTGCATTTTATTTTAAGTGCATGATATGAGACCTTTAATCAACGACGCCATGCTACGGACAAATTAGACGTTTATCAATAATGTTTTTATTCCGCTGTCCCCTACGTGGTGTCGAAGCTTATATTAGGCTATTTTATATTTGGCACATCACCAAACTCGCCTCATATTTGGATTTTGTAAAGAGGCCATGAAAAGTGTTTTCAAGGGAGAAGTAGGACCTGGAAGGTAAATGGATGAACCTACAGTGTCACATTTAGCTGTACCAATCAAATTTGTCACTGACTCACTTTGTTCTAGGGCAGCACCACCTGGAAAAGTGTTTTGTGTGCTTTTCCTTCCTCCTCTTTGTCTTCAGGGATTTTCACAAGCAGCTCTTGCGTCCTGGTTTTAACACAGCTACAGTGAACTGGTCTGTTTGCGGAACTCTTTGGCTGGAAAGATGCTTTCTTTTTGAGTTTGGCAAGTTGGATGAGAAAGAAATGTGAACAATCCAGCTGCTGTGCAAGGATGGCCATGATGGAAGCTTCTTCTGTCAGTCAATACTTGTCACTGCACGACAAAGTATGACAACATATTAAGTTCCAGGGTCATGATTTATGATACACCAGACCACTATTCAGTTTTTCTAAAGCCTCTTTGGATGGTGAAGCCTGGTATTATTTGTGAACCAATGACTAATTTCTGAACCGTATTCAGAATCAGAAAACAGAAGCACCCAGTGTGTTCTCTGGACGGCAATCCATGACACTGATCCATGTTGGTGAAAACAGAGGATCAGCCATGTGTGTGTTTGTGATGTGAGTGACAGCAGAGGGAATGAAGGGACTAGCTCAGGGTTTCCCTGGCGTCTCTCTGCTGCTCAGCTAAAATAAGTTTGTGGCATCTGCGCATTGTTCTGAGACTGTGTGTGTGTGTGTGTTTGCGCGCACGCGCACGTGCATGCGTACGCATGGCTGACACAACAGGTGTAAGTCTGGCTCATATGCAGAGGGTTTATTTAGTATTATCTCAGCATTAGCGCTGTTTGCACTATTTAACACGTTACAGAACAATGCAAAGAGCATCACCTCATCGTTCAGGATGAGTTGTTGCTGAATACAACACACTACTTGTGGAACAGCAATAACAGGTTTCCAGGATGCACTTCTTGGCTCCCACTCTCCAAGGTGCTGCTGGTTCTGTGGTTCTGTGGTTCTGCATGTGTCGGCAGTCTGAGCGTCTTCACAATCGCTGCATCCATTTTCTACCAGCACTTATCCGGCACTCTGGGTCGCAGCAGTGCTGGAGTCAATCCCGGCTGACTTGGGCCGAAGATTTCGCCAACAGAGACAAACATCGATCCATTGAGTTTGTTCTGGATTTATGGTCTCTCTTTTTAAGCAGACACAAGCTTTTTCCTACTTTTGACATTTTAAAGGTAGGAGAAATCTTGTGTCTGATTAAAGAGAGATGTAGGTCAGTCTATGGGTCAGTCAAACCGACCCATAGACCAACTGACCAACATCCTGTTGAAATCAGTCTGCTAGTTCCAGCCACAGGACTGACAACTGGTCTTCTACAGACCTGATGCATCGCTACAGCTGTCAACTCCTGCTAATTTGCAGTTTTTGAATGCTCACAATGCATCTGGAATTTTGCAAGATTTTGAACTTCATCAAGAAGTGTTCATGTACAGTATTTGAAAGTAACCAGAAGAGAAAGGGGATTTAAGACTCATTGATGAAGCAGTTAGTCACACTTTTTTTTTTTTTTCGCAAGTGCTTAAAGAAAAGTCTCTAAACTTACACTTTCACAACAATTGAACTGGGGTGAATCAAAATTCCATAAATCAAATGTGAAGCTGCTTGTGCTGTGAATGCAGTCTGACCTTGGCTGACGGAGCTACAGGGCGCAACAAGTTAGAGCGAGAGCAGCTGTTGTGTCCTCATTGTTCCTCCGTATTCACTGTAAGCCCTGATTCTCTTCAGCTGCCCCAAGTCAGCCGCATTCAGTGTCCAAGCAGTGTCAAGAAATACAGTATTATTGTCAAGACGGCTTCTGACATCCACCAGGCCTTCTGGAGATTTACCACCACAGCTGACGTTGCCCAAGATCCTTTTCATTCTGATTCCCTACACTTTTTTCCCCCGCACAAATACACGAAACCCATGACAAAGCAGCTTAGAATGTCATTGCCAAAGCTGAGTGATAGACTGTGTTGCTGGATCTTGCATCATAGGGAGAGAAAATGTTTCAGATCAGACGTTCATCAGAAAACAAGCCAGACACTCACGGCTTGTACTGACACTGACACATTCCCATATTCACAGTGACTGACCAGTTTACTGCCAACCGATGATGTCTTCAATCAGCAGTTTGTGCACGAAAGAAGAAAGTGAGGTGTAAACAGCGTGAAACTCAGCTGGCGGTCTGCATCGATACACTGGAAGCCGTATCGGCTGAGATGGACCAAGGTGACCACAGCTGGAGAGTTGGACCCCAACTCTTCAACTCTTCACCCGTGTGTTGATCGCAAATCACAATTGTCTGACTTGGTGGATGCTTCTGATGATACACAGACAGGCTGTTTCCCCCGATGTATAATGGGACAGATTACTGGCAGTGTACAAACAATCAAAGACTCACAATTTTGCTCATACATCCAAAGGCAAAAAATTTAACCTCAAAGCTGTTTCTCCTTTTGTAAGGTCCTACAGGTGATCCAGAACTCCCCAATCTGATGGAGTGGGTGAGACATGGTAACAAGAGGAGAGAACGATGCATGGATGGATGGTAAAGGGACAATGGCAAGAGGAAAGGCGGGGGCAGCTTCCATATTTGGAAGGCAGATCCAGCCGGTGACACGGGATCAGATGTGGGTTTTGTTCTTGCCACAGCAGACCATCTATGTCTGTCCAACAAGAGCAGCCTGACAAATCAGCTTCGGTGGAGGTGCTGACACGCCCTGCTGACATTCACTGGGAGGTTATAAATTAAAGTGATGCTCTGCGAGATAATTCACGTCTCTCCACATTGGCCCCTGACGCTGCAAACAAACCAGATTCTGGAAAAGGAGCTGCAAACTCGAGAAGACTGACCAAGCAAGGTGAGTCGTCTCACACTGGTGAGGCTTCTTGACGTTTCTAGTAGCACGAGCAGCCTGCTGTAATTCATCCAGACCTTCTGATCCTGGACAGTTTGACAGGTCTTGGTTGTCATCGCCACATCACAAATCAAACAGAGACTGAAATATTTTTGCTCTAAATCATTTAATCACATCTTCATTGTGTTGAATAACTAAGAGCTTGAAATAACTCCTGCTAACCCATACAGGGTGAGTGATGATGATGCCTCAGGATGGTGGGAAATACCTACGGTCCCTGCCGTTGATTTTTAAGATTTATATGAGTATGAGTGAGGATGTGATGTATGAGTCGATGTCGCCCTCAGAAACATTTCCATTTTGGGACTCGTGCATTCGCCGCTGCTGTTATCCTGCCAATTATCAGATAGGCGGAGGTTCATCTTCCTCTTCTGTGTGAAGACAGCTCTATATTTACAGTCCAGCTATTTGCTTTGGAGGTCGCAGCAGCGTTTCAAGCGGCAGCTGTAAGCTTGGCCTGAAATCCCGACGAATGGCTGAGCTAAGCTGGGTTTTTGTAAAAGATAGCTGCCACTTTGTCGACGTCATGGTTCAGTTTGGTCCGGCTTGAGTTCTCGGAAGCACCACTCTCTGGTAGGACCGTGACGAAGCAGTTAATAGCTGTAATATGCACACATGAGTACACATGAAGTGAATGAGTCACACGCTGGACATTCATGTGCTTGCAGTGACATATTCTCACAATGTCACTCAACATTTCCCTTGCTTGTTGAGTGGGTTTGGCTGTTGCATACGGTGAGGGAGGGGGCGGAGCCAGAGAGTCTCTGTCTTTTGGTTTAGATTTTCACTTTCCACATCTTACAATTGTGCCTCCAAATTTGACACATACAAAAGAAAACTGCAAATTCCAATAAAATCAAAAGGAATCAACCAAAGGACTTTTTCCCCACTAACGTCTTTAGAATTGTAAAATATAACAATGATGCAATTGAAATGTTTTCTTGTGCTCAGATGTCTCGGTTCCTGGATGTGAAGGACTTTGGAGAAGCTTCTCGCTACCTTCGGCTCACCAACTTGGAACACTTGGCTGCGAAGGCTGAGGCTTTTGACGGTACACACACACACACACACACACACACGCACACACACAGTGTGTGGGTAATGCTTCAAATTCAGTCAGTTACCAATAAGACTGTGCGCCTCCTCTCAGGAACTAAGCGAGTGTGGATGCCTGATGACGCTGAAGCCTACGTGGAGGTGGAGGTCAGAGAGCTGAATGGAGACAAGACCACCGTTGAAACCAAAGATGGACGGGTGGGACCCCCAATCGTCATCCATTGTGTTGTCATTGTCATCATGTGATCGTATTCAGATGTGTTTGAGCATTAGCAAGACTTATGTGATTTATATCCAGGACCTTAAGATCTCCTGGGTTTTACATGACGCTGTCTGTGACAGAGATGGCGTGTGTGTGTGTGTGTGTGTGTGTGTGTGTTTAGTTTCTCATTGTGAAAGAAGGCGAGCTGCAGCCAATGAACCCCCCAAAGTTCGACATGATCGAGGACATGGCCATGCTGACCCACCTGAACGAAGCCTCGGTCCTCTTCAACCTGAGGAGACGATACAGCATGTGGATGATCTATGTCAGTGTCTCCGTCACTCAACTCTATGAAGACAACGTACGAGTAACATTAGAATAATGCTCTTTCCATGCGTGTGTGTGTCAGACCTATTCGGGTCTGTTCTGTGTGACAGTCAACCCGTACAAGTGGCTGCCGGTGTACTCGGCCGAGGTGGTCAGTGTCTACAAAGGCAGGCGTCGTGCAGACACACCTCCTCACATCTACTCCATAGCTGACAACGCTTACACGGACCTGCTACAGAGTGAGTCATCTGTCCGACCCATTGGCTGTATGTAACGATGGAAGAAGTCAACGAGACGTCACCCAATGTTCTCGCCAAAGCCTGAAGCCGAGAGGTTGATTTGGACCGTCTCTGCCAGCTGGAATCTCCGAGGTCGTTTTTAAACTGGAGGATTCCAGTTTGTATATGTGGGCGGTACCTATGGTGAGCACTGGGATTGCAGCACGAGTGCAGCGTGTGCAACATCTCCCACCCACACACTGATAAACCGACTACATTTGGCTACGTTCACAACTTTATAGCCAGAATGGGGGCAAAATCAGGGTCTATTCAATGATATTTATTTAGACTGACCAAAAGATTTATTCACTTTGCTTCCAGTTTGTAAATGTATGAATTTTGTGCTGCTTTTCGTATTGACGGCAAGTCATTTTAGCCCTTTTGCAACCATTTTTTGGCTGCTCCTGCTGGCCAAAGAGATGAAATGCAGTTTTTTGGCACTTCTGCGGTTGGTCTCCTTTCTGAAATCAGAAGTTCCACCCATCTTTATATACAGTCAATGGTCTGACCCTCCAAACAAGCAAAAACTTCAGTGGCATACATCTCTTCTCTTCTCCATAGATCGTGAAAACCAGTCAATGCTGATCACGTAAGTGAACATCTGGGTTGTGCTTTAAAGTCAGTTGATGCAAGACCTCTACACATGCAAAGCATTGCTGATCAGGTTTAATGTGGCTTCCTTCATACGGAAGCCCTTCTTTATTTGAAACATATTACCTGCACTGTCAGAGGGCATAGGGTGAACAACAATGACAAAGTAAAAAAAAAAAAAACACAACCTTCCATCTTAATGGCTGTTTACTTTCATGAGTGCTTCAGTTATTATGGGATATTGCTGTTGCAACTCCAGTAGTCTGGCACCAGGCAGCGCTGCTCTCATGGCTGGTGCTGCTGCACAGCCCTGACAGAACACAATGCCAACTTAACATGTGCACTTTATCACTATTATTAGTCAGTAATGTTTTCTAGAATTTTTATTTATTTATTTATTTATTTATTTATTTTTAGAATTTTTAATTATTATCTATTTAGGAATGTGTTTCTGGTGGCTGGTGGTGCATGTCTCCTACGGGGGATTAATAAAGTATCTATCTATCTTATCTATCCATTTATTATCTATCTATCCATCTATTATCCATCTATCTATCCATCTATTATCTATCTATTATCTATATATCCATCTATTATATAGATTATATATACCTCATTCAGCAGGTGTGTGTGTGTGTGTGTGTGTGTGTGTGTGTGTGTGTGTGTGTGTTAGTGGAGAGTCAGGTGCTGGGAAGACAGTCAACACCAAGAGGGTCATTCAGTACTTTGCTATAGTTGCTGCCTTGGGAGAACCAACAAAGAAAGGGGTGAGTTGAAACGCTGTCATCGCCAGTATGTTGCTGTAGTGGCACAAGTTCCATCAAGTTGTTCCACAACGTTGTTGTCCCTCTCTGTCTGTTTGTTTTTTTGTTTGTTTATATTTTTGGGGGATTCAGGGCTCTTTGGAGGACCAGATCATCGAAGCCAATCCAGCCATGGAGGCGTTCGGCAACGCCAAAACCATCCGCAACGACAACTCGTCTCGCTTCGTGAGTGCAAAAGGGGGCTGGTGAGCTTGGAAGCGTCTACGCCGGCGACGCGGTGGCGCGTCATGTGGTCGTGTGTGTGTGTGTGTGTGTTACAGGGGAAGTTCATCAGAATCCACTTTGGCACGAGTGGGAAGCTGGCATCGGCTGACATCGAGATCTGTGAGTCGCACAATGCCATCGATTTTGATGTTGTGGTTGCGGTTGTTTTGCAATATTTCCCACTTGTCGTTTTTTTTTTCTTGCGAATCGTTTTCAAGACTTTTGGTATAAAATCTTTGTTTCTGGAAAATATGATTCTTGTAGAAATATTTGTCTCTTCTCTTGAATGTAATGACACAAAACTTTGCCACTTGAGAAACAATATTGCCTTATTTCAGATGATACAATATCACCTTTGTTTTAAACTTTTTGTCACAACATATTTTCTGTCATCATGTCCTGGAAATATGTTTTTTATCAAACCAGATCTTTTGGAAAAGTCCAGAGTTGTATTTCAGCAGCCAGAAGAGAGAAGCTACCACATCTACTACCAGATTATGTCCAATCACAAACCTGAATTACGAGGTAGTCCCACCGACTGGCATGCCAATAAATGAATTTAATGATATACATATAAAAGCATTGTAATCAGCAAGGTCAGCATGTTGATGTGGTTTTTATCTCTTATTTTTCTCAGAAATGTCTTTGTGGAGATATGATATAATATTTTTAACTTCAGATATCATTCTGATTTATGTCACACTTTTGTTCTGCTATAATAATGAACTTCAATGAGGTTTTAAAACATACAGTACAATATAAATATATATGTATATATATATATATATATATATATATATATTTTTTTTTTTTTTTTTTTTTTTTTTTTTTTCTAATATATATATAATTTATTAAATACTGTTATCAAATTAAACAATTTCCAATGAAAGTCAAGTGATGTAGGATTTTGGTAGGAATGAACTTTATTGACACTTTTCTGAGATACATGAAACTCGATTGTGCCACATGACTGAAAAGAACCTGAGTTCAGTGTCTCAGCAGCTGAGCTCCACTCTTAGCCGGCTGTTGAGTGTCAGGCTTCTACTAAAGCCTCTCCCTGTCACGCAGACATGCTGCTGGTGACCAGCAACCCGTACGACTACCACTTCTGCTCCCAAGGTGTGACCACAGTGGAGAGCATCAACGATGGGGAGGAGCTGAAACTTACCGACGTAAGAAAAACATAAAACATCAAGCAACCTAAAATACGCCCTGTGCTTGGGAAAACAAACAAACGTGAAAACCTGTCTATATATTCAGCATGCCATGGACACTCTGGGCTTCACTCCGGAGGAGAAGTACGGCTGCTATAAGATAGTGGGAGCCATCATGCACTTTGGCAACATGAGGTTCAAGAAGAAGCAGAGAGAGGAGCAGGCCGAGGCCAACGGCACAGAGAGTAAGATCAAAGCTGCTGCTCTTTTCCCTCTCCTGAGCTGCCAGTGAACTACGGTGGCCTGCACACACAAACCTGCATACCTCGTCCACTTCTTTCTTTGTTGGTTTATTTGAGGATGCGAGTGTTCACTCTTAATACTAACTAGGAGCAAGACCCTCACTGTGTACATTCTTAAATATAAATAAGAACCGTATGGTTGGGGAAACCAAATGACTTTTATTGTACTGAGAGTATACACTTATGGGCAGTATTTTAAGCTTCAGCCAGTATAGAAATCCTAAATCAGGCCACATTTTACACACTGCATCTTTTTATTTAGAGTTACATCATAAAATCTGGGAAAACAAACCAAGAGCCATACTAACTATAATGTCTGTCTGTGTGTGCGTGTGTGTGTGTGTGTGTGTGTGTGTGTGTGTGTGTGTGTTCAGGTGTGGACAAGGCTGCGTATCTGATGGGCATCAGTTCTGCTGACCTGCTCAAAGGCCTGCTTCACCCTCGTGTCAAAGTGGGAAATGAGTTCATTGTTAAGGGACAGACAGTCGAACAGGTAACTTACTTACTATGACTTATTATCCAACCAACACACAAACAGCCATCAGGCAGTAAAGTCACTTCATTTGCCACTTCATCAGTCAATGGGACAGTCCGCCAATCTGTTTGATCATTGTTAGAGGTTTCTCTCATAATTATACAACACATTGTCATCTTCTTAATATAATGGTGTCATTTTTTTTTTTAACTTTTTTGTCACGATCTTGATTTTTTTTTGTCTGTGTGTTTTCTGATAAACTTAAAAAAAAAACATGACAAACAATTGTTTTTAGAATGTATTAGTGATAGTGATAAAAAACAATGAATGGTAGACCTTGACTGTGTGTGTGTGTGTGTGTCCAGGTTAATTATGCAGTAGCAGCCCTGGCTAAAGCCACGTATGACCGGATGTTTAAATGGCTGGTGGGTCGCATCAACTCCTCGCTGTCCACCTCACTGCCTCGTCAGTACTTCATCGGCGTTCTCGACATTGCTGGCTTCGAGATCTTTGAGGTGAAGCACTGACCTCCATCAGTAGCAGTGGAGCAGCTTTCCACAGGTTGCTGGCCATTTCACACAACGCAACCAACGTCGTCGTCCGTCTCTCGTTGCAGTTCAACAACTTTGAGCAGCTGTGTATCAACTTCACCAATGAGAAGTTGCAGCAGTATTTCAACCATCACATGTTCATCCTGGAGCAGGAGGAGTACAAAACAGAGGGGATTGAATGGACCTTCATCGACTTTGGTTTGGATTTGCAGGCCTGCATTGACCTGATCGAGAAGGTGAGCGTGCTATTTGTTCACTATTCAGGTGTCAGCAGTCACCTTGGCACTCCTCTCTTTGACTTTTAGTGGCTTCCTTTCAGCCTATGGGTATTCTATCCATCATGGAAGAGGAGTGTATGTTTCCCAAGTCCACGGACCACAGCTTTAAAGCCAAACTCTACGACAACCACCTGGGAAAGTCGCAGAATTTCCAGCGGCCCAGGCCAGACAAGAAACGCAAATACGAGACGCACTTTGAAGTGGTGCATTACGCCGGAGTGGTCAGCTTCTTTTGGATTCCTGCATTACATTATTAAGATGCTTAAACATAAAAACATTTCAGTGTCACTTTGGTATAAGTTTAGTACAACCTATCATGGCCAACAGCAGAGCCAACGACTTGTACTGTGAAGGTGTTTTTTTTTCAGTCCTGTTACTTTAAAGACCCAGTGAAGGCAGATAATAAGTCCGAACAGAATCAGTCAAGTCGTATTTGGGATTTAAGGAGCCAAGCTGTAAAGCATGTGGCTGTAAATCTTAATATTTTCATATGGTTTGTTGCTTGTTACAATCAAACCATAACAAGGTAATATACATTTGAGCCGACAATCTCTTCAATCTCTCATCCTACAAATGCCAAGAAAAGAAATACACATTGAATAAAAGAGGACTTTGAGTAACAGTTATTTCAGATATTCCAACGTATCAAAAACTAAATAGAGATCTTGTTCTTTCATTGTAGGTGCCGTACAATATTACTGGCTGGCTGGATAAGAACCGAGACCCTCTGAACGAGACAGTGGTGGTTCTGTTTCAGAAATCCTCCAATAAACTCATTGCGTCGCTCTTTGAGAACTACATCAGTTCTGAAATGGGTGCTTTTGCCAACAGTGACTATTTATAACACCAAGAAATAAACCAACAATGCAAGGATGACAGTAAAATCACTGTTATTGTTTTGTTTTCCAGCTGCTGATCCAAAGTCTGAAACCAAAATGAGAAAGAGGAAAGCAGCTTCGTTCCAGACAGTCTCACAGCTGCACAAGGTGAGCAGCACTGGACGACTTGGACTGGTTGCGAGAGACATCCATCAACGTGGCCATAATGATAAGATTTTATCACTAAAAGTTGTGTTTGCATGTGCAAATCCAGGAGAACCTGAACAAGCTGATGGCCAACCTGCGCAGCACTCAACCACACTTTGTTCGCTGTATCATCCCGAATGAGGCCAAGAGTCCAGGTTCTGCAGACTCACACAGCTCAGCTGTTTAGAGGAACTAAGCATTCAGCCCAGAAATACTTGCATGCAAACCAATAACTCGGTATGCCGGCGCTCGGTTGTATTTATTCTACATAAGAGTATCGTTGGGTGTTATGTCTTACAGGTGTGATTGACCCCTTCCTGGTCCTGCACCAGTTGAGGTGTAACGGAGTTCTGGAGGGCATCAGAATCTGCAGGAAGGGATTCCCAAATCGAATCCTGTATGCTGAGTTCAAGCAGCGGTGGGTTTCCAACAGCGGCAGCGTCATGGAGAGACACCACCAACGTGGTCGCTCGCTCAACCCACAATTTCACCTTTTCAGTTACCGCATTCTGAATCCCAACGCCATCCCCGAGGATTCGTTTGTGGATAGCAGGAAAGCCGTGGAGAAGCTGCTGGGCTCACTTGACATCGACCACACACAGTACAAGTTTGGACACACAAAGGTAGAAACATCTCCAGCAGAGCTCCACAACAGCTTTGTGTCCCAGTGGTTGTTGAGTGGCTGATTGTTGGTTGTTGAATTCTGATGTCCACCAGGTGTTTTTTAAGGCGGGTCTGTTGGGTCACCTGGAGGACATGAGGGACTCGCGCCTGTCTCAGATCCTCACCATCGTGCAGGCCATGTCCAGAGGGAAGCTGATGCGAATGGAACGAGACAAGATGATGCTGCAAAGGTTTGTGTGCCAATCAAATTATTGATAAGAGTCACAGCAGTAGATGATCAGCAGTGTCTCAGGAGGTAGATTGGCTCGTCCAATCATCAAAGGGTTGGCAGTTTGAATCCCACCCCCGTCGTACCCTCAGGCAAGACACTTTTTTTTACCCACATTGTATAAATATGAATATATTTTCACCATCAGTCTGCTTTAGGGAAGCTGCAGCTACTGATGATTATGATTATTGTGTAAATGAATAATTGTTTCTTTGATTGCTTTAGGTACAAATAAGCTTAATATGAATCCAAGCCAGGAGTGTAATAGCTCTTACACAGGAAAATAAACATTTGTGCAAAGTCAATACGAAATATCAAACTTTTGCGTTCTAAATATTTTTTTTCTCTCTTTCTCTTTTTCTCAGAGATGCTATTATGGTGATCCAGTTCAACCTCCGAGCATTCTACTCAGTGAGAACTTGGCCGTGGATGATGCTGTTCTACAAGCTCCGCCCCCTGCTGAGGAGCGCCCAGGTTGAGAAGGAACTGGCCTCCCTCCATGAAGACTTCAACAAATTAAAAGAGGCTCACGACAGGTTTGTGTCGCGCATCAAGCAAAATTACAGTTTGAATTTGCTTCTTTGCCCGACTGCTGCGTGCTGCTTGATCTGCCCTCCTGGTTTATGGTTCGGCTGCATTAGGTCAGAGGTGAAGCGTCGGGATGCAGAGGAACGGCAGGTGGTTTTGGTTCAGGAGAAGAACGATCTGGCTCTGCAGCTCCAAGCCGTATGTAGCAATGAAATATTTAACCCCAATAATATGTCATGCATGCTTAAAAAAAAGGAAACAAGGAAACAGCTGAGGGAGCAGCTTCAACTTCCCCTTCGACATTGGTTACCCCCCAGCTGATCCTGAAAAAGCAGCTGGTTCCAGCAGCTGAGCTGAAGAGATCAGTGCGGATGATGCAGTCGTGATTGCCATCACAACTAGGTGGCATTTTCAAATTGAATGACAAACAAAGAACAACACTGAAGGCTTTTGCGTTCAACTGTGTTGGCAAGACTTCAGTCAAACACCACACCTCATCCCACACAGCTAATATTTAACCAGTCAGAGGCTTCCTGCCAGAGCTCTGGCTAAGCTAGCATCAAGAAAATCTGCTTCAAGATGGATGGAATTCTAATTCGGTCCCCTTAGAAATGTTCCGTTCTCTTTTTGCTTTCTATGTTGTTGTTTTCTGATTTTTTTTTCAAGGGAATTTAGTCACCAAGTTCAGCTAGTAATTGAAATTTAGTCAATATATTTAAGTATTTATGTATTTAACATAGGTACGACAAAATCTTACAACGCATTTAGATAAAGAATAATGCAAAATTACTGAAGATTCTTGGAAGTTGTAACATTATTCGCTCTTGTTTTTTCTTCTTTTCTTGAACCATACAGGAGCAGGACAACCTGGCAGACGCAGAGGATCGCTGCAACCAGCTGATTCAGTCCAAAATTTCCCAGCAGTCCAAGCTGAAGGAGTTGCAGGAACGTTTGGAGGAGGAGGAGGAGGTCAGCGCAAAGCTGACATCCAAGAAGCGTCTGCTGGACGATGAGGCCCTGTCGCTAAAGAGGGACGTAGACGACTTGGAGATGACCCTGGCTAAAGTGGAGAAGGACCGACACGGAGTGGAGAACAAGGTGCTTCGGCCGCTCCTGGAAGCTCCTTTATTGGGTTGCATTCCAAACAACAAATATTGAACTGTAGGTTTTTGTTTTTCTTCCACATGCAGGTGAAGAACCTGTCTCAAGAGATGAGTGTTCTGGATGAAACCATCAGATCTTTGAACAGAGAGAAAAGTGCCCTGCAGGAAGCTCATCAGCAGGTTCTGAACGACCTTCAGGCTCAGGAGGACAAAGTCAACATGCTCATCAAGGCAAAAGTTCGACTGGAGCAGCAAGTGGACAGTGTAAGTGACTGAGCCGTTAAAAAAAGACACATGCAAGGTATTCTACCATTAAAGCTTTGATGAAATGTGACATAAAATACCAGCATCATTAGAATTAGAATGCATTTATTTATCCCACAGAAGAAAAATATCTAAATGAAAAATAAAATAGAAATAAAATAAAATGCACCATTTATAAAGCAAGGAAGGGGAAACTTCTAAGGACCTGCTGTTTCCAGCATGAACCCCAATTATTAGTAAGTGAAATTAAAAATTAAAAAAAACAAGATCATGTTTTGGGTTTTTTTTCCGATCATTTGTGGCCAAATGTATGGATGTATGTGTGTATGGTATCTATGACGACAACCATACAGTATGAAAAACCTGCATAATAACCAACATGTTCACTTCAATATCCTACTGAACTTTTGTGAGGAGCCACTTAGAGATCCATGGTGCCCCGAGCAGGCTGTCTTCAGGTCTAAGTTGTTAGGAAAACTAACAAGTCGTGTGAAGTTACCTGAGAAGTCAGTTCCCTGGTTTCTGACTGACAGCCACCTTCTGGCAACAGGTGGAGAGTTCTCTGGAACAGGAGAAGAAGCATCGAGTCGACATCGAACGAACCAAACGAAAGCTGGAGGCCGATCTGAAACTGTCCCTGGACTCTGTGAAGGACCTGGAGAACCAGAGGGAAACGCTGGAGGAGAGGCTGAAGAAGTAAGAAACCACCTCCAGACGCCGCTTTTTGTCAAATGTCACAGTTTTACAAATACTACAATCAACAATTTACCTTGAGGTAGGATTACTCTCAAACCCTCCCATGTTGTTTTCCACGTTCTCCTTCTTCAACCTGCAGGAAAGACTTTGAGTTGACTCAGCTTCAGTCTAAAATGGAGGACGAGCAGAGTTTGTATGCGCAGCTTCAAAAGAAGATGAAGGAGCTTCAGGTTAGCCAGGAGTTCTCCTGATCCTGGTCCTGATCCAATCTTTCTGTTGTCCTGCTCGCTGAACATGTAAAATGTTCTATGTGGCAGACTCGGTGCGAGGAGCTGGAGGAAGCGCTGGAGGCAGAGCGAGCCTGGCGTGCCAAAGCTGAGCGCCAGAGGAACGAGGTTGCGAGGGAGCTGGAGGAGCTCGGGGAGAAGCTGGAGGAGGCTGGAGGAGCTTCTGCTGCTCAGATCGCCCTCAACAGGTCATCATCACGTTCAAGCTCTTTGACGTTCAGCAGGGTGATGCCCGAACTCCTCGGACAAACCTCACAGAGAGAGCTCGCAGACTTCACAAATCACCAACGTCCATGGAAACTGGGCAGAATCGCCTGAGTTAACTCATTAACTAACTTCCCATCAACAGGAAGAGGGAGGCCGACTTCCTGAAGCTGCGACGGGAGCTGGAGGAGTCGTCGCTCCACCACGAGACCTCGACCGCCGCGCTGAGGAAGAAGCACTCGGACACGGTGGCTGAGCTCAGCGAGCAGATGGACGCTCTGCAGAGGGCCAAGCAGAAGCTGGACAAGGAGAAGGCCGAGCTCCGGCTGGAGGCTGATGACCTGACCACCAGTGTGGAGCAGCTGTCCAGGTCAAAGGTCAGAGCAGGTTCAGCGGAGAGAGGAGATGCCTGACACCTCACCTGCCCTGAAGGTTATCACAGCGAGTCGTCCGTGCGTGTGTGTGTGTGTGTGTGTGTGTGTGTGTGTGTGTGCGTGTGCGTGTGTGTGGTTGTAGGTCACTGTGGACAAGATGTGCAGGGTTTATGAGGACCAGCTGAATGAGAGCAGGAACAGAGCAGATGAGCTGCAGAGACAACTGAACGAAGTTTCTGCTCACAAAGCTCGAGCACTGACAGAAACAGGTACTTCACTCTGTCTGTCTGTCTGTATGTATGCATGTATGTATGTATGTATGTATGTATGTGTGTGTATGTGTGTGTGTGTGTGTACAGTGCTTAAAAAGTTATGAGATAGTTAATTGTAAATATATAGTATTTATTCATCTTTGTCCACCTTCATTAAATAAATCAATTCATTTGTTCCTGAGGACCTTCACTTTTTTGGCCGCTGTACCTTTAAGATACAGCAACTGCAACCACTGTATGGTACAGGTGCAGCGGCCCTGACCCGAACGCTGGATCGAGCATTTTAAAGTGAGATTTGTGAAGGGTCTCATGGTGCCAATCCTCCTCCTCCTCCTCTTCCTCCTCCTCGTCCTCCAGCTGAGTACAGCCGTCGTGTGGAGGAGCGGGACGTCATGATTGGTCAGCTCCAACGCTCCAAGGCCGGCGTTTGCCAAAACTACGACGACCTGAAGAGGCAAATGGAAGAAGAGAGCAAAGTAAGAGCTGAATGAAAACCCTTTGGAGCCCATTTCCACTTGAACCCCAACAAGAAAAACGTCCCGAGTGCAACACGTGAGACCAGTGTGTGGATCCATTCAGGCTCGTGTGGCGCTGGCTCATGTGGTGCAGTCTGCCCGTCATGACGGCAGCCTGCTCAGGGAGCAGCTGGAGGAGGAGCAGGAGGCCAAGGCTGAACTGCAGAGGGCGCTGTCCAACGCCAACAGCCAGGTGGTGCAGTGGAGGGCCAAGTACGAGACCGACGCTGTGCTGAGGATCGAAGAGCTGGAAGACGCAAAGTGAGAACAAAGTTACCTAAACTCACAGTGCACGTGCCTGTGTGTGCGTCACACTGGTGTCTTTGTAGTTTGAGGAAAGACAAAAACCAAGAGATTGCCACGTTTCAACAATTAGCAACAGAGAGCCCACCTGTCTTTAACGAGACTCTTGGCAGATTCAGCTAACTGGGAGCACCAATCCCTTCTTATATGTATATTCCTAAATATAAATACAAACTGTTCTATGAGAAGAAAAACTGAATGGCTTTTGTTGTTGACTTTGTGTGCTGATCCTGGCAATAAATTCAAAGTGAGAGAGATTTTTCAGCACATTAGGTTTAAAAGATGTGGAGAAAAAAACGTGCTGCTCATTAAAGACGACTTTCCTAATGTCCTGGTATCTATAGGATCCTTATTGTGTGTCAGCTCATGTTAACAAGGGCATCATAAGGGTTAAAGTTGAGCATCATTGCAGAAGCTTAAATAAAGACTGGGTATTTCCTCATGACACTTTTCCCCTCCTGGCTTTACTGAGAGCTGCAGCTGTTGAGTGCTAACAGCGACATTTTGGCGTCTGTCTGCTTCTCCTTTCAGGAGGAAGTTGGTGGTGAAGCTGCAGTCGGCTGAGGAAACCATGGAAGCCTCTCGGGCCAAAGGTTCCTCCTTGGAGAAAAGCAAACAAGCGCTGCAGCTGGAGATCGAAGACATGGTGGTGGAGCTGGAGCGATCCAATGCTGCAGCTCTGGCTCTGGAAAAGAGGCAGCGCGGCTTTGACAAGGTGAGTCGGTCACACAGGATGAAGTCGGTGCGTGTGAACCGCGGTGGGCTCACACCTTTCTTCCCTCGGCCGTTGTTTGATGACAGATGTTGAGCGACTGGAAGCTGAGGTGTGATGAGAGCCAGGCGGAGCTGGAGGCATCGCAGAAAGAATCACGCAACCTGAGCACAGAGCTCTTCAAAGTGAAGAACTGCTATGAAGAAGCGCTGGACCACCTGGAGACAGTCAAACGGGAAAACAAGAACTTGCAAGGTCGTCTCTCTCTACCCCTCTATCTCTCCCTCCTGCCGTTGTGTCTCTTCTGAAGTCCCATGGACAACAGTGTAGTAAAGACGCATAAACAGAAGAAGAAGGGATCGCGTTTTTTGCACTCATCCCTTTCACTGCAACCGCTGCATCTAGAAAATGGTGCTAAAGAGAAATATGGCCATTATTATAATAATAATAATAATAATAATAATAATAATAATAATAATAATAATAAACTTTATTTATATAGCACTGCTCATACACAACATGTGCAAGCCACAGTGCTTAACAAAATAAAACAAAACAAAGCAAAACAAACATTCATTTGTTTGACATAATTGTCATGTGTCACAAACCAACCTTGAGTGGTGTTTGAGATGGAAGAAGTATCCACTTCCAATCAACTCTGTTGTGTCTGATTGCAGAGGAGATCCTGGAGCTGACAGATCAGATCAGCCGAGGAGGGAAGACCATCTATGAGCTGCAGCGGATGAGGAAGATCCTCGATGTCGAGAAGAGTGACATCAGGGCGGCGCTGGAGGAAGCTGAGGTAGCTGGGAATGTGTGTGTGTGTGTGTGTGTGGGCATGTATATACACACAGACAATATAGATGTGCATACACACACACACACACTTATATCTATATCTACATACCTACCAAAGAACACACGCACACACACACACACACACACACACACAGTGACTGACTGTGTGTCTCTCTACCAACCAGGGCTCCCTGGAACACGAGGGGAGCAAAATCTTAAGATTCCAGGCCGAACTGCAACAGATACGGACTGAGCTGGAGCGCAGGATCGCTGAGAAAGATGAGGAATTTGAAAATCTTAGGTACTGTAATTACTCACTCACTCACTGCTTTTGTCTACTCTTGTGAAAAGCAATAGTGAGAGACAAGAGCTGCTCTCCTTGACCATGTTGTCGCTGCCACAGCCACATAAACAGCAGCCTTGATTTTGCCTCCAAAGTGTAGAGCAACAATCACAGCTGAAGACGGGAGCGGATTCAGTGAAAGTTCTGAGTCTGTTGAGCCTGGACTGACTGTGAGAAAGAGACGGAACTCTCACCTGTTTGACAGAGGGAGGCAACTTAAGCTCTCGGTCAGTTACCGTAGTAACAGACCCAGCTGTGAGCACAACCTGGTCAGGACCAGGTTTTTCTCTCTGAACCTCAAGTTTCACGAACAGTATTTGATTTCCTCATTCATTCACGCAGTAGGCGAGTTTGGCAGAGCATAGTTCTGTTCAGTTAGTAAGCCTCACATACAGAGATTAGGTTAGATTACAGTCGGTATAAAAAGAAGGAAAAAGAAGCAAAAGTTCAAGTAAAAAGAGGCCTCCTGCACGTTAAGAACATTTAACCCTAACCCTAACCCTTGATTAACAATCAGAAGGATTGGAATATTCATGGGTATTTCCCACACTTGGTGGTGGCCATCAAAAGCACTAAATAATGCGACAGCAGAATGAATTCTACCTATAGTAACATTAGAAGTAGTAACATTGGAGGTGTTCACCAGGCGAGGCCACCAGCGCTCCCTGGAGGCCATGCAGGTCAGTTTGGACTCGGAGATTCGCAGTCGCAGCGAAGCCGTTCGACTGAGGAAGAAGATGGAGTCCGACCTCAGTGAGATGGAGGTGCAGCTGGCACACGTTAACAAGCAGGCAGCCGAGAGCCAGAGGATCATCAGGCAGCTGCAGACTCAGGTCGGCTCGTCTTCCTCGTCACCTGCGTCATCTGCAAGCGAATGCTCATAATTGCGTCGGGGTCGTGCAGGTGAAAGAACAGCAGGTGGAGCTGGAGGACACGGTCCAGGTGAGCAATCAGCTGCGGGAGCAGGTGGCCCTGCTGGAGCGCCGCTGCTCCCTGATGACGGCGGAGGAGGCGGAGCTGCGAGGGATCCTGGAGCACACGGATCACGCTCGCAGGACGGCCGAGCACGAGCTGGTGGAGGCGGCCGAGCGGGTCAACGTGCTCGCCACGCAGGTAGGCACGACACCAGAGGACCTTCAGAACGAGCTCAAGTCAGGCCTGCTCACACCGTGAGAGACACCTTGTGTTGTGTTGTGTTGTCTCTCAGAACACGGGTCTGGCCAACCAGAAGAGGAAGCTGGAGGCTGATGTGAGCCTGCTGACGGGGGAGATGGACGAGGCCTTGCTGGAGTTTCGCAGCACCGAGGAGAAGGCCAAGAAGGCCATCACAGACGTCAGTGGTGACCTTCGACCTCTAACCACTCCCTCTTCCCCGTGGTCACTTGTAGTTTGTCTTGCCTTTAACTGTCCTGGCTGTGCCTTCCTTTTCTCCCATTGCCTCCAGGGGTGGCAAAAGTATTCACATTCTGTACTTCAGTAAAAGTATAGAAAGCACTGATTCAATTCCTTTACTCAAGTACTAGTAAGAAAGTACAAGTACTGACATGTACTTAAGTAAAAAAAAAAGAAAAAGAAAATGGTTTTGCCATCATTGAAACAGAATATTTGTTGTTCATTTTAACAGCTTTACTACGTTCAATACTAGAGTCTTTTTTTCTGTCTTTCAACTGCAGCACAACCAAACTGTAATCACCGTTAGTTATGACTCGTGAGTCATTATTGAAGGCCTTCATTTTGAACAAGAATAACCAATGTTCACTTCTTCGTAATTATTTTTTCTCTGTGCTGAAAACTGAACAGTGACCCCAAAGCTGAGGTACTCTCAGATAATCTCGCTGTCAAATCTGATCCAGTTTTAAATTGAACTGCACACCAGCTAATAACTATAATACATAATAATACAACTACACTATGACTATAAACAACAATAATACATAATAATAAGCACATTTTTGAACAGAAATTGTGCTACAAAAGTAGCGAGCGTGTTTATCTAATGTGAGAAGTAAACAGTACAGATATTGGTGTACAAATGCAGTGAGTAGAGGTAAATACAGTAACAAAGTTCATGTACTTTGTCACTTGCCACCTCTGCGTGTGCGACACATCAGTCACACGCACGACTGTGTTTGAACAGGCTGCACTGATGGCAGAGGAGCTGAAGAAGGAGCAGGACAGCTGCGGCCTGTTGGAGAGAGCAAAGAAGAACATGGTCTCCACCGTGAAAGGTTGGGAGCAAAAAGCAACCAATGAACAGCAATCCCGGCGACTTCAGGTTAACGTTGGCCGTGTGGTTTGTGTCAGAGCTGCAGGTCAAACTGGACGAGGCTGAGCAGATGGCGCTGAAAGGAGGAAAGAAACAGCTTCACAAGCTGGAATCCAGGGTGAGGAGGACACAGCAGGAGGGGGAACTGAGGAACCTGGCGGAGGCGTGTCCAGGGTGTGCTCACTGTGTGTGTGCGTGTGTAGGTCCGGGAGCTGCAGACGGAGCTGATTGTGGAGCAGAAGAAGAGCGAGGACTACCACAAAGGAGTTCGCCGCTTTGAGCGGCGCTGCAGAGAGCTGACCAGTCAGGTGGGCCAAGGTCCTCCAGGTTCAGTAGGGGGCGCCGTCAGGGCCAGCTAGAACTGCTGTGCTGCCCTCAGCGTGCTTAGAAAAGTACATTTCCCATTAATATGATTTCTCCATTGTCTCTTCCTTTCACGTCATATAACACCCACTTGGTTGCAATGCTTCCATTGTCGTATATTACAGTAGAGTAATATCAAGCAATGGTTTAATAACTTAATGGTTCAATAATTAGTTTTGTTATCGTCTCGTTGGTTTCTCACAGTGTCAGTGTCCTTAGTTACCCATAAATTATGATTCAATTTTGATTCAAATGCTCCGGAAATTAGGTTTTGCTCAACGAGGTCCCTACATGAAGGTGATATAATGTGTTAGTGTGATTCTGTTTGGATTCTCAAACTGTGGTATCAAGTTGAAGGTAATATGAGTTATTAATTTAGGGTGGACTAAATATGACGATGACCGTGGTGTGAAATGCACGGCCCTCCAATGTCCAGGTTGGTGTCTGTCTGGTTGCTCGGCTGCTGTTTGACCGACTGTGCGTCTCTGCTCCCTGCAGTCGGAGGAGGACAGGAAGACGCTGCTGAGGATGCAGGAGCTGATTGACAGGCTTCAGACCAAAGTCAAGAGCTACAAAAGACAAGCCGACAACGCCGTGAGACTTTTTACCGCCGTCGAGAGTTTCAAAACTGGGAGCGCGGTCCTTAAACGCAACACAGCTGTTTCCTCCTGTTTGTTGAATTTCTGTGTAGGCGTAAAAAAGAAGGAAGCGACTTTAGTTGAGTTTCAGTCAGCTGGGATTTTAAATGCCAGAAGCGGAAAAAATATTATTTCTAAAAGAAAATCTTAAAAATAAAAAATAAAAAGAAACAGTTGATGACTGTGTGTGTCCAACAGGAGGAGCAGGTGAGCGGCAATGCAGTGCGTTTCAGAAAGGTCCAACATGAGCTGGACGAGGCGGAGGAGCGAGCCGACATCGCAGAGACCACCGTCAACAAGATGAGGATTCGAACCAGAGAGCAAACCAGCAAGATCACCATAGTGAGTAACAATGGATTGACTGACTGGCTGCTTTACTGACTGATTCGCTCACTGACTGACTGAGATTTACTGAATGCGTTACCAGCACATTGTGGTTTGCTTCGGCTCTTCCTGCAGGTTGCAGAGTGAAGATGCTTCCTCCTGACACACCGGTTCTCCCAAGAGACGTTCTGGCGTTGGTTTGGATTCTCCAGTGTTTGTGTTTCCTGCATTGTGTGTATGTGTGTGTGTGTGTGTGTGTGTGTGTGTGTGTGTGTGTGTGTGTGTGTGTGTGTGCGTGCGTGCGTGTTTGTTCTGTGCAGGCTCTAGTCAGCGCCTCGTGATACGTAGCAATAGTCAGAGATCTCAATGGGCTGCTGTTTTCAAATATAATGCCTCTTGCTTTCTCAATTACCATTTACCAAAAATGCGATGGCCAGAAGTGTAGGATGGATTATTGAATACCATGGTGAAAGTAAAAGTACTGATACGATACCTTTACTAATAAGTGAGGTACTTTTAACAAAATTTGTATTTTTTAGACCCTTATGAACTCAAAGTACAAAGTTGTTTTGTTTTTTTTCCAAATGTACTAAGTAGAAAGTACAGATATTTGATATTAACCCTAACTCTAAAAGTGAAGTAATTGTACTTTTGTTACTTCTTACCTCTATCTATCAACACTGTGCCACTTTGTATCCCCATTAAAGTATGGAAATGAGACAAACATGCCTTTTGTACATTTGGCATTTCACATTATATTCACAAAGTGAATTTATTCAGCGCAGACCAATTTTAAAGCAAACAGAATCCACATTCAAACAATTCCAATACCATTTTTCCTCAATAGTTTTAAGACGGTAAATAAACCTGAGAGCGAAGGAACCAAGGGGTTACAAAAAACAAAACAATGAGAAACTAGGCTGCCGAAAGGTCAAGTGCTTTCACACAGGAAGTACGGAGCAAAACACAAGAGCCACCACAACGTCAGTGGAAACACAACAAGACTCAAGAGGGAAAACCAAAACAGTCAGGAGGGCTCAGCAAAGAAGGAGGAGGAAGAGGAGGAGGCGGCAGCTGAAGAGGGGGGCGTCGGCGAACTTCGGGTTGAATCCACCTGTGGCGCAAAGAACAACAACAACAACAACAAGACATTATCAGACGACAGATGAGTCAAATCAAACGAGCACAGAGTTGTGGGCCAGTGTGGCAAAGCCCACCATGGACCTTCAATCATTCATCCAAACTGCTGTTCACACAAACAGAGGCAACAGTCAAACATCAGCACCTGCACAGCCTCATGGAGCACCTGAGCGCAAAGACACTCCTGGTAGAGGAGATGATGACATGATCAATCTAGCAATCATCAAATGTAATCATCCATCAAATCAAAATCTAGATCATGTCTGAATGTCTGGGATGGGGGGCGGGGGGGGGGAGAGAGAAAGAGAGAGAGAGAGAAGGAAGCGGGTAAGGAAGAGGGGCAGGAAAGGAGAGAGACAGAGAGAGAGATCTTTATCAAGCTGAGTGGACACTGTGTCTTTGTTCATTTGGAAACAGACACTTGTTAATGTTCATTTCCATTGAGAAATCAAGAATTTGTAGGACTTCTCATAATTTTGGCCTCAGCTGTATGTGTATCAACACACACACACACACCTTAATCTAGTTGGTGGAGACTTACCACCAGGCCTACTGCTCGTCACCGCACTCAAACTTATCCTGCTGATCCTGATGGGCGATGGCATCGGCCATGGGGTGATGGTGGTGGTGGTGATGGTAGTGGTGGTGGTGAACTGGGTAGGACTGTCTTCCGAAAGATGTTCATGAACCTAATGAGCGTATGGGCTTCATGTATGGTTAAATCTGTGTCTTTTAAGACAAAAAGGGCACATACAAGCTACATTAGGCAGATCACTTGCAGCTGCACTGATATACTTGAAATGTGTTTCACCGAAAACATCACAGGCACACTTTACAAGAAAATATATGGAATAAATCATGAGTTTTAATTTTGCTTTGCATGACGATGGAAAGAGAGAAGATGTGTTTTTGAACATTTAACCTTTTGTTTTGTTTGCTGAGTGGACACTGTCTGTTCATTTGGAAACCAACACTTGTTAATGTTCATATCCATTGAGAAATCAAGAATTTGTAGGACTGCTAATACTTTTGGGCTCAACACACACACACACACACACACACACACACAAAATGCACACTCGTACCTTAATCTAGTTTGGTGGAGACTTACCGCCAGGCCTACTGATTCGGTTCACCACTAAGCCCATCACTGTGGTTGGGGATCGGTGGTAGGCCTGGTGGTGGTGGGGGCAATTCCCCCCACGTTGTCCTGATTGTTCTTATTATAAGTCAGACCTCATCTATGGTTAAGTCTGTGTGTTTATAAGACAAGAAGCGCAGATAGCAGCTACATTAGGCAGATCACTTGCAGCTGCACTTCTACACTTGAACTGTGTTTCACTGAAATCATCACAGGCACACGTTCTATACAATGAATCATTTACAAGCATACATGTCATGAATCATGAGTTTTAAATGTGTTTTGCATGACGATGGAAAGAGCAGAGAATTTTTCCTTCTGCTTTTTGAACATCAACAGTCATTTCTTTCCTGAGTTCAGTTGGAGATTTGTGTTTGCTGTACATGTGCAATGGAGTTATTTGAATGATGTACACATAAATATATACATATTTTTTGATCATTCCAGAAACCACACATTATTGCCAGTTCACCAATAAATCATTGAGTGCACTGAGCCCTGTTGTCTTGTTAGTTAAGGTTATGTTTTTTTGTTTGTTTTAAAAAAAATAATAAATTGAGGTTTTATTAAAATATGTCCCCAACGCTTTCCACTGGGCTCCCGTAGTTCAGAGCGGGCTCCGACGTCACCACTGCGACAACGCGACTACACTTTTATTTTTGCCTAGAAATCAAAGCTTAAAGGTTAGTAAGGTCTACCAACTTCTTGCTGTGAGGCGGCGCCGCTAACCACTGCAGAGTATCACATATTCCTTTATTATTCAAACCGTCCACCAACAAAAACCACCAACTTCCATTTTCTGATTGTTCCAGGAACATATTTGCAAGTCTTTTAATCGCTGCACTTTGTTCATTGAGGGAATAAAGTCACCCACCAACATTCTGTCTCCTTTAGTTTTAAGCAGCTCTACTCCTGAGGAAGTGGAACCACATTAGTTGCTCGCAGGGGAGAAATGGCTCAGGCAGGAGCTCAGCTAGACCCAGAAACCATCTCTTGTTTCCTCTGTTTTGATCTTCTCAAGAATCCAGTGACTATTTTCCCTGGACACAGCTACTGCAGGGAGCGTGTCCAACATCACTGGGATGTTGAGGAGGGGTTGAGAGTCTACAGCTGCCCTCAGTGTAGGAGGACCTTCACACTAAGGCCTGTCCTGGAGAAGACTGGACTCCAAGCTGCTCCTGCTGATCACTGCTATGCTGGAGCTGTAGATGTGGCCTGTGATGTCTGCACAGGGATAAAACTGAAGGCCCTCAAGTCCTGTCTGGTCTGTCGGGCCTCCTACTGTGACTCTCACCTTCAGCCTCATCGTCAGTCTGCAGCATTTCTGAGACACAAGCTGGTGGAACCCATCCAGGAGCTCCAGGAGAACGTCTGCCCTCGTCACGGTGAGGTTATGAAGCTGTTCTGCCGCACTGATGAGCAGAGCGTCTGTTCTCTCTGCGCTGCGGACCAACATAAAGGCCATTATATTGTAATGTTACCGGCAGTGGAGATGCAGAGAGAGCTGGAGGAGACCAAGCTGAAGATCCAGCAGATGACAGTGAGCAACATTGATTTTTTCCTGCCAGAACCCAAGAGCAGAGAGGACTTCCTTAGATATTCACGTCCAATCACTCTGGATGTGAACACACTAAATTACAATCTGTTATTATCTGAGGGGAACAGAAAAGTGACACAAATGGAAGTAGCTCAGTGTTACTGTGATCACCCAGAGAGATTTACTTACTGGCCTCAGGTCCTGAGTACAGAGAGTCTGACAGGTCGATGTTACTGGGAGGTGGAGTGGACAGGTGGAGTGGATGGGGTTGATGTAACAGTGGCCTACAGGAACATCAACAGAGCAGGAGAATCAGAGGAATGTAGATTTGGAAAAAATGACAAATCCTGGAGTTTAGCCTGTTTCTCAGGGAGTGGATATAAATTATCTTGCAACAACACCTGGACTGTTGTCTCAGACCCCAAGTCCTATAGAGTGGGAGTGTACGTTGACCACAGTGCAGGCCTTTTGTCCTTTTACAGTGTCTCCGTAGCCATGAAACTCCTTCAAAGTGTCCAGACCACCTTCACTCGGCCGCTACACGCTGGACTCTCTGTTCATTCAGGGGCTACAGCTGAGTTGATTAAGCTGTGACTCCTAAGTCGGCTCAGGTTAACGCTGCTTCCTGTTGTGCTATTGAGGCCCATTGTCGACCCGTTGTTTGTCCATGGTTGCTGGATGTTTGTGTGATGTTGTTCCTCTGCAGATGATTCATCCCAAACCAATATCTGATTATTCCACATTACAACCGTATTATTGTGAAAACACAGCTGAGGTTTCTTTGCATTCTTGACATTTACTGCCACCAATTGTTACCTTTGTAGAACTCATCCATCTGATAAATATCTGTTGATCTGTTTGTAAACAATCAGATTAATGAATGTGAATGTTTTGAAAGAATTGTCTTTTCTCATGCCATACTTCTTGTGTGTTGGGCAAAAAGTGACAACAGCAAAATACAGACATCTTTACATAATTATGAAATGTGTATCGAGTTTCCATTTAAACAGTCCTGTGTGTAAAATGTGGCCTAATTTATCGGTAAAACCTTGAGATATTGCCCACAAGTGTATAAGTGCAGTAGTGACTTGTGCTGTGTGGTTTCATAAACATTTTGCTTGTAATGAATCTATTTGACTTATGTTTATGCTAAGTTGAAGAGATTGCTGTTGAGCTACGAAGTTGGATACAAGATGACCCTCTCCCTGCCTTGCCACAAGAAGAGGAACAAAGGTATCCCAGAGAGAGAGAGAGAGAGAGAGAGAGAGAGAGAGAGAGAGAGAGAGAGAGAGAGAGAAAGGGGGGTGGGGGGGTGAGAGAACTGCTGGTGAGGACCAAAATTAGACTATCTGCCCTGACACCAGGAGGTCATTGGTTCAATTCTAGGATCTGACTCAGCAAGATGATACCATGGAAGCAAATTAAAAGAGGCAAAGAATGAGGGATGACGACAGATATCAAATTGTATTGGTAAGGAGCTTGCAAAAAATGTGTGCCAACACTGTCGGTGCCCTCAATGCAGCGAATGCCGAGCCAATACGACCTCAACAATAAGGACCAGCAGATCAATCTGGTTCCAGTATTGCAGAGGATTAAAGGAGGTCAAAGGATAGTTGTACAATCCTCCGGGGGGGGGGGGATGTATTAACCTGCTGAAACAACTCCTATCGCCCCATAGTGTTGAGGAGTAGGACATGTTCCTGTCAGCAATTTGACTTTCTCAGTTGCAGACAAACTGGGTAAAGAAGTCCAATCAGACACCAAAAGGCAAGTTTAGAGCTCAGATTGATTGAGCTATTCAACATGCTTGTGTTGCAGTGTATTAAAGGGAAGAAGAGGAATAAAAATTCAATTGCCAATCTCTAAAAGGTCAGTTTAATTGTTGGCTGTTAAGGTGTCAGGTTGTATATGATGGCACTTAATAAAAGTACTCTTATATTTATTATTTACTTGTCTGGGAGTGAACCTGACTTTAAAAGCAAAAAAAATGTCTGGTAAGTAGGTTGTACATTAAGAGGAAATCTGGTTTTACAAGCAGTCATTGAATACTGCGGGGAATTAAAACCAATTCCAGCAATGTTAACAATATTTAAAGTATGACACAAAAATACATTTATGTTTGTAATAGAACAGGCAAGGTCGGCAACAGGTAATTCAGTGCAGAAGCAAGTCAGTCCGCTGGGGCGTCGTGGAACTCAGAGGAGCAATCCGGCAAAGAGAAGGCGAGCCGGGCAAGGGTGGCTAAATAACCTGGCACGGTGAGCAGGTGTTAAGAGTTGCTGCTGATCGTGGTGACGTGACGATCGGCTAATGGGCTAGAAGGGAGAGTTGGTGGGGCGGTGATGCCTTCAAGGAAAAACGGAGGATTTGGTGTGGACCAGCCAGCAAACCATGTCGGATCACAATTCATCTATACCTGACCAGATAAATCATTATATAATACTATATAATATGTTAGGATTATTGCACAAAATTATGATAAAAAAATATATATATATATTGTATCGTTGTATCCTTGAAGGGAAGAAGTTCATTCTGTATTTTCACAAGACAAGAAGAAAAGTAATGACTGTTTAAGGTCACACTGAAAACACGTCATAACTCCAAACAACGACAGTAACAAATAAAATTATTAAGAACAGTCGAGTAGACGTTTCATTGTTGTACTTGTGGCCACCCCGATGCGAGTGATGATCTCACCGTGGCCACCCCAACACAACGTTTCTGGTTTGCGCTCCGCGCGCGCGCCATTCTGCTCAGACAACGGTGGCGGACATGTTGGTAAGGACATACTGCTCCATAAAATGACTTTGACCGAAACTTCCATTGTCAGCGTACACTGAGTTTGGTCATCACACATCGCTTTGTTCTTTCTCGTAAATGTAACAAGAAAGTATTGCACAACAAAGAACGAAAGATGATCTGCACTCGAACTTTGTAGATCATAGTGCGATTCTGTTAGCTGTTAGCTTAAAATGTATGCTAGGAATTCATCTGTATTGTGTGTCACTGCTGATGGCAACATTTTCCTGTTCTTTTTTTCAGTTCAGCCGCCTGGATGTTCCGAAATTATTTTTTTGTAATTAATTATATAATCATTCATGAATCAATAATTAATTTGATCAAAATAAATAAAATGTTCTTGATATAACTGGTGTGTTGCTTTTATCTAGAATTCAATGCAGGTCCAGTAAAGAACACATGCACACACAATACATTTTCCTTCAGACGCTGCTGAAAGCATTACTGCATCACCCTCCACTGGCCACCAGGAGTATCACACTCAATAATCCTTATTCAATACTGAACCGGGCTCCTTACCTTTACACAGGGACCACGAGAACATGCTTTATTCCTACATGTTGATCTTCATTCCAAGGGACATTTCCACCCAGAGCACTGCTCACACTTTGTGCTCTGTTGTTTCAATGCAGAGTGGCGTATTGACAACATGCTGCCTTTTGTAGTCGCTGACAAACTTGACATTTGCCTCCGTGTGAGACATCACGTTGTTCTTGCAGGACTGGCATATGATTTCTGAACGTGTGTGTGGGGGGAGATGAGGGTGTGGGGGGCAAGGTAAGGCAGCTTTATTTAGATTGTGGATTTCATACACAAGGCAACTCAATGTGCTTTAAATGACTAAAAGTTCAACATCTTAAAAGCATTTAAAAAACAGTTTATTAGCAGTGCAGAGGAAAAAAGAGCTTGAAATGCATACAGCAGTCATAAAGGAGAATAGAATGCCTTGATAGAAGCTCCTTGACAGGAGAATAGGCTCCAGCAAAGCAGCAGCAGCAGCAGCTGAGCTGCAGGGTTCCTCTAACGTTATAGTCCCTTGTTTCATGCTGCAGTCTGCTGGGGAGGAAGTTAAATTGTTGTAGGTTCCTGGTGTATGAAGCTGCCTCTGCAACAAGTATCACTCAAACGCTGCACAGACAACTCCCCACACATGGCTTTTTTCAAAGGCACAGAAGAGCAGCTTAGCAAAATAACTTCAATCCTGCTGGTTGTATTTTCATCAGAGATCTTCATGGACGAGCATCATGGGCGACACAATGGCCCAAGACATTACTGCAACAGAACAGGTATTTCCTGGCTTTAGAGATGTGTTTATTATCCCATTTAGCCATTATATGCATGCAATAACTATATTGTCAGTCCTCTGTTAATTATGCTATTCCTAGAATCCAAGAAAACACTATGACACAATCATAATGGCAATAATAGTTTGACTTAGTGTTCATTTTGTAAACGTCTTGAATGAATTCAATCACAAATCAAAAACAAGGGAAAAGCAAAAAAACAGAACAGACAAATGAACGTACAATTAAAAAACAATGAATGGGGGTCGCCAGGCTTCCACTGGCCGTCGTGGTCTCCTTCTTGAAGGATTCTGATCAATATCTGATCATTCAATTCAATCGTGTGACGCTTATAATATAAATAATTATATATATGTATATATATACATATATATATTTTGTGTGTGTGAGAGAACAACATAGTACCACCCAGCCACCTGGTGGCACTGCAATTTACTGTGCTCTTTATAGATCCATGACGAAAATAAAAAAGTTCATGTAAACTTGATGCAAATTTATAGAACTGAGACAGAACAACAGGCACACCAACCACAGTTGGTTGTCAGAGAGCCAGAACAGAGCATCTCAATTATGCCGATAAGAACACGTTGTAACATATCCTAATTTGGTTTGTACAATGTCACGTGACCCGAGTTCGAGGTTGAGGGCGCATGCGCACCAGATGGCAAGTGGGTGAGACCGATGTACGCTGCTGCCTGTTGAGTGGTGTCTACGAAATCAAAGAAAGTCCAAGGAGCACTGTGAGCTGCCTTTTCTGAGATATATAAATAACACACACGTCTCCTGTCTCCTGTGTGGAATTTGCATGTTCTCCCTGTGTCTGCGTGGGTTCTCTCCGGGTTCTCCGGCTTCCTCCCACAGTCCAAAAACATGTGAGGTCAATTGAACACTCTAAATTGTCCGTAGGTGTGCATGTGAGTGTGAATGGTTGTGTGTCTCTATGTGGCCCTGCGATGAACTGGCGGCTTGTCCAGGGTGTCCCCTGCCTTCGCCCTATGACAGCTGGGATAGGCTCCAGCAGACCCCCGTGACCCTGAGCTCGGGACTAAGCGGGTATGGAAAATGAATGAATGAATGATAAATACCACGCAAATACTTAATGATAGAAATGAACAGTTACCTGAAACAAGGTAACACAAATGGTCTAAAAAAAAACAATATAAAGTTGAATAATTAGGTCTTAAAACCACCCACTCCTAAAACCTGTGCTTCCTGGCTTTTCTAGAGGCAAAGTCACTTAAAATAAAACACACAAAAATGAGTAAAATTCTGGCAACTCACCTGCTGCCCATTGCCTCCAAATCTTGATGATTTGAAATGAATAAAACAACAGAAAAAAGGTGTCAGCAATACAAATGAATTCACACACACACACACACACACACACACACACACAAAATGCTCACTCACACCTTAATCTAGTTTGGTGGAGGCTTACCGCCAGGCCTACTGGTTCGGATCACCACTAGGCGCATCACCGTGGCCGGGGACCGGTGGTAGGCCTGGTGGTGGTGGTGGTGGCGCTGGTGGGAACTCATTGCCCCTCAATTTTTCAACTCTCCTTATTATGAAATGGAGGTCATCGGTAGTTAAATCTGTGTATTTATAAGACAAAAAGAGAACATAGCAGCTACATTAGGCAGATCACTTGCAGCTGCACTTGTACACTTGAACTGTGTTTCATTGAAAACATCACAGGCACACTTTCTATACAATGAATCATTTACAAGCATACATATGGAATAAATCATGAGTTTTAAATTTGCTTTGCATGACGATGGAAAGAGAGAAGATGTTTGCTAAATAAATGTACACTTTTTCTTCTGCTTTTTGAACCTTTGAGCTTTTGCCCTGCCTCTTTTAATGTTTGTCTTTTTGTTGCTTCTCAGGTCAAGGCAGGGCACAACTAGAGCAGGCCGATAAATCCATTTTATCCATGAATTCCATGTTTGTTTCTAGTTAAGATTGATTTTTTGAAATATAAATCCAGGTTTTATTCAAATACGTCCCCCACGCTTTCCACTGGGCTCCCGTAGTTCAGAGCGGGCTCCAACGTCACCAATATAGCAAATGCTGGCAAGGTCACTTGAAGGTTTCTTGCCAGAAATACCAGCCTGTTAACATGATCAGGTTTCAGAGATGAGCGCAATCAAGACCCAATATTTCCACTGGTGCTAAAGACTCGGCTCGGCTTGTAGGCGTTTCCACTGGCCCCTCCACGGTTGCAACCGTTACCCTTTGGTCTCTGCTGCCTTGGGGTTCCAAGCGGGTTGACCAGGGACCATAGTGGGGACGTAGCACAGAGCAGGGCAGTGATTGGGTCAGAGATTCTCAGTGGGCGTCTCTCACGAAAAACCAAAACCACAATTTTAAAATGTCCCGTGTGTGCATTTTTACATTTTCACGTATTAAAAACTGAATTCCTTTTTAAACTGAACTGTGGGTCAACAAAGTGCGGCAGACATTCTTTTTTTCTCAATGGTGGAAGAAAAAACTCAAAGAGAGCTGGACAGACGGAGTGACACACAATGAAAAAGTCTTTGTGGTTTGGTGGTGGGACTGACTTACCTCTCCCTGGCAACAATCCGTCTTTTAGAAAGTTCAGGTATTTCCTCAACAGGCAAACTGGTAAGAAAAAAAAGAAAGAACTCAAACCAGCGACATTAGGCAGATCACTTGCAAGCTACACTTCTACACTTGAAATGTGATGAGAATCATGAGTTTTTATCTTGTTTTGCATGACGATGGAAAGAGAGAAGATGTCGAGTAGATAAATTTACACTTTTTCCTTTGAGGTTTTGCCCTGCCTCTTTTAATGTTTTTGTTGCTTCTCAGGTCAAGGCAGGACACAAGCCTGGATAAGTCACCAGTTCATCACAGTGCCAAATAAAAAGGTCCCTGTTCCTACTAGATTACTTTGTACCACAGGTTAGCACTCTTCAAGTCGCCACTAACATTGACTGGTGGTTGCAATGCTGAAATTATATGATAAGTTAAAATCATATAATTCCAGCAGTACTCAATTTGGACAGTAGGCCTCATGTTGAAGTTGAACAGATGAGCTTCACACCTCAGCGGCCACTGGCCTGGACCAAAAAGCCAGTACAGCAGATCCAAAGAAGTACATTGCAGCAAACAGGATGGTTTTCTAGGTGCTAGTGAAGGCTGCTGAAAGCATTACTGCATCACCCTCCACTTTTCTCCAGGCTTTTCACTCTCAATAATCCTTATTTAATACTGAACAGGGCTCCTTACCTTTGCAGATGTCCCACCAAAACATGCATTGATGTTCATTCCAAGGGACATTTATTTATATGGTGGATTTCATACACAAAGCAACTCAATGTGCTTTACTTGATTAAAAGTTCCAACCGTTTAAAAGCATAGAGCAGTAATAAAGGAGACTAGAACGCCTCTGTAGAAGCTCCTTCACAGCCAAGCAGCAGCAGCTGACCTGTAGTGCCTAAAACATTAGAGTCTTTTAACGTTCACTGGTGGACAAATATACAAATTCTGGTCCATCCTAGAGTTGTAATGAGAGCTACACCCTGACTGCAGTATGCAGATTGTGTTGGGACTCAATATCGTACTGCAGTGAGAGGTTTGTGGCCTGCGTGGGCCTGGGTCGCCTGTTGCCAGCAGTGCAAAGTCGCGCTGAAAAGTCAACTCTGGCAAGATATTTGTTTTACGGGAACCTGCGGTCGCTGCTATGCTAAAGATGTTGTGGGACCTACTTCTGGGGAGGGACGTAGTCAAAGAGTTGCATGCATGAACCCCTAGGTGGCACTCTTATTGCATGCATGCATGCAGTTCCTTGTAGGAGAGGCGTTGCTGTTTATACAAAAAACACCAAAACAAGGAAACCTGAAAATGAATTGAGTACCTGCCGTGTGAAGAATTCACAATATCTGGTGTGTTCAAACAAGCCTCCTATCAAGTCACTCCACCATCTAAAGTAAGGAGTATGAGGCAGTAAACAGGAAGTGCGGCTTTACAGCCATACGTCTTTGGTTTGCATTGAGGAATACCTGCTTTGAACGAAACATTCTGACACTTTTATTTACAGTTTGAAAGGACACAGACACATTTGGCGAGTCTGACTTTTATGTTATGATCATCATCATCAGTATTTCAATGCGTCCGCTCAGACAGGTCAGGTTCCTTCGACGATGCTGAATGAACAAAGACACAGTGTCCACTCAGCTTGATAAAGATGTTTCATTGTTACACTTAGTTAAAGAATGAGCAACAATGAGATCTCATTCTTCTACATTCTTGTCATTCTTCTATTGCAAATTGTTCCTGTTGGTCCAAATTGCGAGGTTTCAATATGATTGAGGTCTGGACTGTGTGCGGGCCACTCCAGATTCACACTCACATTCTCTCTCTCTCTCTGATCAGATCGTGATCAACCTATTGGACACCTCTAATCTTGACCAATGATCAGATCAAACATGATCTAGATTTTGATTTGATGGACGATTACATTTGATGATTGTTAGATTCATCATGTCATCGTCTCCTCTGCCAGGAGTGTCATTCTGATCATTCTATTACTATCAGTGTGTACTGGGTATTTGTGACTATTCAAAAGTTGAGCAGTTGTAACTATACTTGTGTGCAGTAAAATGGTATCAGTGCAACACTAACACCACTACTACCCCTCAGCAGCCTGGAGGAGCAGGACATGGAGGCCCTGGTTCAGCAGCAGCAGCAGCAGCAGCAGCAGCAGCAGCACTGTCATCTTCTGTGAATAAAGTGTGAAATGCCAAATGTACAAAAGGCATGTGTGTCTCATTTCCGTAACTAAATACACGTTAAACTTGACCCATGGGGCTACAAAGTGGCACAGTGTAGAATGAGGAGGGAAGTAACAAAGTACAATTAATTTACCTACATTTGTATGCAAATATCTGTACTTTCTACATAGTACAATGGAAAAATATTCAGGACTTTGTGTTCATAAGTGTCTAAAAGATAGAAATTCTGTGAAAAGTACTTTACTTATTATACTTTAGTTATTATTGTATTTAAATGATACTCTTCGTCATTCAGCATAACAGTGGATCATATTTTAGAGGGAGATTATTTCTGCTTATAGTTGCGTTAATTGCAATGAAACATTTTTTACTTTCAAGTATATTTCCCAACCTTTACTTTCTTACTTTTACTCGAGTAAAGGAATTGTATCGATACGTTCATACATCCGTTCTACACTTCTGGCTGCTTCATGAAATGGTCGGAAAAACAAGAGCCTGCAGCAAATACAGCTCTATGATTATGGCTACCTAGCATGCGGTGCTGATTAGAGCCTGTGCAAAACACACGCCTACACCTCACTCTTTATGTCAGAAAGGATGGCGCCGCGACACCGGCCACAGGCTCGGGGTTATGCTCCTGCTGGAGTCGCAGCCGCAGCCGGAGTTTGAGCTGGCCTTGCAGCATAAATCTAACAATATGCACGATGAGTGCAGCCACTTGTTCCTGGGGCATTCCTGTGTGTTGGTTTTTTTTTTTTTTTAAAGACAAAAAGAGCAGATACAAGCAACACTAGGCACACAAAGTACCATTAACTGCACACAAGTATAGTTACAACTGCTCAACTTTTGTAGTCGCCAATACCCAGTGCAAAGACTTTATAATGATACAAACAGCTAATGCCTATACATATATATATATATATATATATATATATATATATATATATATATATATATATATATATATATATATATATATATATATACATAGGTCCATTTACCATAACTTTGTTTCTTTTTAACCATAACTGCTATTTATTTATTTTATCTGATGTCTTTTTAATATTCTCGAATTTATCCAGGGCTACAAGGTTTTTTTTCTAACAGCGATAGCGCAAGGAGTGCTCTCTGCCAGTTCATTGTGTAGGGAGCAACACATTTCCCACTCGGCAGCATGCCTCTGTTTGGGGTGCTGCAATAAGTTAGGTAGGACTCTTGCCTTTGATTGTAACAGCTTTCAAAAACATTTTACACAGGGTTGTTGTTTAGTCGCGTTGTCGTGGTGGTGACGTTGGAGCCCGCTCTGAACTGTGGGAGCCCAGTGGAAAGCGTGGGGGACGTATTTAAATAAAACCTCGATTTATATTTTTTTTAAAAAGAAAAAAAAACAAAAAAACAGGCAGGACATTAAAACATTAAAACAGGCAGGACAAAAGCTCAAAGGTTCAAAAAGAAGGAAAAGTGTACATTTATCTACCTGACATCTTCTCTCTTTCCATCGTCATGCGAAGCAAAATTAAAACTCATGATTTATTCCATATATTTTCTTGTAAATGATTCATTGTATAGAAAGTGTGCCTGTGATGTTTTCGGTGAAACACATTTCAAGTATATCAGTGCAGCTGCAAGTGATCTGCCTAATGTAGCTTGTATGTGCCCTTTTTGTCTTAAAAGACACAGATTTAACCATACATGAAGCCCATACGCTCATTAGGTTCATGAACATCTTTCGGAAGACAGTCCTACCCAGTTCACCACCACCACTACCATCACCACCACCACCATCACCCCATGGCCGATGCCATCGCCCATCAGGATCAGCAGGATAAGTTTGAGTGCGGTGACGAGCAGTAGGCCTGGTGGTAAGTCTCCACCAACTAGATTAAGGTGTGTGTGTGTGTGTGTGTGTGTGTGTGTGTGTGTGTGTGTGTTGATACACATGGCAGCTAACAAATATAATTTGGGAAACAGCATCGCTAGAAAAAGATAAAGGAAAAACCTTTAGTACAGAGTGGTCACGCCTTCATTATATCTAGCTGTCATTTTATTTATAAAGCACTAAATCACAACCAGAGGCGTCACAAATCCAAAACTAAAGAGACATGGAGATATTGATGAGGATACATAAATATAATTAACATATATATAATCAAGACAGGAAAAAAAGCGCGAGTGCTGCCTCCTAAACAAAAGGGTTAGGCTAACCCTATTTTCCAACGTACTTTGGAGAAAGTACAGACATTTGCATACAAATGTAGGTAAAGTAATTGTACTTTGTTACTTCCCACCTCAATCTATCTACAATGTGCCACTTTGAATCCCCATAGGTCAAGTCAAACGTGTATTTAGGTATGGAAATGAGACACACGTGCCTTTTGAACATTTGGCATTTCACGCTTTATTCACAAACTAAGACCACTGAGAGAATCACCAGCTCCACTGTACACGTGTGTTAGATCAGGATTAGCTGCTGGAGCTCGCGGCTCATTGGCTGCTTCATGTGGCCTCGCTTCCAGTCTAACATGTACTCTCCGTCCTCCTATCAAAGTGCTCAGGAGTTTGTCCTTCTGTGTGTGTGTGTGTGTGTGTGTGTGTGAGTGCGCGCGCGTGAGTCCATTCAGCTCAGACCGTTTTTACAGCAAGCTGGTCCAGAGTCGTCCAAGTCTCCAACACACACCTTTACAAATGTACACATTTACAAATACGGTACATTCAAACAATACCAGGGCCGTTTTTCGTTTTTTTCCTCAATAGTTTTAAGACAGTAAATAGCACCTTAGAACGAAGGAACCAAGGGGTTACAAAAAAAAAAAGAGAAACTAGGCTGCAGAGGTCAAGTGCTTTCACACAGGAAGTACGGAGCAAATCAATGTCCAGGGCGTGTGCAGTCGCCTCTCACTGTGACACACAACATGGAGTTAATGTTGAGTCCCAACTGAAAGAGGTGGATGACAGAAGAGGACGTGGACTTTGACAACCACGCATGAACAGAACACTTCTGACATGTTCACATGTGACTTCCTGCAGACGAGTCCGCGTCGAAACTCCAGCGTGTTGACGAGTGAGGAGAACCTCTTGGTGACGGAGGAGAAAGTTCTTCATCCAAGATGACTGATTGCTTATTGCTGTCGCCAGATCTGTAATAACCACATGACCACTGTAGCATCTACATATTGTTAGTTTGCTGTTGGTTGAATAAAAGTTTTTTTTTTTCTTCCAACAAGAGATCGAATGAGTCAGTTCCTTGTCAGAAGTTACTCCATTAACGTACTTGCTTATACCTATATTAGACACTTTAGAAGTTAAATGTAGTCGAGGATTTTGCTGCAAAGACAAAATGGGCATCAAGTGAACACAACTAACAGTTCATCAACAACTCTGATTGGGCAGTGGTGACCAAAAAAGAGAAATGAAAAAAACAAGTCATGAAAGCTTTTAGAATACGTCCTCACGGCAAAACTACCAAAAAGCCTGAAAATAAATCTTTCCTTCAGGTCCTTCTCTTGGGGGCTGCTGCAGTGCATTACAGGCACTGATGTCAGACATCAGGTTAGTACAAGTGTGACCCTGCCATCAAAGGTGATCAAAGGACGAGCCCAAAAATAAGAAAAGAAAAAGACACCAGCAGTGATCAACAGGTCCAATAACGTCTTAAAGAGGCGACTGGGTGAACATGGCCGCATGGTCACCTGAGGAGGAGGAGGAGCAGGAGGAGTAGAAGGAGCAGAACAAGGAGGAGGAATAGGTGGAGAAGGAAGAGAGACAAAGAGGAGGAGGAAGAGTAGAAGGAGGAAGACTTTTCTCCGTAAACCCTGTGAGTTCTTTGTTTGATGACCAATTTTTTTCTACAGTTATGAGCAGAAAAAAATAAAATGGACAGTTATGGAACAATATTCCACTTTTACATCACATTTAAAACAGAACTGACTAAAACAGTAACATTTCTTCTCTTCATGACAGTCTAAACAACAACAACAACAACAACAACAACAACTTAATACTGATGCAATTGAAGAGTTGGCCATCAAACTTTGAGCTCGCGGTACGTGCAGTGCCTGGAAGGCTGCACTAGGGGGCACAATGCTCGTCTCTTCTGCTCCTCCTCCTCCACCCTTCCACCCCCTGCTCCTCCACACAAACTCTCCCTCCTTTGAAGCAAAGAGATGCAACAATGTCAAGGAAATGTCAGAAGCTGATAGTTTGGCTGCTGCTGCTGCTGGTGGAGGACCAGGGCCACCTCCTCCAGGCTGTTCAGGGGTGGTGGTATTGGTGGTGGTGATGGTGGTGGTGGTGATGGAGGTGGTGGTCCTGCTCCTCCAGGCTGCTGAGGGGTGGTGGTGGTCCTGCTCCTCCAGGCTGCTGAGGGGTGGTGGGCCAGGAGCCTGCTGCAGCCAAGCAGCAACTTCAACCCTTCCAGCCGTCCCAGATTGGACCTCTGCAGGAACATCAGACACATTGGTCAGTGTGTGCAACGCAAACAGTGTGGACCTTTTTTGATCTACGAACAAGATGATTGTCAGTCTTGATATGGCTGAAGCAGGTCAGAGTGTGAAATGATGGGACAAAGGTGGGTTTTTGTCCTATGTCTCTACGAGCTTCCTGGTGGCTGCTACGGCCATTTAAGTGTTATTCGGTGCCTGAAATTTGGCCATTTTCTCTTCATTCTATGAAATTTGTCACCAGTTCTGAAGGTGCAATGAAGCAGGAGGTGGACGAGATATCCAGGTGTGTGTGTGTGTGTGAAGGCCACCGTAGCTCACCGGCAAGCTCGAGAGAGAGGGAGAATGAATGAAAGTTTGCTGCAATCTAAAATGTAACCACTTCATGTCGCTGGCTCTTCTAATTTTCCTCTTTGATTAGTTCAAAAAAAAAAAATCCTCCGTCCAAACATAACACGCTATTTTCACTGGTCAGTGAACTGGTCATGTGATCCCGTACATTACGTCCGCTGACGTGTAAATGTGAAAAAAGTGTTTCCGCGACACTTTTGCGACATACGTCCATATGGACGCGTCTGAAAAAGCACCTCACGAGGGCGCCAAAACCTTTCAGCCATATTTGAGAGGTTTTTCCAAGTTGAGCTGTTTGCATCACCAGTTTTTCCCCCCGCCATGTTTAAGTTTTGTGCAGTTCTATATAATCAGCAAAGGGTGGTTTGAGGGTTCTGGAGGATGGACAGATGGTTGCAGGACAAGGACAGAGAGCAGGAAGCCAGAGGAGTGATGGACACACAGGAAGGCAAAGAGGAAAACTCACAGGGTTCGAGACGACGGAGGTTTCTTGACTTTGGGCCATTTCCTCCTCTCAAACAGCCTGATGCAACAAATACACTGCATTACACACACACACACACACGCACACACATGCACACACACATTCCCTCCCCACTAACAGCAGCAGCAGCCTCAGCTTCAACTCCACCAGGATACATGCAGTATTCAGAGCAGGGAAACCCGATGCCTTAGAGAGTGGAAGTGTGTGTGTGTGTGTGTGTGTGTGTGTGTGTGTACTTACCTGTAGTTATCAAAGCTGCTGTGGCTCCGCTCTCCTGTTAACGACACAGTGCCGTGGTTAATGAACCTGTAATACGCTGCTGACTGCTGCTCTGTTTGTGTGGTTCTCTTTGGACAACTTTAAAGTCTACATTCAAGACTCCATGGACACGAAGCAGGACGACCATGACAGTTTATGGAGGTGCGCAGAAATAACAGCGTACAAATGTTTTGGCTCCTGGTCGACTCTTAAACCAGCTGTGGCCAGTGTTGATTCTAAATGTATTTACCAAATGAAACAATAAAAATAGTTGAAGTGAGGCTTCTTCACAGCCTGTTTCAGTTCCTCTGGAAGGAGCTTCAACTCCAAGTGAGGTTAACGTGAGCAGCTTTCATTCCGGGTAGCAGTGTTTGTGGATGCAGCTGAACCAAATGCAAATCGTTTTCAGAGCCTGGATGAATGAATTTGTCGAGTTCATTTCACTCTCTAAAACCTCAGTGTTGTACGTTGAAAGTCAACCACGGAGCATGAAACAACCTGATACCGTTAGTGCTGAATTTATCTCGACACTGATCAGAAGGAGGGTTGTTGGTAGGAGAGTCAGCAGTGTAGCACTGCTGCCCCCTCCTGGCTGCAGTTTTCTCTTTGTTGTTGTTTTTTTTTTTTACCCAGTCAAGGCCTTTGTGTGCGAAAGTTGAGGACAGAACCGTTTCTGTCAAAAGATGCCAAAGTATGAATGTGAATCCTGCGTGGCAGAATCATCCACCAAGACACGAGCGATCGCGTATGAACAGAACCCAAGATAATCATAACTAAGACCAACTATTCATCAAAGGTCATCATGTTAAAAATGCAGACTGATAAACATAATAATAGATAATATATATGAAGTATAAACGTAAATACAAAAAGGTGTGTGTGTGTGTGCGTGTGTGTGCACATCCTACCTTGATCCAGTGAGCGGGTGCGAGGGTTGCACTGCTTGTGACCTCGACAGCCTCTGAGCTCCATCAGCTGAACGTGAAGCTGATTGAGAACCATCCGATCTAAAGAGCTGACAGCATTGATCAACTGGAGACACACACACACACACACACACACACACACACACACACACACACACTTCTTAAAGACTGACTGTGTAGGTCGTCATTAGAATGGCTCCCCCTTGGTTTTAATTCCCAGTGTAGTTCAAGTGATGAGGTGAGACAGCAGTAAGTGAACGGCGCTGCTAAATGAGCAGCAGTGCTGTCAGACAACAAGCCACTGGCACTGAACCATCTTTGGGATCTAGAAATTGTGTGTAAAATTGTCTGTGCTGCGGCTGCGCTTCAGTTGCGTGACTTCTTCTTCTCTAATTCTCCTCGCAGCGTGTGACCCTCGTGCCGTTCACCATGATCACTCCAATCATGTTTGTTTTAAAACAAAGCCCACTAAGTTGTTCTCAGTCCGCTGCTGCCTCCCACACAGTGAAAAAAAGAACAGCAAGGCGTTCAGTGTTCACTAGTGAGACGCTATCACAAGAGGGCGCTGGAGTGGCGTGTGGAGGCGCGAGTCAAAGCCAGCTTGGTGTATGTAAATATATGCATGATGCTCCCAGCTATTCACTTCCCAGGGGCCTCACAAGGATTGTGAAGGATTCTAAAACAAGACAGGAGCCCAACCGGCGTTTGTTTAAAAGTTGCTTTTCTCGGCTCTTGCGACTGAGCGCTGGGCCCAGCAGTCAAATAACACAAATGTATAAAAAAAAAAAAAAAGAATCACACCAACATTACCTGATAGGGATCTGTGCTGAGGTCAAAGTACTCCAGGAAGCCGGTGGCGAACTCACAGAACAGGAAGTTGTGGGTCTCGTTGATTGTCCTCAAACACCAGTAAGTGTTGTTGTTGGCGCTGGTGCAGGCGCAGAACGAACCCACTGCAACACAAGCACGAGTGTCAAGACGCTGAGGGGACGGTGCTGACCACCGTGCCAGGGTGAAAGGGTCCGATTAAGACCTCTCCAGATCATTCACGGGTCTTTTTGCGTCCCAACACACCAAGTGTGAAAAGTTAAAATTCACTTTGCAAATGTTTCATGTTGGCTGATGTTTGTCTCTAATGCTGCTCATTGCACCTTTTTAAATTGAGACAAATAAACTGACTGATTGATTGATTGCCAATTTTTTTTGATGTTCTGGCTTTTTCTGTGTTAAGAAAGAAAAGGAAATGGAAAACCGGAAGCCGTCCTTCCAGCCAGTCAGTTAGTGCTGGCAGTGAGTAGCCGGCCAATCACTCGGGAGAAATAACTGTGTTGCAAAGCCTGTACAGCTCCAACTAGGAGTTATATTTAGTTTCCGGATGGAAGTCGAGCATCAAAGTGTATATATTAACTCTGCAAACAGCATAACAGGACCCCTTCAATCTGAGTATAAAAAGGCTGAGTGTGTTTGCCATACATGTCCAGTAGGGTGCAGTATGCCAGTGCTGGTTGTCATGTGTGAAACATGTGAGGCCGGGCATGGAACACGTGTCGTTGTTTCTGATCCTCTTAATCATCTTCCTCATCTTCTTCCTTCTCTTCTGCTCTTTGAGGATCCAGGCTTTCTTGTCGCGTGCGACGCCTTTCCTAGACACACGCACACGCACACGCAAAACTCTTCATGCCAGAGCAAACACAGGCTACCGAGCAACGGACCAACGGGACTGCTTTGTGGCAGTCGTTACTCTAATGTGACTCGTGTTGCTGACGTCTCCACACGGACACACTGATAAAGCGCCGTTCAGTTCACAACTTCAAAAAGCACAGCTCACCTGAAGGGGTGAAGGTTACCTCCTCTGTACCTCAGCTTGCTCCTTAGCTTGGACTTCAACCTGAAACATGAACATCATGTGAGACTCTATTAGTGGGAGTAGTGAATGACCAAAAAGCATTTACAACAGCTTTTAATGACCTTGCAATTTAATTTTGTCTGTTTTTGTGATATTTTCCAATCGGCTAGTTTCAGATTAGCGGTGTAATTTTTATTTTTTTTATCTAACAGAAAAAAGTTTTTTTTTTGATATACCGACATTTCTTTTTTTCACATTTCAGGCACAACAAAGGACACAAGGGAATGCAACAAACAGTAGCTACGTTTCCATGACCCCGTGAATTGCAGAAAACTTAAATAGCACAACAGGAAACGACTCAACTCGGAAAAACCTCTCAAATACGGCTAAAAGATTTGGACGTTCTCATGAGGTGCTTTTCAAACGTACCCATATAGAGGACATGTCATGGAAAGTGTCATGGAAACACTTTTTTCGGGCGTGACCTTCGGGGTCACGTGACCAGTTCACTGATCAGTGAAAATGGCGCGTTATGTTTGGATGGAGGAGGGGACGGATTTTTTTTTTTTTTTTTTTTTTTTTTTTTAAAGTAATCAAATATAAAAATATAACAACCAGTTGACAGCAAACAACATGGGGATGCAGATTTATGGCAAAATGTCCCTCCATCCTCCTCACAGTGGGGTCTCGCAGGACGAGATCTGACCTACGGTTTATGTGCTTCACACCATTCAATGGAAACACCTGCAAGTCACAATTGTACTTTGCTGAAATTTTGAAAAAAAAATATCGCTTTTATTTTGCGAAAAACTGTCATGGAAACGCTAGCTAGCATGGGGCTAATTGTCTCCCTCATGTGCGATCCTTCTTAGTTTCCATCAAATCTTTTCCTCTAAAATGGGCTGCCGAGTACATCCTGGTTTCACACGACTAAGAACAACATATCGAAGGGAGCCCTGCTGCTTGGTTCGCACCCGAGGCTAAAGCTGCTACTCACAGGTATTTGTTACAGTCACATTCCAAGGGGCGGGCCTTCTTCAGGTGAACTTTGACCTCTTTCAAGTTCTTTATTTTCGTCTGCAGCGTCTCAATCTGTTTTGTTTTTTTTCCCCATGCAAAACACACAGAGAATCTTTTACTTGTCAGGTGAGTCACAAGGGGAGTTGCTGCTGTGTGCGTTGCGCGTTACCTCATGGTCGATGTGCAGCTTGTGGTCCTTCCACGCCTGCAGGGACTCATAAAGTCCAGTGTCACACTTGACTGTGGCATTAGACAGAATGGAGCATCTGCACAACAACCGCAACGCATCAACACGGAGCACATGTTCAATACAAGACACACGATACAAACAGTAGCAGTCAAAAGTTTGGGCACCCGAGGAATTGAATGTCGTTTCTTTCATTCTCATGGCTGCCGACGTAGCAGTTTCTCACTGAAGGCATCAAAACTACGTATGAACGCACATGGAATTATGTAGGAAACAATGAAAGTGTCAAACAACTCAAACACGTTTTATACTGAAATTCTTCAAAACAGCCACCTTTCATAAAAAGCATGTCTAGAGTTATTTAACATGTTTTTTGCTGCATAATGACATATATCTTGTTCCTATATCTCATGTCTTCAGTGTATATCTGCAGTGTGGAAAGTTGTGAAGATAAAAAAAATAAATAAATGACATTAGAAGGTGTGTCCAGACTTTTGACTGCGAGTGTCCACGTACTCCACATTCACAGCTGCCCGTTTCTATTTTTCTTTGCACTAATACGACGTCTACGTCTCACCTGTGTGTGACTTTGCGAGAGTTGGGCAGACGGACGGGAGCTTCCTCCATCCCACTGAACTCGTCCTCAGAGTCGTCCTGCACCTGCTGGGGCCACTGAGCTGCGTCCACTGCGCTGTGGTTGCCGGGGAAAGCGTTTGACGCAGAGAGGGAGCGACTGTAGCGGTTCCTGGAGTAACTCTTCAGGGCCTTGAACTCTGAGCAGAAACACACATGATCACACAAAGGAAGTGTTTTAAAGACAGCTACGGTTTCTCAAGTCCTTGGCAAAGTTCATTGTGTATTATGCAGTTACGTTCAAGCTGAATATTGCACGTGGTCACGTAACAGTATCGTTAACACTTTTAATTTAAATATCCTTTCCTGGAAGAACTCGAAGCCTCAGCCTTAGAAATAAAATCTAAACATTTTTCTACAGGTTTTATTTGGAGTCTTTGAGAGCAATTGGCAACTTACTCCAGGTAGAAAAGCAAGCAAAAGCAAATCCTTCAGGGATCGACATAGGGAATTTACTTGCACGTTTAGTTTGGCACGTCGCGTGTTTGTAACGTCGGCTGCCCCTCCTGACACAGGCCTCGCATTTATCCAGGTTTTGGAAGGAAGGTTCCCCTGAGCCGCACTTGTTGCTGTGACAAGGCTGCAGATGGAACCTCTTCCCATGCCAGACACACTTTCTGTCCCTCACATAGCAGCAGCAGCAGCAGCAGCAGCAGCAGCAGCAGCAGCAGCAGCGACCTTTTGTCGTGAGCAAAGTCAAGATGCACGGACAGACAGGCTTTTTAAAGGTCCAGTGTGTCATATTTTACCTGATATACAATTATATTGGTAAAAGCTTAATACACTGCCTATTAATATATAGAATAAAAGTGTATAATCACAGTCAAAAAATAGCAATAATTTGGTCTCCTGGGTTTCCAACACATAGAATACGGTTCTAATTTATATGTGAGAATGTATTTCAAAGGACCGCACAGATTAGGACAAGATTTGTGTTGAAGTTTATTTTAAATCAATAATAAGAGGGAATGGTTTATGGGCATAATGTTTGTAATTTATTTTGTTACATCTGGAACGTCTCAAATTGTGTATAGGGTTTTTTTTTTGTTTTTTTTGTTTGTTTTTTGGAGTGACCTGACTGGAAACTACTCACCCGCACCGCTGAAGTTTGTCCTGCTAGCTCCGTAGTTCACAGCTTTCAAGGCAGCCAGCAGGTGAACAATACCTGTTGCTGCTGGTTTATTGTTGTTTATTTTGCTGGCGTTCCAAAGGAAGGACTACGGCGTTCACGGTGTGGTGGGGAGCTTGATTAAATAAAGGAAACTCTACACACACCAGTCAAGACCCTCAGTGGCTTTACGCCAGGGAACGAGTACAACTTAACTGAACAACTGAAGGGCTTTGCTCCCAGTTAGCTGCCATCTTGCACTGCCATATTTCTAAGGAAGCCTGGTGTGGACAATCCAGCTGCCTGGCAGCACGTTTTGCATGAAGGCTGAACACTCACATCCTCAAATAAACCAACAAAGAAGAAGGTTGACGAGGTATCCAGGTTTGTGTGCGGAGGCCACCGCAGTTGCCCGGCAAGCTCAAGAGAGGGAGCGTGAGAGAGTGAGCACTCCAATCTAAAATATAACCACTTGGTGTCGCTGTTTCTTCTTCAAAATCTATGTTAATATTACACCTTAACCTTTAACTGCCGGAGCTCAGCGTGGAACCGGCGTGTGACACTTACTCTTTTTGGAGAAAAACGGCTTCCTGTTGAAGGGTCTCATCACAGAGGGCCTGAAGCTGGGCGGCAGAGGGTCGCTGAGGGCGCAGTTGCAGCCGTCCGCCTGCTGGCGGTAGAGCTGAGACTTGATGCTGAGGGGACGCAGCCGACTGCTCACGCCGCGCTGCAAGGTCTTCACACCGTCGCTCTTACATTTGAAGAGTCGAAGTTTTCCCGAGGCGTCCTCCACACACTGCCACTTCTGCACACAGACACGCAAGTCATGCAGCAGCGCAGTGGCCACCGTGTGACGACTGACGGCCCCTACACAGCCATAATGCCAGTCGGTATCCAGTTCTCATCGTACACGCATGGTTTTTCCCCCAAAAGGACGACAAATATCATGGAGTTCAATGCAGAAATGAGTCAGTGACGCCAAACTTTTCAGCCTCAGTGTGCGTGAGCTCCACGTCCCAACACCTCAAAAGACACAGGTGAAGACAGCTTTGCAAGATTAAATGAACACTCAGGTTCATGTGGTCGCAGTGAGTTTAGCCAGTCAGAAATCATCTGGGTATCACCGTGGCCTGGAGCCACTAGTGTACCGTCAAACCTCATCTGTTCCAATAAAGAGCGGTAACCTCGCAGCCCTGTTCTGAACCGGTGACAAACGCCCGGACGGTTAAATCTTGTCTGCATACGCACTCTTTCCACAGGCTGTTTATCACTGCAACCCAGCGGCGGAGCAGACACTGTTGCTAAGAGACCAATCAACTGGCTGGAGGGATTTTTTGACAAGTGTAATTAAGCTCAAACAAGCATGATTACACAAACACACACACACACACACACACACACACACACACACACACACACACACACACACTGATCTCTGAAAGCCCAGGAGAGAACTTTCTGCTTCTCCATTTGGATTCGCTTCACGTCTTTGATTCGCCAGCGCTCTTGCTGCCATTGTTGCTCTTCCCTACTTGTAATTACTGCTGTTATTGTGTCTGTCTGGCCGGGGGGAGATGACATCAGGCTTTCGTCCCTCCTACACGAGTCTTTGTCCCGTTTCATTTCATGCCTCTTTATTACAGCGGGCGCCGTCTCACTTTTTCCAGCGCTCAGCAATAATCATGAATAAGAGCTGCTCACTGAGGGCATCTACTCTGCCAAAACACGTCTGAGGAGAACAAAAAGCTTGGCCACAATTTGTCACTTGTAATTAATCAGCGATTAGGAGTTTTAATATGTCTAAATGAATAAATAATAATAAATCATCCGTCCCTCCATTTTTGAAACCCACTTCTTCTAGAGCTCAGGGTCGCCGGGATCTGCTGGAGCCTCTCCCAGCTGGCATAGGGTGAAGGCAGGGTGACACCCTGGACAAGTGGCAAACAACCATTTGTGCACACACACACACACACACACCTTTGGACAATTTAGAGTTTTCCATTCACCTCACATAAATGTCTTTGGACAGTGGGAGGAAGCTGGAGAACCTGGACAGAACCCAGCACCTTCTTGCTGCGTCGCCCATAATACACCACATATATATTGGAATTCACATTATTCCTACGCACTGGAAGTGATATATTACCGGTGTTGGGGTGGACCAGAGGTCTATGTGAGGTCTGGGTTACCTGTCCAATCTGCTGGCAGGGCGTCTGGTACTCGGCTCTCTGGCAGAGGTCTTTGACTCGCTGGTGTTTGGGCAGGAAGTTTTCCTCTTGCGACACTTCCTTTCCCTCAACTCGCTGGTGCAGCAGTTTCCTGATGACGGACCAAACAGTTGACATTTGATTGATTGAGGCTGTTATTCTCGTCATGGCGGGTCTCATTTGCAGGTCTTGTAAGTGTTGGGTTGTGTTGGAAGGAGTGCGGGATTGGTCTCATACTGTATTGATGTCCAGAGGACAAAAAGCTCAACCAGCAGTAGCGATAAGGAATATGTATTGGGCACAATATGTATGTATTAAACCTAAACATAATTCTACACTTGAGACAGGGCAAATTCCATCTCCCGTGCGTCTCTAACATACATTCCAGGTTGCAGGACACACATAATGTCCAGTCACAAAACAAAAACAATGTAGTAATTATATACAGCGAGTAGAGCCTAATGAAAGAAGGTTGTGGTGCTTCAGGGCTTCAGCACGAGCCACCACACAGTAGATACAGCATGACAGATGACCACCACCACCACCACCACCACCACCACAACCTCCGCTCCCCTGGAAACACAGTGACTCAGACTAATAACTGCAAGCAGGCAGCACAACACGGTGAAAGCCGAGCAATGGAGGCTTTTTTTGTATGTTTTGCCCCCTCGAGTCGACAAAGCCACAAACTAAGCTAAGCTTTTTGAAAAATAAGCAGCACTTAGTCTTTTCTGTGTCCAATTAATGGTAGCAGAAATACAGTACTACCCGAAAATTTGAATATCCTGAAAAGGTTGTAGTATTTCTGCAATTCAACTTAAAAGGTGAATGTGACATATTATATAAAGGAATAATATGCAAGTCAATATATTTCAAGTTTTTATTTCTTTGGATTTTGCTGATCAGGTCTTGCAGCTTAAAAAAAAAACTCAAATTCAAAAATTCAGAAAATTAGAATGTTACATAAAGTCAAATCTTTATGAAAATCTTAATCAGCAAAGTTACAACAAGGAACTGCTTGAGATGTCAATTTGCGTGGAATGGCTCAATAAAATTTGTTGGTTTCATCTTTTATGTTAAATTTCCAAAATAAAACAACTTTTACTTGATATTCTAATTTTCCGGGTAGTATCTGTATATGAATGACGGGATAGAATTTCTAGCCTTTTGTAAAGCATTAATTTAATGCACAATCGATAAACAAAGAAAAGATGTGCCGCTTACAAAATGTATCAAAACTCGCGAGTCACTCTGTTTTGAAATTGAACTTGTGTGAATTCATGTAGGAGCAAAACTTTACAAGCTAAAACACACTAATGTGTGTTTAGTTATTATAAAGTGGTACCAAAAAAGGAAAGAATAGAAAAAGCTCTCACCCTCTCTCCACGAGGAAGGAGTCCCTCCACAACTTGGGCTTCTTGTTAACCTGAAATCTGAAAGAGAAAAACACACACAGTTAGGCTCGACCAATGCTCACTGTGCTTTATTTTTTTCTTCAGATGGGTGGGACAAAATGTGTTGCGGCTGCTCAGCGTGCCGGGCTGAGGCCATTTCCCACAGTTAAACTGAAGTGAGATGAAAAAGAAAAAGAAAGAAGCAAGCAAAAACAAGCTCTGGTTGGTTCAGTGGGTTCACCTCCGTTTGAACCCAGAAAATTACACACATTCATATCATATTCACAACACACTGGGCCCTGCCCTCATTAAACGAGCCGCTCCATCTGCTTCACATTTGGGGGATGTTTGTAAGTTCTGAGGAAGAATATTTGCTTTTCTCCCGGCAGTGTAAACCACTGCAAGACTTTTTCCGTCGCGCTGCAGAGGATTTGCTGCTTTCCCAGGAGGCCGAGCACCACCGAGCGAAGCTGCCGTGCACAGTCACCTTCAGAAGTAGCTCACGAGTCATCAGATGTTGAGGCATTTTTATCTTTGGGCCAAGCGCTTAGGATGCATTCAAGTGCTTGTGCAATTGCATTGATTAACCGCATGGGAAACTCCCTCGCCTGCCTGTTGCCTGGTGCAGTAATTATTCGAGATGTCACTGGAGGAGCAGATGGCTCTTTGTCAACTGCTGCCTGTGCACGTAAAGATAGAAGATTTCTGGGCGGGAGCTGATTTACAAACTTTATGTTTTTGCCCTCTGACCTCTTGCATTGTCATTATTTCCAAATACATATATATATATATATATCGTAAATACATATACACACACATGCACATATAAAGAGTCAGTCAGAAATAATTTATACACACGTCAGGAAAAGAAGAACTTGCATGTATATGTGTATACATTCCCCCCCCCCCCTTGATTAGGATTTGAGTGTGTGTGTGTGTGTGTGTGTGTGTGTGTGTGTGTGTGTGTGTGTGTGTGTGTGTGTGTGTGTGCGCGCGCGCACTGCACCTGTTGGCTGGTTTGTCAGTGTCCAGCACACTCAGTATGGACTTCCCATCCATGTCTGGGGGGGTGTCGAGGCCTGCGATGTCCAGGATGGTTGGAGCCAGATCGATGTTGAGAACCATGTGTGGGTTACTGACAGACAGACAGACAGACAGACAGACAGACAGACAGGTCTTTAATCACTTGGCAATAATAGCCATAAACACTAAACACCGTCAGTGTGTGTCAGTGTGTGTCAGTGTGAGTGTTTACATGGTGCCCTGCTCCACGTTGGGTCCTCTGATGAAGAACGGGACTCTGATGTCAAACTCGTACGGCATGGATTTGCCTGCGGACACACAGACACACACACACACACACAGACACACAGACACACACACTGTGCATCAGTCTCTGTCCTACAAACCCGTTGAAGACCCTTCGAAGGCGAGAAGAAGTTACAACACGACCCCATTCAGTTGTCAAGGTCGGCCTAAAGCAGCAGCGCCCAAGCAGAGCTCCCTCTAGTGTTGAGCGGGAAAAGTTGTGAAATTATTCTTGTCCGTTCAACGTCTACTTGTCTGATATACATATAACAATCATTAGTTAGGCCCTGAATGGGTGTCAGTGTCAACAACATAAACTGTATTATAAAAAACACCAATCAGTTTTATTGCCGCCGAGTTATTACTAGCGTCTGGACGCAGTAAACCTCCCAATGTTCAACCCCTGCACAAGAGGGCGCTGTTTTGCACCTTCAATAACACCTTCAAGTCAGTGGCAAGCGAAACACAGTGTTTGGGAAGAAAAAGATGCCATCAGAGAGGAGAGCGCTCATTGCGATCGACGATATTTAACGTTGTGCTACATGAGTGGACACACTGCCGGCATTTCCCTCTCAGCGTGCGACCACCAGGCTGAAGACGCTGCTGCGCCGTCAGTTTGTTATCAAGTCAGACAGTTTGGATGCTTTTCCGCCCCTCTGAGAGCTTCCTCGACTCCCCAGACCCCCCCCCCCGTCATTTTCACCACGTCGATGTTTTCGCAAGGCTGCAAGCGAGAAGTCGACGAGGGACTCGTTAAGCACAAAGTCAAAAGACGCTGATGGATCGAGCAGCTCGCAACCACTTCTCAACTTCCACCCGCAAACCAAAATACATCACGCACTCACACACACACACACACACGCACTCACACACACACACTCACACACACACACACACTTTGTTTTTTTGTTTTTTTAAAGGGATTTTAAAATACATATATTTATAGAGAAAATGTTGGGCATTTATTTTGCAGAACACAGATTAAAATTAAATAATTTTAAGAATTGATCAACTAGACATGACATGATGATGAAAGTGGACAAGCGTTTTTTTTCGTGCGTGTGTGTGTAATTAATTTGGGACTTCATTATAGGGAAAAATCTGTGGGTCCTGAGAGTCCACCAGCTGAGAAGCACTGAAGTAGACAACGTATCCCAGCAGGACCGGGGGAGACAACCCCTTTTGCAGCCCTGATTTCATTACCAGAACTAGTTTTTTTTTTTTTTTTTTTCAGGATCCACACGATACATTAAATCTTGCAGATAAAAGCCATGTCCATTTTATTTTTTCAGACGAATAACAGATGCTTATTCACCCATCACTTACTACCCATTAGCTGACAAGACTAAGTGTAGCCTTGCTTTTGCAGTGAACTGGCAGAAGATCTTTTGAACATCAGTGAATCCTGACGCAGCGTTCGACTCTCGACCCTCCTGAACTGTGCGGCTAAATTTTACTGGAGCCTTTTTGTTGTTGTTGTTGTTGTTGTTGTTGGACGTGTCCGTTTCTCTCTTGCTTAGGCACACAAACATGCACAGCTGCAGTTTGCTACACGGCATGGTATGCTTGTTTTGCAGTCATCGCCCAGGATCACACTTAACAGTGCCAATGCAACACTATTTTTATAAGCAGAGCAGCCAAATACGAGGCTAAAAGCGCCACATGTTGAAGTGATGCCGTGCCGAAATTGGGCGGCAACAGGAAGTAGACTGATGGATCGAATGACAACTTCACTGCTTGTTTATAACTGTCAATTAAAGAAAACATCTGGAATGAATTCTGTGCCTATTAAATCGAAATATTCTTGCTGTGGATTAACTTTATAAAAACACTCTTTGCTTCGTGTCAAGAACCACACATCAGCCAAGATCGCTTGTACCAGGAAGAATGTCCATTATCTTGAAAGAAATGTTCCCACACAGTATTTTCAAGGTTTTCATTTTGCCCTGATGCAGAAGAATGACTCGGTGGACATCTCCAGAAGCTATAACGTCATTTGTAACTTGAATGCGTCTCAGGATGAGAAGACAGAGCATTGGCTCTGCAGCACTCACAGTCTTCCCCTATTTTTTTTATACCTTTGACGAGTCCAAACTGTCCGATGTGGTAGCCGTGATCGGAGGTGTAGATGATGTAGGTGTTTTCCAGCTCGCCCGTCTCAACCAGCATGTTGTAGATCTGAGGTGAAAAGAAACACCTGTGTGAGTGCACAGGTCCACTCCTCAGACGCACGGCAGTCGCTCCGAATCACCTTCTCCACGCTGTCGTCCACAGACAGCAGCGTCTGCAGTCGTTTCCTTTGCAGCATATTGGTGAACTCCATGTGGATGGGCTTCATTGGGCCTGTGTAGCGCATGATCCAGTGCTTGTCCAGGTTTGGTGCGTAGTTATAGCTCGGAGTGCTGAGGACACATGAGAAAGAAAAAAAGATTGATTTGTTGTTTCATTTCTTTTCATGCAGTCTTAGTGGTAAAACAAAGCATTGAGCTGTTGTGGAGCGAATAAAATGACATTACAACTGTCTGACAGCATAAAAATATAATATAAAATGTATTATTTATCTAAATTAAATTATGTTTTTTTTTTTTTAAAGAAATCAAACAGTTGATTTGTGCAACATGTGCCAATTTCGGCCAGCAGAGGTCACTAATGTGTCTTAAAAAAAATGAAATAACTGACACTTGGGAGATGCAACTTCATATGTTGAATGCACCACTAAATTAGACACAACATACTAGCAGGGGGGAGAATCCAAATTTGCTGTCACTCATAAAAATTGTGAAAGAAAAGGCGCTTTCACTCCAGCAAAGGCGTGATTTATACACCATAATGTTCTGCTCATGGAAAATATGAAGTCATTTAAAAAGTGAGCTAAAATGCAGCAGAGTGCTGCAAGTACAGCGTGAGGATCACTGAACTGACGTGTTTGGAGGGAGTCCACGCATCAAGCTGTGTGTGTGTGTGTGTGTGTGTGTGTGTGTGTGTGTGGAGTAATGACTGCGGATGCTCCTGTTCATTAATAACACACAAACACACACGCTCTTGTGGTGCTGCGCTGGCTGCAGAGGACGTTCCGACAGTGTACAGTGGTTCTGTGTGGATAATGAATGACTTCCATCAGCCATCAGACTCATTTACTCCTCGCTCCTCCGTCTCTCCTCCGCAGCTACATAATTGATCTCCAGCGTTGCGACAGAAATAACCTGAGACACGCCGCCGCAGTCGACTCTGATTCCTCTCGACCGGACAGCTGAAAACATCTGCTTCACTCTGAGCCAAACATCCCATCGACAGCAGCAGCAGCAGCAGCAGCAGCAGCAGCAGCAGTAGTAGTATGGAAGCCATCAGTCAGTCTGGCATGGAGAACTTCTACTCAGTTTCAGGAGAGTGTGTTTGTATTTGCTAAATGATTAATATGTTTGTGTCCCAAGGTGGGAGGGTGAGGTTATTTGGTCTCAATCGCTGCGTGAGAAGCTCAACTCGAATAACAAGCAGATAGTTCAAACTTTAAAAATGTTTGTGGGGTTTCTTGATTGCTAATGAAGGAACTGCCAGGAGAACTTCAGTCCTTTGTTACTTTAGCATCAGACAAGGTGGTTGAAAAGTGAAACATGGCAACAGAGTGCCCCCTCAGAGAGCGGTGAGAAGGTGATGTTTGTTATTCGGAACTCGAACAGGATTCGATAAAGAGGCCAAGTTCTCTGCCCTGAGGGACCCCAAACACTTCAGCATCTCTAGTCTGTACTCTGTTCTATGCGCTTTGGCTCTTAAGGTGCATTTACCATTTCCTGTTAAGCAACTAACTAATAAAACATAGAAAAAGGCAAACCACAAACAATGTTACTGATATTCCCTCACATTTACCTGTTGTTGGACTCAAACCTGCAACCATGGGAATTATGAGACAGCACTTTTACAGCCTGAGCTATCTGCTGACTCTTGACTGACATCTGCTGGCACATTTATCCTTATCCATTTTTGAGCCACTGAACTTTAAAATGGATCTCTGCCCATGGTGAGACTTGAATCACCAACCTTGGGTTTCACAGTCACTTGTCTTAACAACTGAGCTATCTGTCAGCTGTTGGATTTGGTATCTCCTGGTGATTTATTTAGCTGTTCTCTGATAGCTTTCAGGTCATTCATCAACATTTCCAAAAATCGTAAAAACAAAATTACTATAGTATGTTGGTTTTTTTTTCACAAAAAAAGAAAAGTACAAAAAACAAAAATCATAAAAATACTTTAATCAGCCCAAAATGTCTTTTCACAGTTATCACATTCCCTCAGTATAAAGCTAAGCCCTAACTGTAAAAAAAAAAAGTCACTTGGTGGGATTTGAACCCACATCTTCTACACCACAGGCAGAGGCTTAACCTACCGAGCTAAACACCTTGTTAGCCTGATGACTGTGGAAGTCAATAAGTGCCAGCCAGCCTCCATGCCAACTCTGCTTATGATAAACACATGATCATATACTATGTCATTATATTATACTGTCACCTATATTTTATATTGGCTGTATAATAATAATAAATAAATAAAAAATAATTGAAAATTCTTCATTTGTTCTACCATTCATAACTTAGGAGGAAATGAGTTTTAGAATCTTTTGTTTTGGTTACTTATTGTCCTTTGTTGTGTGTCAGTGGATCTGCTCCATGTTTGTCAGTGTGTGTGTGTGTCTGGTGAAGCACTGAGGCCTTTACAGCTCTTGTGTTGTCAGCGCTGAAGACGGTCTTGTGGGGAGCAACGCTGACTCCCAATACGGAGGTCACAGGATCGAAACCCAGCGTGGACCAGAGGTACAACACTTGAGTGTGTCTGTGTGCGTGCGTGTGACCAAACCTAAACAAACTCAAACCAAACAAAACTCAATACAAACCAAAAACCAACAAAACAACCAAAACTTGCGTTGCGTTCGTTCGTTCGTCGAATTTCCGAGCATTTCAATCTTCAGAGCATTTGGAATTTCCTTCAACTGAGATCAACAGGTAAGTGGAGCTAGCTAGCAAGCTAGCCCCCCCTCCTTCTTTTTAAACTTGCTTGGCCACTGGACTCTGGACTCTCATTCCTTCATTCTGAGAAACCGGGGAAGGTTGGCTCAGTGGGTCAGACTGCTGACTCTGGTGTGGGAGACCAGGGTTCGAATCCTGGTCTCCACCATGAGAAGTTTATCTGTCTTTTAAAATCAAATCCTGTCATAATTTAGAATAAGACTGAAAATAAAATAAAAAATAAAGCAAACTGTCATGTTTTGGGGTCCACCATGTTACTCTCATCATCTCAGCTTCCTCAATGTTCTAGTGGACTGTGTCAATGAAAAGCCGTGAGCTTTGGAAGGGATGGAATCTTGGCCTGACAGCAGAGAAGAGTCCAGAAGAGAGCAATCTCTCCGCCGCAATCTTGGTTTCCACCACTGACTGGCCAGTCCTATTAAACACATTTTCAGACCCTTATTTTTTTATATGGAATTTGGCCATTACCCTTAAAAAAATAGCCTCTCATAGGGCAGCCTTGAATCATTGCAAAGCTCCATGGATATCTGGGCAACAGCACATTTGGCTCACAGCCTCCCGCTAAACCAAAGAAGTCACAAAGGGCACTCAGTGGCGGGAATGAATACATGGCTGGGGGTCTTGTCAATGAGCTCAGAAAAAGAGCACAGTGTCCATTTGAACTGTGACTCACTCTGCCTTCGAGGTTGGAATTGTGTTCGAGCTGGACTGGATCTGCCCAGCTTCAAGTGAAAAGATAAAAAAATAAAAAAATAAATAAAATCCTGTTCTCTTTCCCGTTTGGTGCTTGGACTTGGAGATTTTACGCGACAACACCTGAACACCGCACGAGAGTAACTGTGGTAAACAAGATGTATCCACAGTAACATTTGCGGGACTCGACCTCAGTGTGTTAAGCTTGAAACTGAGCCGTCTCAGTTTAGGTTCTCTGATGTACAAAAGAAAGAGAACCAGTTGGATACAGAGTGTGCATGGGAAGGTCCTCTGAGTCAGTCAGAGTCAGACAGAAATATCCAGGCAGCGCTGCAACTCTAACCTTGGGGAGGTATCGGCGACCTTGGTGACACTACAGAGAGCTTATTTCGAGAACAGTGTGTTTCTGCGCACATCGTCTGAAAAAATGTAGCAGACAAAAGAAGAAAAGGTGAGACTTGATGACTCATGTTGGGAAAATTTCAAGGTCAATGACAGCGCGAGAGACAAAACACTGAAATGAGTCGCTGGTTCACTGCATTTCCGCATGACATGGAGTCTTTAAGTTTGTCTTTCCATCTAAGCTGACTGTCCCTCCTGTCACTATGCCACTGTTAGCAAAGGACGCACCTCTAGCACCAGTGTACAATGAGTTCATGTCAGGTGTGGCATGAAAAACTGTCCAATTTTACTTAACTGGTCTTTGAAAAAAAAATTATAACATTCCATTATGGAGCGACTGTGCTTTAAATGTGAGTCTGTTTCCTGCCAGGATATCATGTCAGCAGGCCCAGGTTCCACACTGACTGACTGTCAATAGATTCAGAGACTATATTGTCGTTATTAGGCTGAAAAGGATCAATTTATAATATTTTGGTTGCTGGTGTGCCTTAGGTTGTAAAATAAAAATGGTTCAAAATATGTAAAAAGAAAAAAAAAAAAAAAAAAAAAAAAAAAAGCAACTGTATGAGCCAACAAGATGCTGCTGTGATCACCAAGTGATTCTGCAGCTCGGAAAGTCCCAACCAGCTTCACAAGGTGGGACTTTGTGGAGTGGCGACGCTGGACTGGACACAGTGGGTGTAGTGGGAGTGGAAGTGAGTGAGTGTGAGCGCCTACATGTGCTGCGATGCGTTGGGGAAGGCGGTGCTGTACTGCGGCGCCGAGTCCTCCGGTCCATGTGGGGCAGCGTGGCTCAGCACCATCAGCACCGGCCGGTGAGGGTAGATACGCTTCGAGGAGCGGAAATAGCGCATCGACTCGGCGGTGATCAGGTCGGTCAGGTAGTCCTGTTTCACACACACACACACACACACACACACACACACACACACACACACACACACACACACACACACACACAGTCTTAAAAACATACAACATAACAAACGTCACTCAAAGATTTTTTGGAGCAAATTATGGAGGTGAAAGTCTGTGCTGCTCCTTTGTGAGATGGGCTGTGTGCTTCCTTGTCAGAGCGTGCAATGTCAGTCTGAAGCCAGCTCTTCAAGAAGGACCCAACCCAGCTCAGACCAGATGTTAAAGCCTTTATCGTCATGCCGTCACTACATATGTTACTCTGCTTAAGCTGAACTTCTCTTTCTGGGACTGACTGGTGTCTTAGCTGCACATTATATAGCCTCGACATTGCATACTGCATTACATCCACCTTGCGCATTGACACGGCGTATTAGGACGAGTGCTGTTTCAATGCAGCAATAAAACAGAAACAGAAAATGACTCACTACACACTGATAAGATTTTAAACAAAAACGCCACATTCAAGCACAAAAACCACTGAAACCAGTTTCAATCAACTCAGGAAACTTCTGAGTTTAATTTCTGTGTGCGTGCGTGTGTGTGTGTGTGTGTGTGTGTGTGTGTGTGTGTGTGTTTCGTGCTCCTGCCTGTGGGTACTCGGCTCCGTGCTTCTCTCTGACACCGTTGCGGCTGAGTGTGTAGTTGTAGAAGCGGCTGTTCTTCACCAAGCCCAGCCACTCCCTCCAGCCAGCAGGGACGTAGCTTCCGTTGTACTCGTTCAGATACTTCCCGAAGAAAGCTGGAGGGGTGGGGGGCGTGGGGGGGGGGAGCGGGGGGGGGGTCAGACAGGCCGACTCAACATGTGAAGCCACACACTGTAGGAAAAGTGACTGTAACATGAGCGCTAACTGCACGTAGGGACAAAGTGCCTGTTTTGTGAATATTTCGGACGTTTAAAAGCTTCTGTGAGTCTTTAAAATAGTTTTGCTTTTTTTTTTTTTTTAATATCCCGGGGGCCTTGCTGTGTTCTCTGTCTTATTAAAACCAAAAGAGAGACAGACGCCATCACCTAGTACTTCTGACCACACCAACCTGATGTTGAAACACAGAGAAGGGCACGCTTCTAGCAGAATGCAATATTAATAAACAAAAACATCACATTCAATGTGACGTTTTCTACTGTGTACTGTGGTGTCTGAAGCTTTGGCCCTACTCCTGCAGGCCTCTTGCCTGATAAGACCAACACACCCCTTGTTAGCGCAGCTTTAGGCGCAGTATTTAGGCGACCTGCCCTTGGAAGGTTGCATCTCCACTCCCTGGGAGGACTGTTCAGACAACATACATTCTAAGTCTGGCCAGTCACTTTCCCATCCTTGCACCTCCTGTGTTACAATTGTCTCTTTGTCCTCCTTCCTTGGTGTGTGCCTGATGACGAGACCTGTGGGTATAAGGAGGTGACGTTCTAACTATCCTCTGAGAGATTGTGAGAGCTTCTGCCCATCTGGACACGCAACCTCCCTGGGCTTTCTAGACGCCCGTTTGATTCCTGACTTCTTTGTAATAAACCTGTTTCTATGCAATCAAGTCGGTGTCCACGAGGATTCCTTCAACATCCACACGTCACCGCTGCAACTTGAAGAATTCACCGTCGTGCTTTATCTGTCCATCCATGTGTGCTGTTGTAAACACTAACAAGCATCTTTTGTTCGACGCTACAGCTACCGCGACCTTCATCCTCTGAGTCAACCTGACAGTCAAAGCGCTACACTTTCAGGTCTGCTGTTGAGCTTCCCGCTGGCAACACTCTAATATCATCCTCTGTGTGCTTGTGTGAGCGTGCATGACTGTGTGTGTATGTGCAGGTGTGCCAATACCTGTCCTGTAGCCAGTACTGTTCAGGTAGACGCCAAAGGTGCGCGGCTCGTGCTGCCGCTGCCACGACGGAGAGGAGCAGTTCTCGTTGTTGGTGTAGGTGTTGTGATTGTGGACGTACCTGGTTCACAAAATGCAGAGGCTGAAATGAGTTTTGTCTCGTCATCCGAGTCCCAGCATCACGTTTTAGCAAGTAGAGACAAAGACTTCTTACTTTCCAGTCAGCATACTAGAGCGGGATGGGCAACACATGGGCGTGGTGACGAAGGCGTTGGAGAAGGAAGTCCCGCCCTCCTCCATGATGCGGCGAGTCTTGTTCATCGCCTGCATTGAACCTGCGACAGAGCTTTGTGACTTAGTACAGTAGATAAAAGGGTGTTGCCGTAATATGTATTATAAGAATCAGATGACCTAATAAGACTCACTGGCATCAGTATGAAATAGCAAATAGTGAATGTAGTTTTTTTGCTCAATCAAAACCATAAAGTTTAAGTTTAAAAAACTTTATTGAAAAAAAATGTCTTATTTTGCAGCTTGTAAAGTAAATTTCTAAGTCAAAAGATAAAAGATTTGCATGATGCAATGCTGCCGTCTCAGTTTCAACCTGTCAAGGCCGAGTCATCATTGGTAAATAAAGCCCTTTTCACACCACAAAGGCTTCCTCTCTATGCTGTATGTCAGGCAAAAAAACACCAAAAGAGGTTTATGAACGCAACGACCAATTTGACATCTTCAGGGGTAGTGATAAAGCCGGGATAGGATGGACGCAGCATCTGAATAGAAGATAGGAACAGCATCTAACCTGGAGCAACCAGCTACACTGACTCGTACAAGGGGGGGAAACATCAACCTCATCCTGCAAGAAAACCAGCATGCATGTTTCTGGATGTAAAGACCTGACTTTAGAACCTGGTCACCAAGACCATGCTCCACCTTGTCGAGTGTGCAGCTGTGACCTTTATGAGTCGCTTCAACAACGCTACAACAACGGTGTGAGCGTGTGTTTGACTCACCGAGCTCCTGGTCCTGATCATCAGTCAGGATCAGGATGATGTTTGGCCGGATGTTGCGGCGGTCCCTCTGAAGGCGGGGCTTCAGCCGCTGGCCGGTGGAAACGTGGCTGTAGCACAGCGTCGCTAAGACGATCAGGAGATGGAGGAGTCGGCCCGCCATGGCCTCGGACCCCTGATCTCCCCAAAGGTCAACCAATCAGCTGCTCGAGACGCCTCTAGCCTGTGGAAAACAAACCAAGTCAACAAAGAAAGCTCAGCTGTAGAGAAGAATGGATGACGTAGGATTGCAACACTGTGGACGTTCTGCAAAAAGGAAAAAAAAGGTATTTTTGATCATTGAGGCTTTTTACTAATTTCTGAATGTTTCCAAGTGTAGAAAAATCTAATTTAAAATGACAGACAGGAGGGATGTTTCTATCTGGTACAAAATAAGTTTGAATAATTCTCAAGCAGCTGTGGTGCAGCTGGAACACTGCAGTACAGGGCTGCACGCTACTGAGAGACGGTAACATGGCTCTTTGTTAGCGTTTTGTGGGTGATTTCTGACAATGTGTACAATCTGGGACTGACTGTCGGTCCCCATCTTTTTTTTCCTTTTTTTTTTTTTTTACCAGAAATGGTCCTCACTGAGGTCACAAAAGGTCATTTCATAATACAATGTCATAAAGGTGCTGGGGGAGGGGAAAAAAAAATATGGCTGCCTCGACATCTGATTATTTTCTTTCATTTTCCAGTCCCAGAGTCGGCTGCTGCTCTGCTCGTGCAGCGCTGCCGATTGCTTGTTGGCGCGCTTCCCGTCAGCGCAGCGACACATCAGATCTTTGCTGCGAGTCTGCGGCGGTAAACAACAGCAGCACATCATCTGAACCAAATCATCTCACAAAGCAAAGATGGCCTTGAGTTTTATGTGTGTGTGAAATATTAATGTTAAGAAACAAAACTTGATAAGACTGGCAGAGTCATTGCATTGACAGTGTATATGTACAGGTGAGAGTGGAATGGAACACCAAGTGAAACTGTAGGGGAAGTAGGGAGGGACAAGGAGAGGAACACGGTGAAGCGCTTCCATTTCACTGGTGTGTCATCGTTTCAAGCCAGTAAGGAACTGGAACTACCTATTGATTCTGTTCTGCTTTAATTCTTCTATCTGGTCAAGTACAACAGCCACAGTTCCTGCAACGTGTTTGTGGCGTGAATGCTGGGAAGGCGGTGGGAAGCACCGACGTTGCCTCCAGCAGCAGAAACAGCGGCGGCGGCGGTGACGAAAGCTCCACTTCCAAACGTTCACATTTTAAAGCAAGCCAAGCTGACACAACAAGGGTTGGCTGAGCAGATTAAAGGACGCTTCATCTCTAAGTATAGCACAAACAGACAACATGAGCACATTAAAAGATGCATGCTTGTCCTAAGACAGGAGAGATATGGCAACAACAACTGCAGCTGTGGGGAACACAGCAGAGAGAAGGAAGAAAACTGGAGTTGCACCACACGCTCCCTTCTGCTCAAACAACTGTTCACACCTATATATGTGTACATACATATATATATATATACCAAATAAATGTATTATTGTTTGAGCAAAATATATCCTAGGATATATGTATGTATGAAACATACTTTAATGTGTTTTGAGCTCTTCAGTGAAATGACTTTTAAAACAATGAAAGAATGAAAAAAAATATTAATAAAGCTATTTCATGACTTACTAACTATTAATATAATTTCTTCAAGTTTGGCAGACCCGGATTACAAAGCTTGACAGGCTGCATGTGGGCCCCGGGCTGTAGTTTTCCCACACCTGTGTCTAAAGGAGGCCATCGTCTCGCCTGCGAGTCGAAAAGCCAGAACCATAAAGTTCTGTGAACGCTCGTGTTCAGCTGATGGCCGCTGGCGTCTCAGCAGGTGAATCAGGTGTTTGGGGGTGGAGGGGGGGGGGGGGGGGGGGGCACACCAACCCTGGTTGCGGAGGGAAATGAGGAAATGGCAGCCAGAATCAAGCTGTCACGTTGCGTTAAGCAGCAGGCCAGGCAGTTTGAGACTGGCGCTCACGTCATGCATCAGGCTGTGTGATGAGTGCCGAGATGTGCAGTCATGCTCTCCTGAACTGTGAACACCTCTGGGATCTTCAATTCTACGTCCATCACCCCCCCCCCTCCCACCCCCCCCCCCTACCTCCACCCTCCACCAACCCCTCATGTCCCTCGCTCTCTCCTTCCGTCTGTCTCCATCTCTCCATCTCGGCCCCCACCCCCCAACACACACACACACACACACACACACACACACACACACACACACACACACACACACACACACACAAACACATCTTTAATATTCATGAGCAGATGGGCGGCCCTCGCGCAGATGCATCTGACTCCATATGAAATGTGTTGAATGTCAATAACGGTGTTAATGCCGGGCTGCTGCTCCATATTCATGATGTATGGAAAGCAGCCGCTATGCTAAATGCCGCCCCCCCACACACACACACGCTCTCAGGAGGTCCCTGGTCAGCTTCCTGCTTCCTGTCCAGTACAGAAATAAAAAGAAAATTAAAAAAAGGGGGAAACTGCAGTGGTTGCTGTGGTAACAAGATCAGCTCAATAGCACAGCTGGCTGTGCGATATATCAGCTCCAATCATTAGGATCACTGAAATACTTTGTCTCGTTCTCTGTAAAAAGCTGTTCTTTTTCCTTGTTTCTTTGTAATATCAAGCCGAAGCCGACGCGACCGAAGTGATGGAGATGCGTTGACGGAAACGCTTGCCGGCCCAGAGCCTCGGACACTCAGCAGGGTGCAAGAAAGCTCAGAGGTTTTGGTGAAAAAAATGGAGGAAAAAAAAAAACACACACAACATTTCAGCACACACACAACACACTCAAGTTTACTTAAACCCCGTTGTACATCACGTTGTTCTAATGCCTGGTTTGACCTTTAGCAGGGCATCTTGGCCTGGCCTTCATGTAACAAGTTGTTGCCACGTGATTGGATGAATGAAAAATGTATAGGTAGGCGCACAGCAGCATCCCATAAAGAACCCAGGGAGGCTTGAGCGCAGGTATTTCCTTTACCTTTTTCTCTTCTCTTTTCCTTTACCTTCCAAGACAAGTTTTTTTTTTTTTTTGTCAATTTTTTTTATAAGGGTCCATATAAACATTTACGTAATTCAATAATTCAATAATAATTTCTTAAAAATCTGATAAAATGGTTGTTTGGAAATTTGAACAGCACAACAAGAGGTCTTATTTTATGAAGATGGCGAAATGATAAATTACCATTGACAAAACCAATGACAGTGACGATGAGAACGTGAAAATTATTGTTTGACAGAAATGAAAATAATATCCAAAGCTACACAAACACACACAGAGAGGAAAAACAGCAAAAATGCTTTAAAACACAGACAAAGCGATCCTGCTGTCAATGACCTGCACTGCACGCACCAATCAGAGCACAGCACCCAGACGGTTTTTAACCAGAGCATCGTTAGCATATTGCGGTGCATTCTGCTCCATAACAACACCGAAACACCGGAGAACATATCTTTCTAGACACAACAACAACAACAACAACAACAACACTGACCAAACAGATCCCAGTCATGGCACGGCTACAGCGCAGCCTGCACAGCTGCTCCCATGGTTCCGTGGATCTCAGACACAACCACATTCCAACGCACAGCTAAGGAAGAACAATGGCCAGCGTGGGAGCAGCGTGACAGCGGACGACAGATTCCTGTCTGTTTTCAATGTTTGACAAATTGCCTTGAGGTAAAACACAATGCAATGATGCAAAAGACAGCACACAAATTGTACACAAATGACTGTCTATCACTGCTTTATGATACGACAATGTATGCATTGGATTCTATTGAATCACAGATAGACTACAATAGAGAACAATGACTACAGTCACTACAGTCACTCTTTACTTCACATATGCTGATTATTTGATTAGATATTTATTTTTATTTTTTTTTTTACCAATACTGTGACAATCAATATATCATCATATTGATAACTTTGGACAGCCTCCTGTCTGTAAGACACATGTATGCATTAATTCAGCAGGCAGTTTCGACTTCCTGTGCTGACATGCCGACACTGAGCCGGGCTGATCATGTGACCTGCGAGGGCAACCAAACCAAAAAAAAAAGAAGAAGAACAGCGAGCTCATCTTCGTTTTTCTAAACAGAAGGTTCTGAGCAGCACACACAAACACACACACACACACACACACACAAGGAAGCAGATCAGATCATCAACACAGTGCAAGCAGTTCAACCAAGAGACCCTGATGTGCAACAACATCAAACTGATTGTGAGGTGCAAAGCAAACAATCTGCACTGCACGGCTGCTAACAGCTGATATCCTGTCGCGTCAGTGTGTGGTGTGACACATATAGAGTGTGTCACTTTTAAGAACAGGCCAGGGCAAACTACGGCCCGGGGGCCCATATGTGGCCCGTTGAGCTTTTTAACCCGGCCAGTCGAACTTGAAGATGTTCTACTAATACAGTCAATAAGTCATCCATCTTTCCAAGAGTCATTTCAATGAAGAGCTAAAATCACTGTGGGGCTTCAAAGACACTGGTTTGACACGTGTTCCCATGATGTATTATTTTCTCCTATGAGGCGGCTCACCAAAAACACTCCACCCATCTGCTGCTGCTGCTGCTGCTGCTGCTGCTGCTGCTGCTGCTCTGGTCCCTCAGTCAAATTTGAGAAACCATTGTGACCCCACCGGTCAAAAAGTTTGCCCAGACCCAAAAACATTCAATCACAATATGAAATATGACTGTAAACTCCACACACATATACACACACGCACGCACACACACACACACACACACACACACACACACACACACACACACAGAGGAGCATTTCTAATAAAGACTGAGCAGAAAGCTGAGAGTGTTGAAGCTCAACCAGCCAAACACTTTCTACCTTGTGGACGACGACCACCGAGTCTCACCTGACGTGCAGGAGGGAGAAAAGCCAACAATCCCAGAGAGACAGAGTGAGCAAGTGAGCGTCAGCGGCGCTGCGAGGTGCCGGACGGGTCCAGGCAGAGAGTCCGTCAGCTCCTCCGCTGGAGACGAGTGAAGCCCGGCTGGCTCACACTCCTCTTCCTTCCTCTTCCTCTTTCGCTTCCTCTCGCGTCAACCTCTCATTTCTTCCCTCTTTCATTCTTCTTTGTCTGCGGCTCTCTTAGTCACCCGTCCCGCTCCCTCGCTCCCTCGCTCCCCTTCTCACTGCCCCTTCATGACACTGCCGCCTTGCTGCTTCAGGTCCTGCTGGTTGCTGTCACCCATGGTAATAATCCCTGTGGCGGCTCTCGCTGCTGCTGGCTGCCTGGCCGCACGACTGGCACCGCGGCTGCTGCTGCTGCTGCTGCTGCTGCTGCTGCTGCTGCTGCTGCTGCTGCTCCTCCGTCCTTCTCCCTCTCTCCCTCCGCTTATCTTTTTAAGCTCTCCTGTTCTTCCCTCCTCCGTTTCCTTCGTCCTATCGCCTTTTTCCATCTCTCTCTCTCTCTCTCTCTCCCTCTCTCTCTCTCATTCCCTCCCACCTTTCTCTCTCCCTCTTTCTGGCTCCAGCTCTCTCTTTTGTCTCTCCATTTCCATCTCCCTCCGCTTTAAATTTTTTTGCAACGAGAGAAAACCCCCAAAGTAACTGAGTAAAAAAAAAAGAAGAAAAAAAAGAAGATGAACTCCCCGCAGGCACCGACTTGATGACGCGAACGACGGGAAAGCAGAAGTTGGAGCATGAATGAGAGCGTTAGTGCTGGAAGGAGGGGATGGAACAGCTGATGGGTGAGGAGTGATTTTAGTGACTCACTCTTTCGTAAGTGTCTACTTTGTATTTTTTTTTCGAAATTGGAAAATGTCTTGAAAACAAAGCATTTCAATATGATGACAAAATCAAGGCAGGAATCTTTCAACCAAAAAACCGCTAACGCACAAGAGGAAAGTTGTTGGCAATATGAGCACACTTCTCCTTCTGTTATAAACTGCACGCAGCTTTAGTGACTGTCCTGTTATCTTCAGTTGTTTTGACAGCATTGTATTTGCTGAAGCTTCTACTACTTTGATGTTAAACGTTTCCAACAAGTCAAAACCACAAGATGTCGACGTCACAAACTTTGGCATCTTGGGTTTATATTCTCACAAAGAAATGAAAGTGAGGATTTGGCATCAACAACTAATTAAAATGATCTCAGTGGAGAGAAAAGGCCCTTAAACTTCAGACTAAATACTATGAAAATGTTGCTACACATGTACACTAAAGGTGCAGTGTATTGGATTTAGCGGCCTCTAATGGTGACAAAGCATATTGCAACGTTCATTTGGAGCCCCATTTTCTAAGGTTTTCACATCTTCTCAATAATAATAATAAAAAAAAAGCCAGGTAAAGGATAGTGCAAAAAAATATATAGACATTTACATTTTTATTTTCCACTCAGGCCACAAGATTTCTTTATAACGTCACAAATTTGGCCATTGGATCCCATTGGTTACCGACTTCAAATATTTGCCGAGTCAACTGAAAAACTTCCCTTCCTGTTAAAATGGTCAAGCATGCACCTACTACTGCAAAGACAATGATCACAACTTGGTTGTTCACTGTAAAATTCTGCCATCAAACTCCAACAGTAAGTAAAGTAAAGCAAAGCTCCGAAAGCATTTAGTAAGAACCTGTGACGTGAACGCACACAGTGGATCCAGTGAATTCAACCTTGTTAACACAAACTGAGGAGCGTTGTTTGACATTAATCCAATCGTATCAGCCAGCTGTGGTTCATTTTGTGGACGAGGCAGAGCTGTGCAGGAGTTTTTTTTTTTTTTTAAAGACGTGAAGTCAGTGTCTGAATCATTTATTGGTAATGTAGCTGTACAGACACAGCAGAGCGATGCTTCTCATCGCTTCGACCCTCCTTGGCTGCTTTATTGATGAGGAGCACGCCATCAAAGGTAATTGAACATCTCTCTCCACTTCAGCACGCTGATGTACTTATCAAAGGCGTCTGCGGTGCAAAACCACAACGGCCGGCGGAGTCGAGCAGCGTTCGGCCACATCGTCGCATTTTTAATGCGTCTAAGTGAACAATTTTTTACTTATTTTTTTCTCAGAATTAAGCTCATTTAGTGAGGTTGAAGATCAGACCTGTTGTTGATAAAAAAATAAAGTAAAATGCAAGTGGAAAATGAGGTGCTGTACACACGCATACACACACACACACACACACACACACACACATGTACCTGACTGTCTGATGCAGCTAACCTCAAAAATTTCACGCTAATATTTCTGATGCGTGAAAAGTTCCAGGATGCAAAAACCTTTTTTGCCGGTTGGAAACACATCGGACGGAGGTTACTGAGTCCACGGGTCACATTTGAAACCTGAATGATAGAATCACAAGGCAAAACAAGCACCCTGCTACTCGCCGTTCTTAAACAGCCACAACTTTAACTCGGCTAAAGACATCAGTCCACACGCAAAAGGATTGGGCAGCAGAAAAGCAACGTCCCCACATTGCAAATTCGCTCTGCTTATTAAAAATCAAGCCGCTTCTTTTTGATTAGCGAGTACGTTTCATGAAAAGCGCCACGGCATTTTGACAATCCAAAGATGTGTTGGCGGCAAAGTAAGGCCAGTTACATGACAATGCTACATGAGACACACAAAAATAAAAGGTGTGTAACTGCTTTGTATTTTCCGTGGTGGCTGCTGCAACGCGTGCGTGAGTGTGTGCACGAGTGTGTGCGCGAGTGTGCGCGTGCACGCTCCTTTCAGACGCATCACAAAAGAGCTTTCATATTTAAATCCACATAGTTGATGGAGAAAGAGGTCGTACAATTGATTAGGAGGTAAAACAATGTATTTTTCTCCCTTTTTGACGACTGTGACTATGGTAACGACATATGACGAAGAATAAAGACACACTTGAACTAAAAAAAAATACAGGGAATGAAAAGAAGGAGAGGAGAGGACTGAAAACGTAGAAGAAGAGAAAAAGAAACTGAGGGAAATTAGTTAAAGGCAAGGAGAGAAGCGAGAGAGCGAGGGCGAGGAAGAGAGCAAAACGGGAGGAAGAAGAAGAAGGAAAAGAAAGAAGAGAAGAAATCAGATAAGGAGAAAGAGGAACTAAAAAAAGAGCAAGAACGGGCGAGCGTCCAAGGAGTTCTGACCGGCGTCTCACAAACAAGACCCACTGAGAGAGACTGCAAGGCTGTCACTGTGTGTGTGTGTGTGTGTGTGTGTGTGTGTGTGTGTGTGTGTGTGTGTGCGCGCGTGTGTGTGCGCGCCTGCCTCCTGCAGACAGCCTCACTGCCAGCAGCACCAGGCTGAACTAATAAGCTAGCCGGTTAGCTGCCACATGCTATTTGACCTTTTCACCCCCTCGGCTCTGCCTGCCGCCAGACGCGCCACACATGCAAACAGGCTGCCGCGGACGACAGCGCGTGCAGCAACAGTGCGCCCAGTGTTTCTACCTTTGTGACCTCGCAGCAGGACTCTGATGGGCTCCAGGGGGCGCTGCGGATAACACACGCAGGTTAAACGAGGGGTAATTAGTCCAACTGGCAGAGAAGAGCGGTGCAGTCACGACTGAGCCACAGAATATTTACTGCGGCGTATGGAAATAGACTTATTATAGAGGTTGCTCTGGGATCCATCTTTAGAATAATAATAATTCAGAGGAGCGTAACGTGCACTTTATGTGTCGCATCACACACCTCAAGACTGCATCTGCCAATTTATGCTGCGCCTTGTATTCTTTTTCTTTTGCATACGTCTTTTGTATTTCACAACCGCGCTCTTCCAGTTCTGCACACACTTTTGTAGCCTTTGCACTCATTCTTTATTTGCACTACTCTGAAGTAGTTTTATATTTTGAGGAACAATTTCAATGCTCTGTAACTCGCTGCGTTTCCATGACAGTTTTTTTTTTTTTTTCCCGCAAAATGAAAGTGAAATTTCTAAAATTTTGACAGAGCACAACTGCCATTTGCTGGTGTTTGCATTGAATGGCGTGAAGTGCATGAGCCGTAATTCTGGTCAAATCTGGTCCCGCAAGATCGTAAGAGCTTTTACTAATTGCGCTTTATTTGTTTTTATTTGTTTGCTGTGCAGAATGGTTGTTCTATTTTTCTCTTTGATGACTTTGTTGACTGGTCAGTGAACTGGTCACGTGACCCCGTACGTCACGTCCGCTGATGTGTAAATGCAAAAAAAAAAAAATAATTGTTTCCATGACACTTTTGCGAAACATAATTCTATATGGATACGTGTGAAAAACCACCTCATGAAAGCAACAGAACCTTTTCATATTTGAGAGCTTTTTCCAAGTTGAGCTGTTTTCATCACCAGTTTTTTTTTTTTTTGCCATATGTAGGTTTCGTGTAATTCTGGGGTTCATTGACAACAGGATTGACAATTAAGCAACCTTGACCTTGACCTAATAATGTGTGGTATATTATTAGTTGTTGGGGGGGTGGGGGGGCATTCCTTTTGCAGAAAACAGAAAAGTGATTCTGGCATTTTTAACATTTTTTGCCGTGCCGCCCTGCACCGCAGCAGGATATGAGCGCTCGGCTGACAGGAAGCAGTCAGTGATGCTGCCGCTTCCTCCTGTTTTAAATCTGCAGCCTGAGGCCACGCCAGTGTTTTCACGACACACAAACAAGACGGAGTTCAAACGTCTGCGGGGCACCTGAGGCTTACAGACCTCCTGCAAATGTTTGCGCGCCGACATGACTTGTGGTCACGCAAAGGGAAACAAAAACGCATTCAGGTTTGTACCGTTGGCTGATAATCTGCAGGGAAAACGAGGGGAGTGAACGCAACTCATCCTGTAACACACACACACACACACACACACACACACACACACACCTCCGTAGGTGGACTAATGGAGGAGTAAATCACAAACGATGGCAGGAAGCTGGGGAGGTTCGACGTGGAATGGAAATTCTCCGCAGTGGCGTCGTTCTCTACAGTCAACCACGGCACCGCGTGCGTGCGTGTGTGTGTGTGAGTGCGTGTGTGTGTGCGAGTGCGTGAACTTGTGTTTATACACTGACGGCAGAATGCTGCAGAAGAACAGCTTTTCAGCTCTCCTTGGGTTTTACAAAGTAGATATCTGCCACTCAACCTTTTTTCTGTCCTGTGCACAGACTCAGGTATCATGTACTGAATTACATCACATAATTGTCTTTTAATTAAAGAAATGTTTAATCATTTTATGTTGGAGGTCAAAAATACCCATCGGGAGACTGACACTTTAGTCCTCCAAAGAAGGTCTGCAGTAAAATGAGGGCTTCCGAGGGCTTTCACATGGCATTATGATTGAACCGATGATTTATAAATGTTCAGCATCAAATATGGAAACTTATGGTATTCATTCATTCATTCAATCATTAATTCTCACTACGCGTCTGACTTGCACCAAGCTGATGGCAGTTTGAGTGGAAGCCCTTTCAAACCGGCACAGTTGAAGCATGCTTTTCTTTTGGTGACTGCAATGGTGCTCTTGGACCATTGTAACGCCCCCCTACCCACCTCCCAACTTCCTTCCCATTGCAGAAAGAGAGGTGAAACTCAAAGTCAACATTTCATCCAACCACTGGGTCTTGGAGACCACCGGCTGCTTTGTGTCGACCTCCACAGCTCCACACTGCAACGTGTTTGGCCACAGAAGCAGGTGACCTCTGCTGTGCTGTGTGTGAGTGAATCTACCAGTTCTCCTTGGGGGCAGGGATGGGTGGGGGTTGGGGAGGGGGATACATGCTGTGCCACTGGGGGGGACAAAGTTTGTCCTTCCACAGAGGAGGGAGGTTTTGCAAACAACTAATTAGTAATGGGGACACCACACCTACACCTGGCAAACCACTGACCGGACAATACACTGGAGAGCTCTGTGTGTGTGGTGTGTGTGTGGTGTGTGTGTGTGTAGCAGCACTGCAAAAAAAAACTAAAATCCGGTACAGCGGACAAATGGCTGGGACCGTACAATACACGGCAATGATGAGTTCATGATTGGCTTTATCATCATCAAGAGGTTGGGGTCAGGGTCAGGGTTAGGGTTAGGGTTGGGGTTGGGGTCAGTGTTGATCAGAACACTGGTCCAAAATCAACAGCAAAAAGGTCTGTCAGGGATTTAATCGGGCAGTTAAGGGACAAGCTCAGCGAATGCCAAGATCTTCTCGTTGTATTGTGTTAAGCTTTGCTTGTTCCATATTCAGGTTGAAGGAAAGCTTGTTTGGATCCATATTAAAGAAGTTCACTGTCTTATCTGGAGGAAAATGTTTTCAATAAGTATAAATGTTGGCCTGTGACTTTGTCCAAGTTTTAGACGTTGGCCTCCTGTGTATTTGAGCGCCACCGAGTGCTTGTTGGTGACATTAGTATGCTTATTTTTCATGCTGAAACCCTGAACCCAACACTATCCCGCCAGAGTTGATAACAGGAGTCGCTCAGGGTCGAGCCAGTGCTACATATCAGAATACCAGCAGCAAAGTGGAAGCAGGGCCGTCATGAGGCAGAGCGTCCTCAGCACGTCTCTACGTTTCCGCCTGAGAAGCAAAAATCTGTTTGATTGTTCCGCCTAAACCACTGGCTTTGATGAGGCCTCCTTTATCCAGCACATCGGCTAACCTCAGCTCTTCCACTGTCGAGTCTTTCTGCCGAATCTTGCAAATTGACAGTCTTTATCCTCCGCTGTCCCTTTCACTGCAACATGGACAAGTCCTCCCATCTGTGAAAAAAACCTGACAATGGACGCCTTTCTCACTGCTTAGTCACATGTTCTCTTCATGGGCTGTTGGAGAATAAATCACAATAAAACAAAGCTGATTTCCCTCAATCCTGATAATAAAAGTAGCGAGTCCACGAAACTTCTGAACCACTCTTTTAATTTAGAGGAACAGTTGGAAGCTGGAAGGACCGGAGGTCTCGCAGCTGCACGGCCGACATTTATCATTGTTGACAGTACAAACCCTGCAGCAGAGACTAATGCCAACTGATGTTCTTACACTACAGCGTCACATAGTACATCTTGATATGGCAACAAAAAAAAAAAAAAAACAGCTGATTTCAAACTGCTTAGCCACAAGAACTATTTTATTACAGTTTCCAACTGTAAGAGAAGCTTCGTAGATGTAGCAGGAATCATTTCCTGATAAGGCCTTTAGTCACACGGCAAAAGAATATGGCAAGAACACCCAGTGTTTCCAAGTGACCACTGAGTTCGCAACAACTCTAACCATAATGTCACACAGAGGTTTCTTTTATTTAAAGTCTTGCTTTGTCCAACCAACAGTGTATATAACACAACTGTGTTTGCGCGGCAACACTAACATAAATAGAGTGGACGTAAACTGTGTCCAAGTGCAGGTCCTTTGCCTGTACACCAAAGAAAGTCAATTGAAATTCTCATAGTTTGCCAGCGACTCTTGCAAGTTTGACACAAATGTTAAATTCTGGCTTGACAGATTGAACTTTACCTAAATGTGTCTGAGTTGTGAGAAAATGCCAACAGTGTTGCACAGGAGTTGAAGCCAAATCCTGCTTGACAAGGCAAATGTGTCTCTTTGCATAGAGTCACCGCGACCTCTGAGGGTTCAAGAAATGATATTAATTGTAAGTAAGTCATAAAACAGCTGTAGTTCCTCCATCTTTTCAGTCTTATAAGAGTCACTTCAGTAAAGAGCCAAAGGAATATTTTGTGGTAATTTTGCTGTTGTTCACTTTCAAATGACATTAAAGCTACATGATGTGTTTTCTACACATCCTTCATATGTATTTGTAGGCCCCTAGATTTGTAGACCCATTATGGTCCACCAGTCAAAAAGTTTGCCCACCTCTGGTCTACAAGTACAGGTGTGCAGCCTCAAACAATTTGTCACAGCGCAACCTAGTGCACTTCTTTGCCCTCCGAAGTCAGGAAATAGATGGACGTCTCAAGCCCAGTCCGCATCTCAGCCACCTCTGCCCCCTCTGAGCCGTCTCCTCGACGCTTCCTTCATTACGGCCATGCTCCCCGCCTGTCTCACTGTGTCATTCTCTCTGCTGAAGTCAGCTCCAATTAATTTATTACCGGCTGTAAACAAAACAGATTCCATACAGAGAGCCCCAGAGAGTGACAGCAGAGGAGGGAAGTGCATCACACACACACACACACACACACGCACACACACTTCCTTCTCTCTTCATCCCCCTCTTCATCCCTCCGGGCAGTCCATCCATCCTGCCCACTCATGGACAGAAATAGACTGATGGAGAGCAGGAGAGCTCTGCTGGGAGATGACCACTGTACAACACACACACACACACACACACAAACACGCACACATGCACATATAGTATATATGCATATATAGTTGATAGCAGCTGCGACTTTGATGTTTATGTGTTGAATCAATAAAGACACGAGGCTCTAACGCTGATGAAGGAGGACAGAGTTGCACATTTTTAATTAGCTGAGTGTTTGCAAGAGACGCATGCGTACAGGAAGTAAAAGGAACCAACAACCACAATAGGCACGCGCGTGAAGGACCAACTTCATCAAAAGTCCTCTTCGCTTGAAGTGAGAATATACAACTGTGATGACAACGCTGCAGCTTTCACACTAATCTCTCTTTAGCTGCAGCCGGCAATAATAAATAAAGACCTCGTCGTCGTCCGTCTCGTAAAAGCAATTTACTGCAGCTGCGTCTGCGGTGTTTTAGTGAATGAAAGTTGCATCTTGTGAGGCTTGAAGTCAAGCAAATGAAGACAGTACAGGAACTGTCCTCCTTCACACGGACAGGTGTTACTGTTACTCACATCCTGTATGAAACAAATGGCTGAAGGAGTTCAACGATTGCTCCTTTGAGGTCCTTGAATGCACCACTTTCATACGTGTGACCGTAGTCATAACTCAGCTGCAGTGTGTGTTCTCATTGTTTGAGTCCAAATGGCATCATTAATCAGGAATGTGAGAGAGTTCCAGGGTCACACGCTCGCTCTCTTGCAAACACACGCATTTAATGAATGAGATTCTCGGGGCTGAATTGAAACGTTTAACAGTGATTGCAGTTGCAAGGAACGTGCAATAAAAGGGCCGATACCTGGAGGGCGATCTGAGCCTGCCGCCGTCACTGCTGCTGCTGCTGCTGCTGCTGCTGCTTCAGTCCTGCAGAGGAGGAAAGAGACAATCAGAGCACTGTTTTCAGGTTAGTGTCGCAACATTGTGTATTTGTTCTCTTCTGTTATGTAAGGGAAAAAAATCAATTACAATAACAACCAACATTTATAGAACACAGGAACTGAGCAGGAACTGAGCAGGAACTGAGGACAAAGAGGAGAGAAAGGCCGCAGAAAAGGCACTTCACACCATTCAATGGAAACACCTGCAAATCACGATTGTGCTTGTCGAAATTTTAGAAATATTGCTTTTATTTTGCGAAAAACTGTCATGGAAACGCAGCTTCTGATAAGTGGTGCACTATAATCACATAACTTTTTAAGTCATGTGATTAGATAACGTGGACCAACCGAGGGCTCACAGAAAAAGAAAAAAAAAGATCAATTAAGTGTGAAAGCTTATTTCACTGCGTCGTCAGCAAATGCAAATATGGAGGCAAGGCCAGATCATCGTCATGAAAGGCCACCAGAAGCAGAGTGCGGTCCTGATGAGCAAGCAGAGTAAAGTGATACAAACGTAAATCTAACCCCCCCACACCCCAAGAAAAGAAAATTGACGCCGTGCTCAGACATTCTTCTCACGTCTATCGCAAATCCCTCGAGAGACGAGGAGGGCGAGGGAGAGAGCGAGGAGGAGGTGGAGGAGGAGGAGGTGGAGGAGGAGGTGACTGAAGGCACATTTACCATCTGTAATCAAAAGAAGTCCATGTTGGAACCTCACCCCTCCTCCTCCTCCACCCCTCCTCCCACCTCTCTCTCTCTCTCTCTCTCTCTCCAATTTTCTTCCCTCGGTTACAAAGCCTGACCAGCATACTGATGGCGGGATTACGAACACGCACACACACACACACACACACACACACACACACACACACACACACACACACACCAAACAAATTGAGTGAGAGGAGTAATGACTTTTTGCCTTCTCTCCCTCATTTTCAAGCTGCCAATTCCCACCGGGTGACCGGCTTGTGTGGCTGTGTTGTGTTGTGTTGTGTGTTTGCGTGCGCATGTGCGCACTTGTTTGTGTGTGTCTCCACGTCAATGTGCGCGCGGCTGTGAGCAAGCGAGAGAGAGAGAGAGAGAGAGAGAGAGAGAGAGAGAGAGAGAGAGTGCGAGAGAGAGAGAGAGAAAGTCTGTCAGAGGAAAAGAAAGAGCAAGACACACAAGGGAGGCGATGCTAGAATTAGGTGGGCTGGTGGGCTGAGTGTGTGTGTGTGTGTGTGTGTGTGTGTGTGGGTCTGAAAGGGAAGTAAAGACCACACAAGCTCAGCCAGTCAGGGACTTGAATTTGGTCTATGGCAGCTCTTGTGGTCTTCAGGCCATCATGAAACTGGCTCCACTGTTTAGACACGTCGTCTCATCAAACTGACAACTAAACATTAAAAAGAAACGGCAAAAAATAAACAGCAACTACATGATGGAGTCACTTTGGAATAATGACTATAATATTTAGAAGTGCCCCCTAAACAGCACCGTCACAGCCAACTTGTTTTGCCAGCGGATGTGAAATCTCCAGGTTAAATTTAGGCTGACAGTCGTAGCACTTCTGTTTGCTTGCAGTATCTGTCTCCCTTTGTGCCTCAAAAGCTGCATGTGCTTCACTGTTATTGAATTGCTAGTTCTTATGCATTTGGGTTGCCATTATTTTTTTTGCCACCTTCACTGTTTTGCTGTCTTTTAACTGTTTTTGTATTAGTAATTGCTTTTATTAGTTTTACTCTGGAAAGCACCCTGTGCACCGTTTGGCTGTTGGAAGGTGCCATATAAATAAAATCTGATTGATACACTCTATTCATGTTTCCACTTAAAGCGTGTGCCATTTAATTTCTGGTCCCATTTATCTTTTAAATTATTATTGACTCCTCTAGCATCACACCGGTTTCATTCTCTGGCCCAGCCTCATGTTTCTCTCCTCTCACACCACGTCTGATCCTAAGGTCGCTCCTTTTATTGAATTCCCTGTTTCGTGCATTCTTGCTGATCCCATTTCTGGTGCATTCATCACTGTGCTTCTGCTTTGTTTAGCGTCATACCAAACACACTTAATCTGAGTGTTTCAAAGTGTCTGGGTGTGGTAGTAATGTTGGCAATAACAAGTTGCTGATCTGCCCCAATTTGGTACTGATAACAAGGACTCCATGTCCTTGAGTTTACAGACTGAGGAATGGCTTCTGGGGGAAAAAAAAAAGAAAAAAAAAGCTGCCAATATTTGTTGCCAAGTGTCAATGATTTTTTTTTTTTTAATATATATATAGGTTTTTGAAGCATTTTTTTTGTTTGTGCTGACTTTTTGTCTTAAATATTATATATATTTTGGAATTGGATTTGTGTGCGTGCACACACGCTTGTGTGTGTCTATGTGTGTGTTTATTTTCCTGAAATGCTCCAGTTCTTATTTCATGCTTCACTGAGAAGCCTCTCAACCATTGTTTGTTCCTCCCCCGTCCCCTGCTTGTTTCTTTCTCTTGTCGTCTCCAGTTTATTTTCTTTCTTTGACATACTCCTTTTCTGCTTTCCGTCTCTCCTTCACTTCATCTTCCCCGCTATGTTCACCACTTCTAAAAAAAAAAAAAAAAACCCTTGTCGCTGCATCTTGTATCTTTTCACTTGTCCCATTCCACACACTGTTTTTGTTTAATTTCTTTTGCCATTTTCTCTTACAAACCGATTTTGCTGACTATTCCTCCTCACTTTGTTTTCCTCTTCAAGAACCGCTGCTTAGTCTGACTCTGAACAAGCACTGGAACCAGCTTGGTGGAGAAGGGGTACTGGAACTTGTTGCTGCCTTTCCTCACTTTCTTATCTTTATCTTTATCATTGTTATTATTATCATTATTATTACTATTATTATTATTATTATTATTATTATTATTATTATTCATTTTTATTGCCGCCTTTCTAAACACTCAAGGTCCCCGTATAGTAGCAAGCGTGAGCTTAATTAACTAGTAGCAAGCCTAATTGGGGTAAATTATTGAGTGCGAAATGAATCAGATATGCTTTTTCAGATGGGCATGAGGTTAGACCTGAGGGACAGGCAGAGGACGTGTAGTGTGCACTAAATACAGTTTGAATGCAACTAATTCAATAACCAACAATGTCTCATCCTGTCCTCTTTCCAGTTTTGTCTCTGACTTTTACATTTAAATCAAGACTGATTTTTGGGTTTGTTTGTCTGTTGGTTTTTTAACACTACTTAAGTGTTGGTCTCTTTGTATTTCTGGAGTGCCTAATTATTTGTGATAATTATTGCAGGCTGGCTGGCTCGCAAATCCGTCGGAATAATGACGATGGCAGTCTGTGCCAGTTATCAATCAAAACACACACTCAATTTTGAATATCTTTGCTGCTAGAGACACAAAACCTTAAATACCCCCTGCTTGTCAAGCACGCTTTATTTTAAACTGAAATAGTGCCCCATCTAATCTAATATTTACTGGTGTGCAATGTCCTCATGAAAAGGAAATCATGGAACCGATGGTCATTAATGAGTTAAGTTATTTGGGTTAGTTAAGTTAGTTAGGTCTGATAAGGTTTAGTGAGGTCCACCCAAAGACTGGTTCCCTTGCTTATTCAAACATTTATCTAAAAATTGTGCCCTCACAAGGATTCAACATGATGTACACAACTAAACAATAAGAATGACTTCCAAAATAATACAGGGAAATCATGAATCTACGCCACATTGGTAGTCTGAGGTAGCTGGCACTGCAGTACTAGCGCAGCACAAGCTAAAATGACAGGGCTTGTTTTTAATTCAAACTGCACTATTTCCTATCTAAAGGTCAGACTTCACCCGCTTCCATCCTGCCGCAAGATAATCTTATCCTTATTGATCACGAAGCTGATCGCTGACAGTTTGACACAAACGATAACTGAAGATGGGATTCACAGTTACATGCGATGCCTGTGCAGCAGGTGTGCTTGACTGTGCTGTGGGGCACAGCGCTGACAGTAACCCCGGTATAATTAGTGTGGTGTCAGCCTGCAGTCACCTCGACCACCAACACTTGTCCCACTGGACACAATTGTGTGACCTTCATCTGGAAATTCTCACAACTGTCTGTCTGCCGACTCTCTTAATGACTCTCTCTGACACACACACACACTCACGCACACACACTCACGCACACGCACACACACACACACACACACTGACCTCAGGAGAACCTCTGCTAGAGACTGTGTTGTAGTTGAGTTGAATGCCTTCGTGCTATGTGCAGATTTATTCAACGCCTCTGCTTTCGAACTCTGGAAAACATTCACTGACAGCATCAACACCAAAATATCTTGTTTTCAAACACCTCCACAACAAATACACAAACTGGATTGACAGTCCACATCAGAGGTGGATAAGCCTAAAATATAACACACGTAACATATCCCGCATGCTGAGACTCACATAGTGCACAAGGAAAAATAAGTCAGAGGAAGAAGTTTTCCTGGATTGTGATTAAAAGGAGACACCATGATTCCTGATGGAACTAAATTACTGCAGCGGATTAAATCAGACCCATTAATAACACTCATCAATAGAGTCATTAATAACTTTGTTGAAAATCTTAGAGGAACATTGCTCCTATAGTACTACAATTATATGCAAAGCCAGTTAACTGAAAAACAAAACTACTGAAAACTCAAACTTTGCAGCAGCAACATCTGAGTGGCACTCAGGGCTCAGACAATACGTGGGAGGGACAAAACTTCAACAAGGGCACACCAGTTAAAACCAACAACAGGTTTCTTAGCAACTTCGGACTAATGTTTGGACTTCTGCCTCTGGGCCAAAACATTTGCATGCTCCTTTTCTTCGAGCCAAATCTACATTTTCATTTACTCTTTTCCCTCTTGACAGTAATATGCAATTCCTTTATCAATGATCACATTTTACCTTGTTAGAGACAGTATCGATGACTTTCCACCAATTTCTGCAACTGATCTGTCTTTGGCAGACACTAATCAAAGTCTTTCCCCAAATAACCTCGAACAAATAACCCCAGTCTCATTTTTAAACCAAGTATATGAATTCCAGACCCTAGTTTTATACTTTTCCTCCGCATATTTAAAATTACCCTCTGCTACCAGATAACGTGCCACAGTCTTATAAAGATATAGATCAGTGCAAGTAAACCTCTTCTTAAAAGGCCTTCTCTCAAACTTGAACCAATAAGAAGAGCAAAATCTTACCTCCAATTTCTCTCAAGGATTCTTGATTTCTATCTGGTTTTAGAGCCATTAAAAGAGAATACGCACAGGGGCTGTCAACGTCACAGAAGACCTTTGAATGCTATCCAATTAGGACCTGATCTCTGCGCCTTTATTGATATATCTGACTGCCTCTTTTGATGCAATCAACTAAAAAAAAAGAAAGAAAATAAATTGGTATTAAAAGAATTGAGATGGCTTAAAGTGTTATTTATCAGAAAGAGTCCTATTTCAATCTGGGATAAGTGGTCTTCCCACACAAAATGTAGCTGAGTGGATTCACCATCAAGAATAGCAATTGGAGATGCACAGAATGAAATTTTGCAGACATTTTTTTCCCCCAAATTGTTGAAACATGCAAATTCTGTCTGTGGCCGACAGAATACGGCATAGATGTTGACTGATCAAATTATTTCTGCTGCACCACTGAGATGGTAGAGTCAAAAACTGGGAAGTAGCATAGGAGCGTAGCATGGGCCCATCCTGCCTTGTGTGGACAATTCAGGCTGCTTGTGGTTGGCCAATGGTCTCCCTCAGCCAACCCAAATAACATTGTTGACCACTTTGACCACTGGATTTTTTTTTCACACCATGCCCATTTTCTGATGGGGCACTCCTCATCCATCTCAAACTGGTTTCTTGTGCATGAATCTTAACACGAGAATCAGTCACAGTAATCAGATGTCAATCAGTGTAGTGGGATGGCAGATTCAACAAATCTATGCTCTTATATCAATTTGATTGATATTGATTTGAATTGAGTTAGTCCCAAGGGCATAGTCACTCTTGAAACTTCTCATTGGTGCAACTGCCATGTGGAACATTGTTTTTGCCTCAGTTTTCCTGTGGGGAAAAGACATGGATGGTGGGTTAGTGGTATAAGTCATGTTCCGGTTACCAGGGCACAATCAGCGGAGTGACATTGCTTATGTACAAACAAAGCACAAAGCAGAGGAAGCCCATGTACCACTTTATCTGACACAGCTCAAGTTTGCAGTATGCATGGATACTCCTGGTTATTTCAAAATAAAATCAGAGTCTCTTTCCTGTATAATCACCTTCAGGACATTTTCACTTTTTGATTATGGGTGGGTTTGGGCTTTGTGTCCTTTTCATAAAAACATACACTAATGACAAAAGCAGTACACAGCCAAGGTCCTTAGTTGCACCCAGAAATTCAGCATTACTGGCATGAATGAAGCTAAGCTGAATATTCAAAGATAGATAAGTAATACACCTACAGCACGGCCTCACTACACTCATTTTAATATCCTAACAATCAAAAAAACAGTTTTATTTCAGCTGCTTTGAGTCATTCCTCCCTTGACTGGACTTTGACTTTGAGCTCCACTACGGCTGAGGGTAAATCCAGACTGCTGGCTCCATCACAGCATTCACCAGACATTCAAATTCAATATCTGTAATTTAAATGTCTTGGTGGTAAACAGTCTTACCCTGACTCTTTGTCCACCCACAGAAGGTATAGAGTGCTTTTTTTTTTTTTTATTGCCGTTTTACATTCATTCAAATGGAAACCTTGTTCAGCCTCTCCTTTTCTGTGAAGGTCAATCGCTCCAATGCAGCAGTCCATAACGATTACCAATTTCATCAATTCTGTTAAAGCGGGCTGGGTGGGGGAGGGGCTGCATTACATACAGGCATGAGGCGTACAAGCACCAATCTAAGCTGTCGGGGGCTTAATTTGAAAAAGAAAAGAAAACCCCCGACCTCCCACCAACTGAAACAAAGTGAGAAGGACAATTAAAAAGTAGTAGATTCACGAGGTGATTTATGAGGCACAAGCAAAGCGTAACCACTTTGTTTGCGCTCCAATAATGTGCGTACTACAACCGACATTCTCATCATACACTTCACTTCATCCACGTTGGGATGTGAAGATGTCTGTAGTGGAAGCAAAAGTGCTCCAGAACAAATGTGCCTGCAGGGCAGCAGGGGTCTTTAGAGACTGTGGCATGTTGCCACAACATAGACAATTAATGGGAAGCACTCGACAACAAAAAAAATTTGAACTATGCAGTTCAAAACGAATTTGTTTCACACAGACTTACTGTATCTATGTATTTGTTATCATGAATTGCACATGTGTACAGGGCTAAAGCCCCCCTGAGTAAAGCAGGAATGTGAAGCATTCTGCTCATATAATAATCTGAGCTCATGTGGAGTTACAGTCACGTGTGACCAACCAGCTGACTGAGTCTGATGAAATACGAAAAGACAGTTTGACAAGAGTGGAAATATAAAAACATGGAACAGCAGTATGAGAGGTCAGGGGACAACATGAAGGCAGCGAGCTTCAGGAAAAACACACAAGCACACAATCTGTGGTGGCAGCAGTTTTCTTTCCCAGATTGAACAAAGTATGGACTTTAGCAGTAGTCCATGCATCCACCCTGCACACTTTACAGAGCACCACCATCCTTATTAGTTGTCTAGTGAGGCCAAAGGACAGACACAAGCAGACTGCTCTTCATAAGAACACACACCAATTATGTGAGCATCTTGAGGTTACATGACTTGCTTCTACAATAATTCTCTTATATAACTGCTCAAACGTACACATGTAGTTCTCCTTCATTCTGTTGCTGACTTAGCGATAAAGCAACATGTGGGTTTCCTTCTTACTGGAAATTAGCCCAGAGTCTTCTTATTTGTGGTCTGATAAGCAGGTGTAAGGTCTCAAGCTTTTCGCAAATGCAGTAGACATATTTTAGTGTTTTGCTTTTGATCAAGGACTGAAACGTGTCTTATTTGGAATATTGTTTGTTTTTTACTGCATGGTCCAAAGTATCAATGTGCATTAAAAAATAATTTTGTACTATCCATTATATTATTATATGGATATATTATTATTATATCCATATATTAGCCAGTTCAATGGAGTACCGGCAACCTTACACTGTTAAATGGCTTGGATTGAGTTTATGATGTTCGATAGAAAATTAGCGCGTGAGAGAGGAAGACGGAAGATTATGTGAATACACTGAGGAAGACCGACTGCCTCACACTGGCATAATCCTGTTGGGGATGCTAACGTTTTCGTCATCTTGTTGAAATGCCAACATTGATGTTCTACTAATGGAGAACTAAAGGAAACAATAGACTTTAGTGCAAAACAAAATAAAATTATCCCAATTTACAAAAAAAAAAAACACCCAGATAATTTATAACTCATACATTAAGTAATCTAGAGAAGGACAGTACATTATTTAATATCATCAGTCGCAAAATGGGACATGCATGTTTAGAAATATTTTTAATAGTTATCCAAATAGAATGATTTGGTCTTTACAAAAACAATATTATAACAATGTTTTAATAGAAAACATAACTATGAAGGTGATATTTAATTATGTTAATGAAATGATGATGATGATGATGATGATGATGATGATGATGAATATAAACAAGTGATATTAGTTTCACATTTTGGGCAAACAAGAAAATGAGTGAAGCTGATGATAAACATTGACCAGACAGACTAATGTCTCACGGATTTCGAATAATATTATGTGACTATCCTGTTTTATTAAGAAGCACTATATTCTTTACCTTGTAAAAATAATAATAATAGGCATATAGTCATGTAAGTGAGCCCTTTGTGATGTCACAAAGGGCACAGATACTGAGACAGCTGAGTTACTTGCTCCTCCCTCTGAGACCACCTCACCACTGCTGCTTTTTATGTCCTGTGTGAAACATTTGGAACGGACATTATCAGCAATGGGCAGCATAACGGAATGTCGACCAACGCACCAGCTTCAGGAAGCTACGACTGAGCCTTTTTCCAAGAGGCTGCTGTGTACAGTGGGCTAAACATGCTGTTTTCTGGAATGTTTGGATAAGGTCTTGTGCAAACCTGTTTCAATGTAGAATGGAATTGGGAAAGAAAGTCTTGAAAATAAGCAGAATGTGAAACCTTGACAAGAGGAAGTTTTATTTTAGTCTTCTCAACAATGTATCTTAACTCCCGTCGCACACCAGGGGGTGAGCGAACCATCAACTTTTCTAGCTGCACTTGTACAAGTTCATGACCATGCAGCTGCTTCCATGGGGTCCCTCAGGTTGTTAGACTTTTTATTGGCGGTTTTGGTACACTGGTGGCACTGGCGGGGGAGAGGGTGTGTGACTATAACAAGTAAGTGGTGGTAAAATAACAGGGTGGAGCGGCTTCCCTTCATTCTCTCTCTCACCTCAGCGAACCTCCCAAGTTCCCGAAGTTAAACGACTTGTCAGGCAGCGATACGCAGCTATACGCAGCTATACGCCGTATAACCACTAGAAAATGTTCCGAATTACCATACAACCACTAACAAAATGTGCAAAGATAAGTATCAGCATGTTCTTTGTCACAAAAAAATAAAAAATAAAAAATAGTGCAATCACATTTGATTGCACTTTTTTTTTTAAAGTTGTGTACATAGCCTTTTCCTGTCTTATCTTTTTTATTTTGCATGCTTCTATTTCTATTTGCACTGTGTACAGTCTTGAGGTTGAATGGAGCACTGTTACGAACAGAAATTCCCTGGGGACTAATAAAAGTATTGTGCTTCTGAAAAAAAAAAAATAATAATAACTTTTAATTTGAGAGTCAGCCACTGCTTCAGTGCCTCTTTAGGGAATTTACTTGTGTTTGCGCCACTTGTGCACTTGTTTGGTGAAACTTTATGTTTTGCTGTTGTTTTGAGGTGACTGCGGCCGGACAGATGTGTAGATGTGACAGATGTGTGTGTGTGTGTGTGTGTGTGTGTGTGTGTGTGTGTGTGTGTGTGTGTGTGTGTGTGTGTGTGTTTGGGGGGGCAGAGGGGGTTCTACCATAAACTAAGCTACACCGCTGGAAACGACCTGTAGATAAAACATAACGCCGCACTTTACTGTCGCTGTCAGTAAAGTGCGGCGGCACGCAAACACACACTGACAAGTGTGCAATATGGCCACGAAAACCCAGACACACACGCGCGTGCGCGCGCGCAGCGGGCTGCTCCGGCTAGCGGCTCTGACCGCAGGCAGCCTGACAAACACAGCGAAGTTTCGAGCCAAAGAGTTGAGACACGGTACCTCCGTCCTCTTAGCCGCCGGCTGCCGGGTCCTGCTGCCGGGCACTGCTCCCGCTGCCAGCCCCGCCGTCGCCCTCAGCAGGTGTTCTCCTCTCTGACCCCCCGAGCAAGAAGGGGGAGGAGGAAAAGAAGGAAGAGCGGCTCGTTACGGTTCAGTTCGGCTCGGCTCGGCTCGGCTCGGCTCACACGCTCATCTCCTCCATAAAAAAAAAAAAAAAAAAACCTGTTCCACCTCCACCTCCTCACTCCGCTACACAAACTTGCGCTCACACTTCCATGTCTCCTCGGCGCAGACAAACCCCGACCTGTCTGCGGACTCGGAGGAAGACGAAGAAGAAGCAGCAGCAGCAGCAGACGAAGAAGAAGAAGAACTCGGAGAAGCAGAAGAAGAAGCAGAAGAAGTGGTCTTTCTCGCTCTTTCCCCCCCGCCTCTCCCGCAGTGACTTTCTGACACTCCCTCTCTAGCAGCTGCCAGGGGTTGCTTGTCGGTGGCGAGACGCCGCCGTAGCCGCTCCAGCCATCTGTTGCTGCTGCTCTGCCTCTGGCTGCCGGGGCTGGCCCGAGTCTCCACTTTCACTCTTTCCCTCCTCTTTCTCCCTCCCTCTGTCATTCTCTACCCGGCTCTAACCCGCTCGCTCTCTCTCTCTCTCTCTCTCTCTCTCTCTCCCCCCCCCTTGATTGACAGATGATTAAAAGAGGGCGGGACTTAGGTATGGTGAGCCAATGGGGGAGCTCGAACGGACGCAGCAGTTCGCACGCCAACTCTGACACACACCACAGACCAGCACTAGAGTGTAATGATGAACGTCGACAGGAAGTTTTGTTACTTTGCAGAGTAAAATCTGAGTAACGTTGAAGGCAGAGCGTGCGCTACACAACTTTGCGATGTATTCACTATCTGTTATCTCGTCTTCAACTCACAATTCACAATATATCAATAATTAATAAACTGTTGTGAATATAGTTCAAGACAGTTACAGACCAACCAAGCAGTACAGTACTACAGAGCAATACATGACACATGCTTCTATCAACATTTCTAGGACTGTGTTGAACTATTTCCTTTAGAATACACCATACTAGACTACCCTGCGATGAACTGGCGACTTGTCCAGGGTGTCACCCTGCCTTCGCCCTATGACAGCTGGGATAGGCTCCAGCAGACCCCCGTGACCCTGAGCTCGGGACTAAGCGAGTATGGAAAATGAATGAATGAATGTATACTGGACTATAAACAATGTAAATAACTGCCATGTATGCATAGGTCCTCGTGCCTGCGTGTACTTTTATCGAGTCGGGTGCAGCCGTTGACTGGGAGCAGCGTTTGTTCTGGATTCTGCAGGAAGGAAGGACCTGTGACACTTCTCCTTCACACACTTTGGGTGGAGCATCCTGTGGCTGATGGAGCTCCTCAGCCATGCAAGAGTGTGGTGGAAGGGATGGGAGATGTTGCTCCTCAGGGAGCCTCCACCCTGCCCTCGCTCTCCACCTCCACAGAGTCCAAAGGGTGGACTTCTTGATCGGTTTGTCCAGCCTCCTCCTATCAGCTGCTGTCCTCCTCAGTCTCCTGAGCAGATGGCTAGCTCCGTCCCTGTTTATGATGTTGTGAAGGGCTGTGATGTGTTGAGTCCAGTCCAGTGTGTTGTACCTTTATGATGTCACCATCTTAATGTCCTTCCCCTGGATGTTCACTAGTGTGTGTGTGTGTGTGTGTGTGTGTGTGTGTGTGTGTGTGTGTGTGTGTTGTTTTCCCAATTTGGAAAGACACTGGTGAGACAATATGGTTTACAACAACAATTCATACATTTGTACAAGAGAATATATTACAATTAATACATGACACAATCAAATCCAAGTATAACATTTATAAATATAGAAGGTTTATATTTAGTTTTGTAGTTTTCAGGAATAGACAACACTTCTGCAACTTTCTGTTGTAGCTGCCAGCAGTATAGGCCCAGTGCATTAGAATTCCTTTGCCCTAAATGAGAGACGCTAATGTGACGTGGGCAAAATGAAAAACTATCTTGTCTCGTCTGTTAGTTAACATACACAAAGATTTTACGGTCCTCACAAAAAAAAAAAAAACACAAGTGCAGGGAGAGAGCAGCGTACAACAAAGCCTATTATGTCTGTCTGACAGCAGACTTTTGGACATGCGAGTAATGAGAAGCAAGAGAAGCTGAGCTGGAGGGAAGGGGCGACACGATGAGAGAAACAGAGGGGGAGGGCCAACGAAAAGGAGGAGGAGCTGCTGGCACGGCTTCTGGCTGTTCATGGAGCAAACGGAGGGGGTGCAGAGGAACGGCGCTGAGTTTCCACTACAGTCTGCCTGTGGCCTCGCGGAAGGGCAGACAACGTCAACTCAAATTCAGTCAAAGCAAATTGGGATGTAACGCCTTCTTGCACTCACCCCACATCTCAAACATGTTCATGTCTTACTTTCATTCTTAAATTCTTTACACGCAGTAGAAAAGAAAACAAAGGAGTGGTTTGAAGAACCGAGCAGAAATACAAACTGCTGAAGCGCTTCAGTGAGCTCCTGCTGTTTGTTACTCATCCAAGCAAGTCCAGAGTTCAGGAGGGCCGTGCCATGGTGCCATGTTGTGGAATTCACACTCACAAAGTGCACCCAGATTCACGACGTTCACCCGGATAATCCAAGTTGGTGACGGAAGATTGTGCTGTAGTTTTAAGCTTCTCACATGCCAAAGTGCAGGCTTGGTATAACAGCACATCAACAGGTGCTTGACAGGATTTTGTCATGTATGTTACTATTTACTATCCACGTCCATGTGTTGTTGTCGTTGCTGATTTAGTATTTTTTATAAATGTCTCAGTATTACTGATTCACAAGCTAAGATAGGTGGAGAGGCCACAACTATAATGCGCTATTATCAGCAGAATTGTCCAAAATGCAAGCATAAGCCAAATGTAAACAACACCAGAAAAGACAGCAAGCAGGTTCTGGTCCAATTTTTCAGCATTTCAGTTGGAAAACACAATGTAGGCATTAATCCTATTTACTATGGTGTGTCGATTTTCTTTTTAAGCTCCCAGCGGCCCCCCAAGCTGTCAATACCATCGACTCGGAGACAAATGGGCCTGCAGTCCAGACTTTAACTGCACTGCAGACTCTGTTGTCGGCTTCAGTCCACTGTGTTCGTGATCAGCTGTACCAGATGAGCATTGTGCAGTTTGTGTTGCAGCAGAAACATTGTGGACGGCCGACTAATATAAGAAACTGCAAAAGGGGTGTCTAGTTTCATTTAGTGTCATTTAAAAATGGACATACACTGAACTGATGTTTACTACTCGGCAAGAATCATAACGGCAAAAGTCTGAAACCTCCACGTATACAATCTCATACTGTTATCAAAGTACCTAGTATTGTTGCTACATGTCTGTGAAGGTTCTCAGACCTGAAGGTCATCTTGGTCTTGAACTGAAGACAACCTTCAACTCCCAAGAACCAGCCCAGTTGTTGTCTAGGACTACCTCTCTCAGACCTGTATTGTTGTTGTAATGATTCTGTTGATGATGCCATAGCAAGTACAAGACTGTTTGCATTAAAAGCCATCCAAATCTACCAGTTTACAGATTGCATTGCAATGTTATTTTCACCAGATTGCTTTTATTTTTGTGTGTGTTTGTTTGCCATGTGTTGATTTTAAACTCCCCAAACGACTCTGACATCATCATGTGGAGGAATGAGCTTGTATAAATGTTTGGAATGTTTACTGCAGTGACATTGTAGAGTTCCTTTCCGTCTATATTGCAGGGCTCTTAGTGCCCCAGAACACAGACTGTCTCATGATTAAGATATGGTTTTCAAAATATTTAGCAGAGATAATAATAAAATAATAGTGACAATAATGGGTGTTTACAGTGTGACACAGTAGAACCACCACAGGTTTGATCCCTAGGTGTGTGTGTGTGTGTGTGTGAGAGTGTGATTAGTAGTTTGTCTGAACAAGGACACACACATATACTGTACACGCACCATAGCAATTCTGTTTCATTTAAATTACATTTACTTTGGTTCTTGAAGGAAATGATGTCAGCAAACTTGAAGCGCTAAACCCCGACATCATCGTGACATCACCCTCAGAGGACCAATGAGATCATGAGCTGATCTCCACCAACCCAAAACACCACGTCTTAATTTTTTTTCATACTCTCTCTCTCTCTCTCTGTCTCCAACAATAACATACATGAGGCATTTGCAAAAGTCAAACATTTAAATATAGAGGATGGATGTAAAATAGATAGATATAGAAAAAAGATATCTAACAGTAGAGATTCTGTATGAAATTATTTTTTGTATGAGAATTAAAACAATTATCTGCATTTGAAATATTCCAACCCTTCACAGTTTTTTTATACAAAGGCAGGAGTTACTCCATACAGACCAATTTTGAGAAAAGTAACGTGACATGATATTATCTCCAAACTTAAATATAATCACACGCAACCAGCTCAAATCCTCAGGCAGGTTGGAAGTAAAAAAAAACCATCACTGTGTAATCCGTGTGGAAAGAATCTGGACAGCTGCACACAACGACAACACCCTATTTCACCCCACACTCCCCCAAGCCATCCATCACAGGAAGCTTGTTTCTACTCAATGAGCTGCAAATGAGTCTGACCCTTTCCTCAACCTCCAACAAGTCGCTCTCTCTCTCTGTTTCTTCCTCCCTCTCTTGCTATCCGTCTTGGCTCACTCACTGCCTTTCTTTCAATTTGGCCTCCTCTCTTTAGAGACCCTGACACAAAATGGCCTTCAGTCAGACCACACACACACACACACACACACACACACACACACACACACACACACACACACACACACGCCTGAGAATACATGGGAAACGAGGGGGAGAGGGTCATTAACTCAACAAAAGAAAAGTTAAATAGCAGTTAATGGTTGGATGGAGGGACCAAGAGTTTGGCAGACAGATATTTTGATTTAAAGCAGTTGAGATGTTTTATTTGATGTTTCTAAAATCTTAAAAAAGCAGCCAGACTGTCTTTGACGTCCATCTCTAATTTATGCTAACTTTGTTGGTGGTTATCATAATCTTTTACTTCACAGCAAGAAAGTGCTGCGGTAAATTACAACCCAGGCCCTTCTGTGTGGTATGTATTCTAACTGTACCAGTGTGGATTCTCTCTGGTTACTGCGTCTTTATCATACTATCCAAAGTGAGCTGAACTGGAAAGTCATAAGTGTCTATAGGCGTGAATGTTAGTGTGCGTGTTTGCTTTGCCTCTCTGTGTAATGGCCCTCTTATAAAGCGATGACCTGGCCCAGGATGTACCCCGCCTTCACTCTGTGGCAGTGCAAGGCTCCAGTTTCTGCCCACCCAGGGCTCAGACAGCGGTTTATCTGCTATGTGGTAGATAGATGGAAACTTCTGTCAAAGTTTTCCTTAGCTATTATGACGACTTTCACTGGGCTGGTTCTTTTTGAATGACTTTCCTCAAACTAATGTGGATCGAGGAATGCTGAGCAAACTTTTCTAAAATCATCCCTCTCATCTTCATCTCCAATAATTCTTATATATATATATATATATATATATATATATATATATATATATGTATCTATATATAGAGATACATATATATACATATATATATGTACAGATAGATAGATAGATAGATAGATAGATAGATAGATAGATAGATAGATAGATAGATGTGTCTTGCTTTGTGCCATCAGGGACTGGTGTAAGGCTATCATGTCTGTGCAGATCACTGATAAATAATGGATGAATGGATCTTTGGACAGATTTCAGGACGACAGCTTGTGACACGCAACACCTGCTGCCATTTTAGCAGCAGCTACAACCTCTATTGCTGTGTGTCGACAGCTGCAACGGCAGAGTGAGTCGAATAAATCAGCGGCAGTGAAATAGAGGAAATACCAGCGGCTGACTCATCAGACAGGCAAATGCTGGATTTGACATTCAAAGCGGAGTTAGAACCTGTAGCAGCACCCAATAAAATATTTAGAGAAAACAAGAGAGGCCTGGTTGACATACAGTACTGGGGCACCACTTTAAAAGGAACACAGTGAGGCATCCTAACCAGTTGCCCAAGCCATCTCAGCTGGCTCTACTCTGAGGTCTTCCTGGACGACCAAGCTTCTCATCCTTTTGCTAATGGACACCGTGGCCATCCAGCAAAGGAAGCTGATTTTAGTGGCCAGTAATTGCAATTGCAACCTAATTCTTTCAGTCAGGATCCAAAGCTTAGAATTGTATGATAGACTGACCAGTAAATCAAGAGCGTTGTCTTCAGGCTCAGCTCACTCTTCATCACAATGGACAAGTTTTGCCTCCATGCCACTCCCCCAAACCACCTGTCAATCTCCCATGTATGCAGACATAAGTACATTAGTGGGTAAGTAAGAAGTGATTTAAATTCAGTGTGATGATGATGATGTGTGTTGTCACTTTTTGCATTTCTTGTGTTTTGTTTTGTTTTTGTTGTTTTTTTAAGCAGAAAAATCAACAGAAAATCAATACTTTTAACACGTAAACATGAACTGCAGCATTGAAAGAAGACCAACCTCCATGGTGCCAACAAAATCTTTCAAAATTTCAACATTTTCATCAGTTCCTGTTTTGCCTGGTCTTGCATTGCTACCAATCCAGTGAAAACACTGCATTCCGGGACATCAGCCAACACAGACAGCATGTGAAAACAGCTGCCCGACTGAAAATTCTTGAAATTATGCAAATTTTTTAGGTGGCAATTCAAAGCATTGTAGTGAAAACATGTCTTGGTTCTACTTGGAACGTGACAAATATTATTCTAATAATACTCCAGATATGATTTTACTTTTCCAGACATGAAGATAGATATGGCAAAATAACAACGATTTTGAAAATATTCCATCCAGTGGGTAAGATTCTCAGTCTGATGGATCAGTGAGATGGGTGTTGGATAGATGGATGATGGATAGATGAAAGAACGATGAATAATGAAGGGATAAATCACTGCTAGAGGATGGGTAATAAATGTTGTGTGGATGAAGGATGGATGGTGGATGGGTAGATGAACAAGGAGAAGATGGATGGCAATGATAGACGGTTAAAATGTATTTCTTCTTCTTTCTTGTCGTTTAACTTTGCTGTCCCACAGAAGGACCCTGTCAATCATCTGGTTCAAGATCAGCTGTTTCCAAGCAACTGGAACAATGCTAAAACAGGAAAGTGTGTGTGTTTCTGTGGTCAAAGATGTCCATCCCTGAGGGCCTGGGAGCACTGCGCTGAGGAGAAGAGGTGGTCTCCCTGGCAACCAAGCCGTTTTAACGTGTGCTGTAAGAATTTTATGGCTGTGATTAATTAGCCCCCAGTTCACAAACGCTCTCTCTGATGGCCCCTGGTGTATCTCTGCCTTGTAAACTCCTCTTCCAGTTACCCCTTTGCTTCTCGGCCTGTGCTTCTCCTTGCTCCACTTCCCAGTTTCTCCTTTCTTCTGGAAACGTTCCTCTTCACCTCCTACATAATCTCTTGCTTATATAATTCCCCCCGCTCACCATCTCTTTATCTCTGTTGTTCCCTATATCTTCTTACTCCTCCTCCTTGTCCTCCTTCACCGATCCTACCCTCTCTCCACACACACACACACACACACACACACACACACACTTTGTATTACTTTCTTCTTCACAGGAGGGGGTCAGAGGGCTGACAGGAAGCATCCATCACCTCGTCTTTTTGCCTTTGCCTCAAGTAGCAGTGGTGTCCCAATGACATACTTGAGTGACAGGTGGTATCAGCTGCTGATGAACCCCATGACAAGTGCCATATGTGCACACACACACACACACACACACACACACACACACACACACACACACGCACACAAATCTTTTGCACTCTTTGAGAACTTGATTCAAGGTGAGACTGATACTCGCGGTGCAGTCATTTGCACTGTCGCCTCACAGGTAAAGGTTGTGGGTTTGAATCTGATTGGAGGCCATTCCATGCTGCGTCTCACCATTTTGCATGATCCCCTCTTGTGGCTATTAGGCTAACTGCAAATTGGCGTACAGGCGTGAGTGCGACTGGTTGATTGTCTCCATGTGGCCCTGCGAGGAACTGATCACGTGTTGTCCAGCGTGGAGACACCAGAACCCTGTGACTGTGACGGTGGCAAAAAAAGTGGCAATATTACATTGCAGTGCAATAAAAGATTATTCCAAAACTTTTATTGCATTTAACGTGTAAAAAGCAAAGGAACTGGCAACCAGCAACAACTGGCCTGCGCTAATCGCTCCTCACGCAGGTATTTCGAGGATATGTTTACTTTCTGCCTTTCAAACAACAGCTGGTTAAAGCATCTGCTACACAAACAAAGAGGGATTTCATGAGAAGCAAACACGCATCTATTGTTTCCACTCATCTTTGCCTTCAGGATGCACAATTATTGGACAGACTGAAAGCATTCTCTTCGGATCGTTACACTAAAAAGGGATTTAAGTATAATTTCATAAGAAGCGTCCACAGATGCGCAGATGTATTTATCCTCCATCTGTGACTTATTATGTAGGACATGTTTTTTTTTTGAATTAACTAATTAGATTTGCTCATTTATCACTGCTTCTAATAAGACGGAACAAGCATTTACAACATTTCCTGCTCCAACAGACTGGAAGCCCTTTTAGAAAACAAGTCCCGGCAGTAAGAATTTGGAGCTCCGAGGAGAAAATTTCCCAGAAACCCCTTTTAATAACCATAGGAATGAATCTGCTTTTTGACCAGAAGAATCCACTCAGTCTTTTTCACTGTCTAATGGAGCAGGAACAATGTCTCCATTGTGAGAGCCACAGAAACGTCCCTCACGCAAGACAAAATCACAAGAAACAACATAGATGCTTTGTTCAGGTCAAGGTTTACATTTTGTATGAATAAAATCAAAATGATTCCAATGTTCAGCTGGATACTGCACGGTGTTGATGTCATTTCTGTGCTTCCTAGAGAATCAAATCACCTCTGAAACTAAATTTGCAACATTTTCCTCAGCCGGATGGATAAGATAGCAGCGTACTGTCTTGTCCTGATCCTGACCTTGATCCAAGTTTAACAGTGAGGATGAAGTAAAGTGTCCCTTGTTGATCTACAGTAAAGTATAAAGGTGCCCAGACATTAGGTTCAGCATCTTCATCACCGGGAGCATGGCATTGGTCCGACCTCCGCTAACCCGAACCCCAATGGGACGTCGGACCAATGTGCAGTTTGTCGGACTAATGTGAGGTCGGACTAATAGGAAGTTCCCTTCATGACCTGCTGGGGCTATTTCACATGTAGCTTTGAAAAATCATAAACAAAACATTGAGCACTTTATTATTATTATTATTATTATTATTATTATTATAAAGGGGAAGGTTGGAATTATGTCTAAGACAATAAAACAGTAACTGAAAAGAAACTCAGATATGTGACAACATATGAAGCAGAAATCTGCTCTCTCCTCGTCCTTCTCTCTCACTCTTGGTGTGTTTGTGTACTATTAACTGTCCATGTCACTCTTCAACACAGATTGATTCCCTAGACGCCTGAATGTCTGGTAATTGTGTTAAGCCTATCTTCTTACTGCTTCAGCAAATTACTGTTCATTACGTGTCACATGCATGTCCTGCATACATTTCTGCATTAGTGTGTGTGTGTGTGTGTGTGTGTGTGTGTGTGTGTGTGCAGCAGCAGCGCTGTGTGTGTCTGGATTCTGTCATGCAATAAAATGCCCCAACTGTCCCTCTGTGGCGATGTGGGGCGGGGGTGGGGTGGGGTGGGGGTGGGGGTGGGGGTTTAGGATGGAGCTGCTGTAATGGTTTCAGCTGTGACTCACACAGGCCTCAAGGATTCAAGCAGTTGACAAGACTTTCCACTCTCCCAGCGAAAAATGACCCGACGCTACCAAGACGAGTGTTCTGCCAGTGCAATATCACAGTTTTGAAAGCAGGGTGCATTTGAACTGAGGAATCTCTAATGACCTTAAATAGCTCTTCTGGGAAGTGGCTGTGTCACAGTTTTAACAGCAGTGCAAATTATGTAAAAAGCTTGCCAGTGAAAAATTGCTTTAGGGCTGACATGGTTTTGTCGCGCGATTGCGTCGCCGTCTTGACAATGGAGAAGCTGGTACGCATTATTTTGAGGAGAGGAGACCATCTGGGTTTTTACAGTGGGAGAACAAAAGTGCTGAAAACAAAGAGCCAACAGCAAAAAGGAGTCGTGTTTTGTCAGCTGCCTGACTAACACTCAAACAGTAAGCTGCGTTTCCAAGACAGTTTCTCGCCAAAATAAAAGCGGTATTTCTAAAAATTTCGGCAAAGTACAATTTCGATTTCCACCGAATGGTGTGAAGGACAAGCCGTGATTCTCGGAAAACACTGTCCCGCGAGATCCCGCTTTGAAGAGGATGGAGGTACAAAACATTTAGTGCTTTGGAGCAGCTTTTTCAGTCGTCACTAACTGCTGGTGCTGCTGTCAACATCAGGGGACAAAGGCAGCGGGTGAGAGTTGAAAGGCAAAGTCCGTATGTATGGGAGCGAACGCGAAGAAGATTTCTGGGAGAGGATCGTCACCGAGGAATTCAGAGAGGAATTGTGGATTCAGAATTTCAGAATGACCTGGGATGCCTTTAATGAGTTGTGTGATGCCATTGCACCTCTTGTGGGACCACACAAGTTCTCTTGAAGTGAACTAGTCATGTGAAAAACCACCTCCGAGGAGCGTATAAACGTTTTAGCCATATTTGAGAAGTTTCTCGAAGTTTAGACGTTTCCATGACCAATTTTCTATTGCCATATTTAGGTTTTGTGCAAGTCTAGGGGTCATGGAAGCAAACCTGGCGTTGTGCGCTCGGAGTGCTGGTCATTGCGACGGCTGTTTAACGACGGTTACAAAGCGAAGAAGACGCAGGTTGACCACGGCAGCGTTGGCTTCTAGTGCTATAAGTAAGCAACATACAAGAGCCGAGAGGTTTAAAGCAGCGAAGCACTTTCAATAAATAGATGGAGATGATGTAAGTCAACAAGAACTGGAGGCGACGCCGGAGCGAGATGACCTCTGCCAGTATTGATCAGCTCTTCCCGCTCGTCAGCGACCTGATAGAGATCAAATGTGCATGCGCACGTGGACACACACACACACACACACACACACACACACACAGACGGACACACATAGAGAGACGCACAGTCAAATTCTGTACGACGGTGGACAAAAATGACCTCGAACAGAGACGGATTCACAGATGTCTCCAGTTTCTCCACCTCCAGAATAGCACCCGCGATAGCAACCAGCGCTAGCACTCACACCAATGTCGCACATTCGTCTGAATTTGCTCACACCACTAATATGTGAATGGATGAACTGCGCTCGGGGGAGGAGAGGAGGAGTGCTCTGATTGCTGCATTTCATTTTCCTTTTGAAGCTATGACTGCTGGGCCCCATTGGAAATGATTATGATGCACTATCGCAGGTGAAAAACGGGCGCACGTGGCGCTGGAGTGGATTAGTCTGCAGCTGTTATGGTTTTTGTTATAAATAGCATCTAATATTCCCGCACTTAATCCCACCAACATCTGGGTTTGAGTGACGTGGCTCCATATTTCAGCCGCGGCTCACTCACAGTCTGACGGGACTCTTTGTGTTTTTTTTAACCTGAGTTCAGGTTTGCAGTCAAAGGGTTTGGCAGCAGCTTTGTTTCGGCTCGTCCTCCTTTAAATGCATTTTGTTTCAATGGCTCCACGTTTTAGACACGTTAGTTGCATGACAGTGTCAAAGGCAGGGCGAAAATAATGCGGACAGCAGCAGAAATAAAACATCAAACTGAATTCAATCTTGTAAAGTATCGAACTTTCTAACTGTCCACGAAATACAGCTGACGAATTTCGTCATTTCAAAGCAAACTTTGGAATATACAGAACCGGGTCTCCAGAAAGTGACTCCAGGTCCGGATTAACTTCTCACTCATCAGCTCTTGTCACGCTTTCTCTAAATGATGTTAAAACAATGTGCATGTCACAAATGAATGAAATTTGATTTAGTTTTCATTCATTTGTTGGCATCACAGTAGACAGGAAAACCGTGCTGTCATGCCACTGAACCTCACACATACCAAAATACATTCAAATTGATCCATCAGCTCAGTCGGCGTATGTTGAAGCAGAGGAATTTCTATGCAAACCCTCGGCGTGCAGGCAGGGGCTCACCGATCTGGGGGGGGATCACAGGGTGAGTGGAGGGGCATGCCCCCCCACTGTTCACTGATATTGCTGGGCATGCTCAGAATTCATATGCAAGATTAATGTGTTCTCACTGAAGGTCATCACATCCAAATGATTTATCTTACGCTCCTCCTGCAGTGTCCTGTGTGGATGCAAGGCATCCTTTGATGGTAACAGCTAATTAGTGGAGCTCCATCAATTCCTCCAACCTCTTCAATTTCAGCACCCAAGTCTTTGGGGTGGGTGGGGGGCGAGGGGGGGGGGGGGCAGCTTCTTCTAAAATATCCAGCATTAGTTTTTCCATGTTGGAAACGATGACGTCCTAGCGGCCTACAAGTATCATATTTTGAGGAAAATTATAATTCGGCTCATTCAGCTCAGGACCATCTGCAATAACACACATTGCATATTATAACCTATAACACAGTTTGATCTTTCAATGATATTAAGCACCTCCTGAGGAACATCATAACGTTTAACACCACCAATGTGAATGAATAATGGTTTCAGAGTGAAGCTTCTGAGTAGCGTGTGGGAAACCATGATAAAAATTCATGCCATTATTATTATTATTATTATTATTATTATTATTATTATCATTATTATTATTATGTGGATGGCCGCCGAAGTCAGCATCATCTTGGCAACCTACTGGATTTCTCTATCAGTAAGTGAAATGTGTTCTATTCTGTTCTTGTTAGCACTTCTTGCTAACATGCTAAGGTTGCGATGCTAACGTGCTTCACTCCACCAGCTTGTTTTCACCACAACGGGCAGTTGCTTGTCCCTATTTATAACAATGGTGGGGCAACAGCCCCAGTGGCGAGGAGGAGGTGGCGATTCACATGCAGTAACATGCACACATGGCCGGTCCAGCTCTGAAACCAGGAGTATAGAATGGCTAAAAATCAATAGCCAGTTTTTAAACTTCTTTGTATCTGACAGTCATGGTAATTGTGTGTGGCCACATTAATAAATTCAAATATATGATATGCTCCAGCTAATTTTCCATGCACTGTGCCACTCTAAAGGCTTATAAATTCAAATACTACCATTAAATTAGTTTGAGGATGTGGCTAAGACTTTTTGCTTTTGAAGCCTTTTTTTTTTTTTTCTTTTTTAGAATATTCTACTAAAAACATGAACTACTAGCTTCTGAAGTTCATGTTTATGATCGTGATAAGCTTTTAAGCATTATGGGATGAGAAGCAGTTGCAGAGAACCCACGCTCTGCGAGTGTCCTTCTCGCAAGTAGTTTCATAAGAGGACCAGAGGATGTGATGGTGAGATGAGTGTTGTGTGGGCGGATGATAATGTGGTGGTGGTGGTGGGTGGGTGGGTGCTGTTCCACAGAACACCACCTGTCAGCGTTAAGTGTTGCTGATGGCTTTCCAGTTGTGTAACTCGGAAGCATCCATTGGACTCCCAACATTAAAAACACGACCTGGGTTCATCTAGTGGAAGGGATTGGGATTATGGATTATCCATCTGTCAGAGATCCTAAGTGACCCCAACTAACCCTGGCCACACACCAAAAACACATGTCATGTGACTGTCGAGGGTGTAGGAAAACATTCATGGTACTTCAGCGTCTGACTAACTAACTAATGAACTACCGGTAATCATTGCTCATCCAAAATCTGCTCCAAACTACAGGTCATGGCCATTTTCCTGCTCTTTTACAATCCGTGACCCTCCTTCACAATTTAGAGCACATTAAACCAGAACAGGAACATGTTTCCCCAGGTTATATCAAAGCTAAGTGCTTGATGCCTATTTGCCAGTGTCAGGTGTAATATTTCCCCATGTTTCCAGCCTTCCTATCGTACTGACTACAAGTCAAACTCAATCCAGTGCTATAGATGACAGTGAGAATGTCGTTAATTCGTTAACATAAATCATAGCATTAAATTGTCAAAGAGTCTCACTTAAATGGATTAAATGTGAATATCATTTCTATAATTAAACAATGAATGCAACACTGGACTGGGGTTTATTTGCAGACTCTTTGTGTGTGTGTGTGTGTGTGTGTGTGTGTGTGTGTGTGTGTGTGTGTGTGTGTTTGAGAAAGAGAGAGAGAGTTTGCATGTTTTGGTTTGTTGACTATGTGAGTCAGACTGCTCAGTGCCAAGGGACCAGTTTAGACGTGCATGAAAGAAAACCCTCCTTCCCACCACGTCTCTCCATTTCAGCAGCAGCAGCAGCAGCATCAGCAGCACGGGGTGATGGGCGTGGGGTGGGGGCTGGGGGGGGGGGGGTGTGCTCCACGAGGTGGAAACTCTGGGAATGTTACCTCAGAAACGAGGGAAACTCGGGCTTTTCAGTTCGAGCTCCCTCCACAACTGTGACTCTGAGTGTGTTGCAGCGGTAACACTGTGTGAAACTCACCTGGTCGGCGGCGGGAAGATTTTTATTCCACAAAGCCAGAGCTTCTTTCTGTGTCGTCCACCAAACGCAGCCACAACGACTCAGATTTGTAAATCATTCATTCACAAATTACAACTTCAATCTAAATCCCAATTCATCTTTTCTGTCTGTGTGTTTGCGTTGATGAAACAGTGTGTGTTTTTCAGTTTTCAGTTCAATAACAGGGTCTTCACTATCTTTGCCTATGTTGTGATAGATAGATAGATAGACAGACAGACAGACAGACAGACAGACAGACAGACAGATAGATAGATAGATAGATAGACAGACAGACAGACAGACAGACAGACAGATAGATAGATAGATAGATAGATAGATAGATAGATAGACAGATAAATAGATAGATAGACAGACAGACAGACAGACAGACAGACAGACAGACAGACAGATAGATAGATAGATAGATAGATAGATAGATAGATAGATAGATAGAAAGAAAGATAGATAGACAGACAGACAGACAGACAGACAGATAGATAGATAGATAGATAGGCAGACAGACAGACAGACAGACAGACAGACAGACAGATAGATAGATAGATAGATAGATTGATTATCATTCATTATGCACAAATGCAATGTGTATTATATATATACGCAGATACATCCAGGAAGCGTCAGATTTTATTTAATGTTATTTTCATTTCTATTTTTATTTCATAATGTACTTGTATCTCTATTTACACAGTAGTTTAGCTCTTTGCCTTTTATTACACCAGTTCCCTTGTCAAGGTGCTAGAAACGCAAACTAGAGATCAATAAATGATCCATCCATGCAGCCATGCATCCATCCATTGATTTATTCATCCATGAGGTGATGTTCACCTGTGGCAAAGGTACAGACAGATGTGTGAAAACTTGCTTGCTTTTGACCAAACCAAAGAGACGGCCTGCTTTACTGGAAGGAGCAGCTTCACTGCGGAATGGACTGCGACTGTCCAATCACACGGCCTCGATAGCTCTGTTTATCTCTCTCACTGGTCGTTAGCGTGACACTAACAACATAATGAGCAACATATGGAGTCCAGAGGAGGAGGGAGTCGGCCCAGACAGATGGAGGGAGATATTCGGACGCAATTATGCTTTCATCAGCGGTCGAACCTTGCAGCAGTAAGTATCGAAGCCAAAGCCAATGAAACACACGCGGACTTCATTGTTCCAGAATTTCTCTCACACCAATAATCTTTTGAAGAGACGGTGCCCCCTGTCATCCTGATGACCTTTGTCCTAAGGATTGCATTTACACCCGTTTATCTAACACCTGTCTGCAACATGATTATCTGCATTAGCCTGTGTCGCTGTGGAGAACATGTCTGTCTGTCTGTCTGTCTGTCCGCCTGTCTGTCTGTCTGTCTGTCCGTCCGTCTGTCTGTCTGTCTAATTCTGACCTCCGGCAGGTACTCTTTATTTTTCAGTTACATGCAGACCATACATAGTTTTCATTTATCATAACTTGTGAATTTGTCATGTTGATTTTAACAAAGCTGGCAAGATTTGTTTGCCTCAGTCTTTAAATCTGCAGCTGCTGCTGTTCAGTAAAGACGTGCTGTACCCTTTCTACCGATTCATTCACAATTTCACAAGTGTCAGTCACATCAGAATGTACGTGATGCATATCACATATTTTGTGGAATTTTACTGAGGGGCTTTGCACAGTGTTTTGGCCCTGGCTGAGCCTTGAACTGTGTGTCAGAGTGCTTCAAACTGTTGGGCTTCAAAGGCCTCCATCAGAAGTCAGCTTCAAATATTAATAACTTCAGCCAGGGAGCCTGCACTTTAATCAATAGCTCTGACTCACCCACATACACACTCCAAACAGCCAAAATGCTATACACATGGCACCGCACTGCAACACCCACAAGGGGGATTTCACTCCATTTACTTGTGCATGAAAATGAGGTGTCAACACAAGCACTTGTTTCACTTAATGAGAAGGTTCCAACACGTGAGCAGAGGAGTTTGGTAAGACTGAACCAAGGAACCAAGGAACCAAGGGCCAGATCCACAAAGCGATTGACCAGTTTTTTCAACAGACGACCCGAACAAATAGGAGAAAAAAAACAAAACCCTCCTATCCATAGAGTGCACCAAAAGGTCAAAAATGGCTCAAAATGACACCTTCTCTTCTATGAATATATATATATATATATATATATATAGATATAGATATATATATATATATATATACATATACATACAGTATATAAAACATTAAAAAATTTCACCACTTACACCTGAAACCTGCACTTATTTGATCAGATCAACCAGAAAACAGCTCCAAATTGCACTCAGGTGGAGGTAACCGTGTCAAACATAAGACTAACACGTCTTGACGGCCTTCCCGCCATCCCAGAGGTCAGTCAGATGGAGGCCTTGTAGTGCCAGGAGCACACAGGAACGTGTATGTCGGAACAGAGTTTCCCCTTTTTGAAATGAGAGAAATGGAAATTGTTTGAAGGTTCAGGCTGCCAGCATAGTTCAAGCCACACAATCAACCAAACTTTCATATCTTATATGAAATATTCCTATCCGACTGATCCAGGGCACAGATTGTGGTCAGGTTAGCCGACTGCAATTTGTGCCTCTGACTCCACAGGTGCCGTATTTCTGAGCTTCTGCGCCTGCACATCATTACAGCAGAAAGCTTCGTGTGGATGCGTCACTAAAGTGGCTGAGATCACGGCTGCAACGTTGCTACTAAGGACACGGTCATTCACTGCCGCGATCCTTGGTGGATCTGGCCCCAAGTGTTTGAAATGAAGTGAAGCTAAAAGAATCAAAAACAGAAGTTAAAACAGAATTTCACTTTTTCATTACCGACTAATATGAACAATGTTTAAAATGAGAAACGAGACTTCACGTAATTAAAATATACCTTCAGTTTCACAACAAGACTTACGGGCGAATTAGGTCCACGCTGGCCAGTTAAGCTGAACTGGCTCATGTGCGTAATAAGTGACATTTTCTAGATGGAGTCACTGGGATGGTTGGAGACAGATCTTGGTCAGAGTTTTCACACTGCACAAAAACCATCGCTCGTACACAGGCATTTTCCACAGAAAACCTGGTTGTTGTTTTTTTCTTAAATACGGTGCTGTGACCTTCAGCACCTTGTGTGAATTTACATGTGTTGAAATGACGTGACAGAAAGCCACCCTCCTCACCTTCTTCACTCCAAACGCCACAGGTTGAGACGGGGAAAAAGGAGCACAAAAGAAAGACACGATCGGCACCACGTCAAAATGAAATGAAGAGAATGGAAAAGGAGTGCAAGCAGCCACCCACCCGGCTGGGTTGGGCTGTACATTCCTCTGTGGATTTTTTTTTTTATCCAAGGTAAACGAAAGCTGGGAAAGGAAATGCAGGTTGGTGCAGGACAATGAGGAAACACACCCTTTGGCGTCATCGACGTCCTGCCTTATTTCTCAAAAGGTGGCAGGTGATAAAGAGGAATTCTCCAAATTAGAACTGGGTTTGTCCTGGAGCTGCTCCGCACGCGAGAGCAAGAGAGGAAAAGCAGCAGATAAAGCAGCACTGTCAGGGAATGCAGTGAATGGCCCAGAGTTTGTTCACTCAAAGGTGAAGAGAGTAAATGTGAACTAAAATCGACCGCGGGAGAAATAATTTATCATTATTTATTATTAAAAAGTTGAAATGCATGATCAATCATCTCCTCCTCTGTATCAAAGCCCTTGTTGTTCTTTGTCGGCCATTCCTAATTCATTCTTCTGTCTTTGCTGAAGTGCAGTGAAGTCTGTCTGTAGGCCCTCCTGCTGCTGGAGCTGCAGACTCCTGACCTTCTAACGTCTCACCAGCTGAGTGCCTGCTCTCAGTGGGAAGAACTGTCCTGCATGATGGTGGTCTGGAGCTGCCCTGAGACGTCTTCACTGCAAGCTAATGGGATTTTATCAGCCGTCATCCTGTTGGATCTCTTAAGTTCTGCTCTTCAGATTTTTTTTTTTTGTATCTGAGGACAATGACCAAAGAGGTTTCCCTGGAGTATACTCAATGGGTGTGAGGACATGCATAGTATCACACTTGATCATCCACTCCAGCATAGTCTCAATGGTGCTTGTCAAAGCAGCCACTTTCTTTATTCTATAAGTAGAAAACCTACACAGGTGCTGACTATAGGAGCTGCCTCTTCTTCTCTTCCCCCTTTCAATACTGATTAGTGTCACTGATCACACTTCCGTCACTGATCACACTTCCATCACTTCTTACCGGCCTTGGCGTTCGTCTCCGGTTACCACCAAAGGAGAAACAGTTGCTCACCAGCTGCTTTCCTGTTGACGAGAGTCTCAGTTTCTGTCCTTCTCACATGTGATTGACAGCCGGGGACAATGTCTGGCTCACCCACAACTGGATCTGATATTCACAGGTGCTTCCTCTCTGCTTCCGAATGATTAACATAAAGCTGCAGTGGAAGCTTTCCAAAGGAAATCCACCCACTGATCAGTCCACTACACTTCTCAGCAACGCCGCTCATCTCTTAGTTTTCCTTTGGTGTCTAAATCAGCTTCAAGGGCGACTGAGCTGCAGTCCATTCAAACTAATATGAATTGTGCACTTTCACGACTCCGACACTCAGACAGAATAAACACTGTAAAGTGTATTGTTAAAATACCAAAGACTCTCCTGATCCACCGTCGGCGGAGCAGCAGTGGGTTCTGAGCTGTGTCGGCAGGACTGCGTGGTCCCCTGAGCCAGAGCTCCTCTGAGAGGCTGCACAGAGAACTCGTGTGAGTTCAGCGCTCCAGCAGCATTCGCTCGAATGTTAATGAGCCCCTGCGTTGGATCTGCATAAAGCGGGCAGCAATGTGTGCTCACGCATTCAGGTTGTCTGGTGGCAGCAGGATGCGGCTCCTCCCGCTCCCTGAAGTGAGCAGGAGAGAGCAGCGGGGCAAAGTTCACATCGGGGTTTCATCCGTATTAAAATGCATCCAAAGCAACGAGGGGGAAAAAACACACGTTTTCAAAGTAAAAGAAAATGGATTTCAGTCCCCTTACTAAATTTTACAAATGGAACGTAGGACTTGTACGTCACAATACAGGAGGGTGTAGAAAAAAAAAACAGTTGGTGCCCTGCACAGAAACAGAAGGGTCTTCCTCCAAGACCTCCAAAGTTCTTACTGCCCAGTATCTTCCATTATGTTCTAACTGTGTAGAATATGAAGACTATTAAAACAATCCTCAACAAAAGAAAAATCTTGTTTTATAAGAAAATAAGCTTATCTTCAAGTTCAACTGCAGCGCATCAGTTGCTCCAAGTGTCACAATCATCCAGTCACTGCTGAAAACATGGATCGAATGTGAAGTTCAGTCACCTGGTGCTCATATTACACCGTGATAACAGGCCCACTAAACCCTTTTCATGTCTAATGAGGAGGAAATACTGAAAATATCATTGGTAAGTCGGTGAGTGTTCAGGCATCTTCATTTCGTTGTTACACACCCCACCAGTCAACCTGTTTCTTCTTCATCTTGACTACTTTCTACACTGTAGATACACACTGAAGACCTCAACTATATGGCCAAGATATGTGGATTAATGTGGTTGAAGAAAAACATGTTAAATACCTAAATATGTTATCTTCTATATATTCTATGTGAAGGTTGGCTATTCTAGATCATCTAAAACATAAAACTTGTTTGTTTAATGCATATTCCATATGTGTTCATTCACAGTTCCGACGCCTTCAGTGACAATCTACCATGACAATGAAAGAAAAACCATTCAATCAGAAGTTTGTGTCCAAACTAAAGCCTGCTTGTGTCTTTGCCTGCAGACTGAAGCCAACGATCAGCTGCACTCGCTGCTTGAGCCACCAGAACGGGATTAACACACAGGAAACAATCAACTTAATCTACTGTGAAACGAACGCGTGCACACACGCACATGCCAGCACGCGTACACACACACACACACACACACACACACACACACACACACACACACACACACACATACACACACAAATCACATGGACTCATGCTTGATTGAAGGGTTTTTCTATTGATTATTGACATTGCAGATTGTCACTGAAGGCATCAAAACTATGAATGAACACTTATGGAATATGTATGAAACAAAAAAGTGCAAAATAACTCAAGCAAGTTTTATATCGTAGATGATCTCGAATAGCCAACCTTCATATGAAATATACATAACATAGCATATTTGGGAATTTAACACTTTTTGGTTGTATATTTGCTGTCTTCAGTGTGTATCTACAGTGTAGGAAGCAGTCAAGATAGAGAAGAATCAGGAGAGTCCAAACTTTGCCTGGTGGTGCTTTGAGTGTCTGCGGCAGCTCTACACAACCGTGGTTTAGCACAGCTCCCAAACATTTTGATTTTGATGGATGCTTTCCTGGCATTCCAATGACGTCGGAAATGACAAACAGCATCTCTGAGTGGGAAGAGCTTTTGAATTTTTCCTAATGCAAAGGGAGCTCTTGGGGAGAAAATCAATAATATTCATCAGATTCCATCTGTTGTGCTTTGGGCCGTGTGCTAACGTCTGACCCCGAGTGCACAGCACTGTTGACACACCACAGATGGACAAAATCAATTAGGATAACACAACAGGCTCGGAGGAGTAACGCAGCGACGAGCAGCTTCAAACTGCTTCCCCTGTTTCCAAACAACCAGGCGAATGGAACTCAATATTTGCTTATGAATGCATCAAACTGTGTTAATGACCCAGCAAGGTGCCAGAGACAAACCGCAGAGCACGTGTTTTTAAAAGTGACCGCTCATACAGGACAGCGGAGCACCAGGATTATGCATGAGATGACAGTGAATCAGTCCAAACTTCCACCTCGTTAGCATCGATCTTGCAAGGAGCTCTGTTCAAACGACAATGTATCAGTCTGAGTGCGCTCACTAATGCTGTGCATTGGCACGGATGCATCATTTTAATGCTCAGCACTATTTCCTATTTCCTATACTCGTCTTGGTCAGTGAAGAAATCATCATGGCTTTGCACCACGCACTCCAGAACGCTCCGGTGGACGAGTTGTGACCTGAACATTTACAACGCTGTAAAATAATAACCAAACATGACGAGACAGAGTTGTTTTCAAGGCAAATGCATCGCTGGAACAACACTGCAGACGCACCATGGTGGGCGGAGTGAGTTCAAAAACACACCTTGTTTGTGGTGGATTGTGATCGTGACCATTTCTGGACATAAAGACCGAAGAGGAGTTTGTGACAAAAAAAACAACTGAGTAACTACAGCTCCTGACTGAGGAGTGAGCTTTGTCACTCCACCCATTGATTAACTCCAGAAAGTAGTTTTGACTGTTTGCTTGGTTAACTAAACATACCTTTGTGACGTGCTGCATGTTCCGGTAACATCGGGTTCCACAGGAGTGTTTTGGAATTGTTGGGTTGTGTATTTGATGAGTTTGAGGGGAGGTTGGCCTGCACTGTTCACCTCTGTTTCATTCAGCTCACGACTCAGAACAACAGCCATTGACAATCAAAGGGAATGTACCTCCTCATCAAACAACAGAAATGTTGGACTAACCCTTTAAAAACTACACTACCGGTCAAAAGTTTGGACTCATGCTTGATTGAAGGGTTTTTCTATTGACTATTGACATTGCAGATTGTCACTGAAGGCATCAAAACTATGAATGAACACTTATGGAATATGTGTGAAACAAAAAAGTGCGAAATAACTCAAGCAAGTTTTATATCGTAGATGATCTAGAATAGCCAACCTTCATATGAAATATACATAACATAGCATATTTGGGAATTTAACACTTTTTGGTTGTATATTTGCTGTCTTCAGTGTGTATCTACAGTGTAGGAAACAGTCAAGATAGAGAAGAATCAGGAGAGTCCAAACTTTGCCTGGTGGTGCTTTGAGTGTCTGCGGCAGCTCTACACAACCGTGGTTTAGCACAGCTCCCAAACATTTTGATTTTGATGGATGCTTTCCTGGCATTCCAATGAGTTCCATCAGGTTGTTCACTTTCATAATCAATCGCCACATTGGTCTTTGACAGCAAGCGTGAAGGAGTGGTTGGGACACTCACCGCGACGTGAAAACTGAGCTGCTCGTTGGGCCCACTGGGTGTCTCAGGCAGCGACTGCTCCGTGTCTGACGCCCACATCAGCATTTCTTTTCTTTCAGCGACTTGATGGGCGTGAGAATGAGTCAAATCGCGTGCAAAAAGTTCCTGTCCGGAACAATTAGACACTTCTTGCTCGCAGTCAAAAGGATCATGAACTGAGCGCGCCCCAACGACCCCCTCTGCTCCCTCTCCCGACCTCCCTCGCGCCTCTACCCCCCCCCCCCCCCGCCCCCCCACACGCCCCACCACCCTCCTGCAAAATGCATCAAGCCCTGCTCTGTTGCCACAAGTTACCATCGCATCCCGTCAATCACTTTGGCGGCGACAGCGTTGTGATTGGTGCGGCGCTGAAAAGGAGCCGAGGGGTGGAGGGCGGTGGGGGGGTTGGGGGAGGGGTCACCATGGCAACCAGGATGACTCAATCGGGTGTGAAGGAACCCCATCCAGGCTTTGACCGCCTTCACCAGCCACAGTTTGTCTTTAAGAGGATTATCAGCTCATTTCAGCAGCTGCTAATGAGGCTAATTGGAGCAAATTTGAGAGACGCAGCGGGGAAACGAGTTGATGGGGTTTTCTTATGAGCTTTGCAGTCACAGCATGCGTGGTCGCTTACATGTCACCGAAAGTCTTAAATCAATGGACAACACGAATGGTGTGCACTTTGTGATGTCACAAAGGGTCCTGATACCTCTAGCGGGTTGCAGGTAGCCTACTCAGCCAGTTGGTTGCTTTATTTCTTTTTAATCTCCTTCCAAAAGCAGCAGTTTGTACTGAAACTAAGACGTTTCTCTTTTCATAAAATGAAAGACAGATGATCGGTGATATTCGTCTTATTCCAAAAAGAACAAACACTTTGATCCAAGACTTATTTAGGAGGCAGCACTTTTGCTTTTTTTCCTGTTTGAAAATATCTATGTTTATTATGTTTCTGTATCCCCATCAATATCTCCATGTCCATTTGTGCAAAGTGCTTTGAGACGCCTCTGGGTGTGATTTAGTGCTTTAGAAATAAAATGACAGCTGGATATAATGAAGGTGTGACTACACTGTGCTGAAGGGGTTTCCCCTTTTATCTTTCTCTGGCTACACAGTTTTCCCAATTATATCTGTTTAGCCGTCTTTAATGAATAGTTTAAAAAGTAACATAAAAAGTTACATTTTTATTTACATTTTCATAAATAAGTTCTGTTTTGATAAACATTTTAATTTGCTCATTAACTTTTATGTAAGATTTAACAGAAGTGAATTGTTGTGACAGTAAGAATTGTGAATCGAAGAAACAAGGTTTTTTGTTTTTTTTCAGAATATACATTGTATTTTTTCAAAAAATAAATATCAAGATGCTCTACATGGTCAAATCCTCTCATCTCAATCTTCCAACAAAAATGAAAGATGGCTTTGTCTAAAAACAAACCTTTTCGAGTTTGAACGTTTTTGACCTTGCGGAGAGCCGGTTGGAAACAAAACTGCCACCGCCACGTCGGTGGAAACACATCAACAACACTCAGCAGCAACAAAACCAGCAAGGAGGGCTCAGGAAATCCAATTTAGTGCGGAGTGAAAGAGAGAAGAGGCGGAGTGAAGCGGGGGAAACACTCCAGAGGAGAGGCTGAGGGAACAAAGCTGCGGCGCCCAGGCAGGAAGCGTTGCATGAGGACGCAGCGCACTTCCTGCGTGGCCTTTTCTGAGATGATCAATACGAGAAGATGCTGCTGCTTTTCTCTGATGCTCTGAAGAGCTGTGACGGCCGCAGGAAGAGACTGACTGATGAAGAGGAGGAGGAGGAGGCTGAAGAGGGGGCTCCTTTTGAATAATGAATGAGCTGTTTACCGTCTAAAAGGTCTGGAAACACACACACACACACACACACACACACACACACACACACACACACACATCAGCCTGTGTGTTTTCTCTGACACCAATAGTCATTGATGCGGTTCAGGATTATACAAAGGCTTGTAGAGTTTGTCTGGTCTACCAGCTGAACAGACAAAGACAGAGGCCTCCGTGTGTGTGTGTGTGTGTGCAGATTTTATTAGTCTTGTCCTACTTTGTCTGGCAGACTCACACATATATTTCCAAGAATGAAAGTTCAGTCGGCTGTGACAGCTTTAGCACTCTGACCTCCTCAGTGATGGAGGCAGCGAGGGAGGAGACGCTGGGTCTCCGCAGCCGGAACCAGAACCGCTCAGGGACGAGGATGCGTCGCTCGGTCTTTTTCCTCTTCCGGAAGAAAAATAAAAAATAAAACCCTCCCCATCCTCGTCATTCCTGTTGGAACCATCGAGCAACGTCTTGAGAAGCGCGCAATCTTCTTTCTACTCGACTCACCAGAGTGTTGGTTCAGGTGGAGCGGCCGATCGCCGTGACGTAGCTGCAGTGGAGGCGTAACTGATGACCACTGATTGATCCTTGAGCAAAGACACTGTGAAAGCTGCGAGTTCACTGTGGGCCACTTACTGACTCTGCGCTTTTGGTGGCCTCGTCGTGCGAAGCGAAAGCCACATCAGGAGACTGAAAGTTGGATTTCAAATCAGACAAATTGCAAAACAGCAGTTTGGTTGGACGAGAAGAGCTCCGCGAGTGGTGATTCTGCTCCAGCCCGGCGCTTCAATCGGTTGCTCGCTGTGACAAAACTCGACAGGATTCTGCAGGAGGAGTTTTCATTTCATTAGAATGAACAAAAACTCTTGGAAATAAATGGAAATAAACAGTTTTCTAGCCACAAACAGCAAACTGCAGGGGTTTGCAGAGGCCACTAAAAAGATTCAAATATACAAAATTTTTTTTTTTTTTTTATTACTATCGACTGGCTTTGGAACATTTGCAGAAGTGTAAACAGCATCATACTTGAGGCCGTGCAGTTTCAATGAAAACCTCCAGCCTTCAACCAAATGACAGACATGATGATATCCAACTGGATATTGCTTGATTATGTGCAGTCGTTCCTTTTTGTCTGCCTTGTGATGTCTTGATGGTGTTTTGCACTTCAAAACCACCATCATTTGCTTTCCTACGATGCGACTGATGCAGCTGCTACGGCTACATTCTGAGACAGAGGAGGAAAAACATGAACGTCCTCTGATGTTCAGAGTTGCCTCTACAGATTCCAATGCAGCCACTGTCATCACGCCAGCCCCATTTCTGATGCTTCCTTTAAACAGAAGATAAAACTTTTGCTGTGTTTTTGTATGTTGTTTGGAGAGAGAACAACTGAAGTGAAAAGTTTCATATTTCCTCCTTTTGTCTCGTCAATATTGGATTTCTTTTCCACCACCAAGAGGGATTTAGGGTTGATTTGATGAGAAATGTGTTCATTGCACTGAAATCATAGCAGTAAAAAGTTTAGTTGCAGCAGTAATGTCAATGAATTATTACAAAAATGTATTTTCTTTATGCTATAATACACACACACACACACACACACACACACACACACACACACACACACACATATATATATATATATATATATATATATATATATGGAGAGAGAGAGAGAGAAAATGCAACATTTTGCACATTATTTTCCTGCTGCTCAGCATTATATTCTTATTATCTATTATTATATTAAAAACATATTACATTATATACCTATCTACAGGTGAGTGCAGACTGGAATGAGTAGGTGTACACGTTGGTTTTGGCACTTGGCACCATCACGTTAACACACGTTACAAAACCACTTTGTTTCCTTTGTCCAAAGGCCGTTTGCAGAACTGAAAGCTGAAAGATCAACGTTTTAAAAGAAGAAGAAGAGGAAGAAGAAAACAGCACAACTGCACCCAGGACACACCTGCGTGAAAGCATGTGCCGCTTGAAGTGAGCTGAGAGGTTTTGAAAGTTCATGTTTGGGAATTCTCAGGATGGCAACGGTGCGGCGGCGGATTAACAGATACATTCAGAAATGAACTCATGCAAAGTTCAGCGTCAAAACTGCAGCAGATTGAGTCTTCAAGATTCTGACGCCGCTTCACTCATTCGCATCCCATCACGCACACACACACACACACACACACACACACACACACACACACACACACACACACACTCAGCTGTTTGACTCAGGGGTATTATCTAGCAGTCAGGACACTCTCTCTCTCTCTCTCTCTCTCCCTCTCTCCCTCTCTCTCTCTCTCACACTCGCACACACATGCACAAAGGCGCCTGGTCTGCTTTGTAGTCATCGTACGCCACACAACAGGAGGCCTGGGACCCTGCGTGAGTGTGTGTGTGTGTGAGAGAGAGCCTGAGGTTTGATTAAAAAGCTCTTTGTGGTTTTCAGATGCTAATCTTTCTATTATCAGCAGGATAAAAAGGAGTTTAGCTGCTTAAAGACAAACAAATGACTTCTGGCACACACACTATACATGGCTAATGAGCACTGTGTGTCAGAGCCTGTGTGTGTGTGTGTGTGTGTGTGTGTGTGTGTGTGTGTGTGTGTGCATGTGTGTATGTGGGTGTGTGTGTTAATAAACAGAGAGATGTCTATATCTGCCTCAGCTCTTGTTTTCTGGTCCCACAGTTGCACAAACAAACAGCACCTGAAGAAGGAATCCCGTCAGGCAGTGACAGGATGACATCAGCCAGCGAGGAGCCAACGGTGAAGTCAGTCCTGACGCTGAGAAGCTGCTCCGCTCAGACGTCCGACACAGTCACATCCAGCGAGGCTGAATCTCTGTGGCGACTGGTGTTGTTTCGCGCCGCTGATTAGCTGAAGCGGTGACGGGTTGTGTAATGTCGTGTGTCAACAACAAGTTGAGCGACTTCCAGGGCAGAGCATCACAACGTCAACAGCTCCGACTTCCTTACACTGTTGATGTGGTTGAACTGAAACACGCAGCGCTGTATTGGTGTATTATTCACTCTTGTAGCAGTGTAATTCAAGCCTGCTGCTTCGTGCTTTCCTGATGCCAAAATCAGAGCTGATGGGAATTACTGAAGTGGAATTTTGTGGCACTAACACGATCCCGTCTTTTGGAGTAAGCACTGTTTGAGTTACGCAAAAATTTGTTCAACCCAACAGCACAGATTATAAATAGTTTGAAGCCATTAAAAGCTTAAAAAAAAAAAAAAAAAAACGATTTAAAACCATTGAGATCCTTTCAAATCGTCCCTGGGTCTCCGTTGTCGAGGTTATTTAAAGCTTAAATGTCCAAACTCAACGGAGCAGTTTGCCAACACAGTTTAGCAAATCACACAGAATGCACTTCAGAGCTCAGTGTCACTCTCTGAAACTAGTTAAGTTGAATAGCCTTGAGAATGAAAGAAAAAACCATTTAACTCAGAAGTATGTGTACAAAACTTTTGACTGGTAGTGTGCATACATAGTGTATATGAACAGCATGTTTCTTGAGTTGTTATTCTGAGTACAAGGGCACTGATGTGAGTCATTGATCAACATTTCGCTGATGTTTTATTGTTATTTTTTGTGTTTTTATTTATTTATTCATTTATTCCTTTTAGCCGCGTGTCTGCTGATGTTGTGGCCGCTGACTGACTGAAGCCTTCAGTTAGCGGGCGTCCCAGAGGAAACACACACAGACCAGGAGAATAATTCATCACTTTAACTCACACTCAGGTTCTCCTCTCCTCCTCTGCACTCCTCTCCTCTCCTCCTCCCACCATCTATTTTGGTTCAATTCCCAGCTGCCACCGTCTCTGTCAGATCTCCCCTTGATTGGTTTGCAGGCGTGTTCATCCGCGTCAGAGGCTCGCCGCCGTCAGCTATTCAGCAGGAGCGCGACAGACCGTCCGTGCGGCAGATGAAGGCTAGCAGGCTGGCTCACTCGTCGAAAGGGGGCAAAAGAGTCGGACGAGAAGAAGAAGAAGTGAGGAGGATGAGATGAAGTGGCGGACGGTGAAGTACTGATAAATGTGTTTTGCTCTTCAGAGGAATCAGAAGATGCCGGAAAGAAATGCCTCACGTTCATCCATGAGTTGCTTTTCCACGCATGTCTACCATCCGAACAACATGTGATGAACATTTTAACGTTAATAAACTGACCCTAGGACAGTTAAGAGTCACAGCACGCTTACAATCCCTCTGCTGGCCAACAAAGATCTTTATTGCGTAACCCTTTATGCATTCCAGATTAGCAGCGTGTTCAATTTTACCTGACATTAAAGCAACATGTTTACAACACATCCCATCATAGATCGCTTCCTCACCAAAACACCCCATCCATCTGCTGCTGCTGCTCCGGTTCCTCTGTCACATTCTGGAGCCCATGGTGGCCCACCAGTCAAAAAGCTTGCCCACCCCTCACATAGACAGATTCACACACACGCAGTGCAGCGACAATAAGACAAGACAAGAAAAGTGGCCTGAGAATCTGAGAGGGAAAAAAAGGTGAGAAGAGGAGAGTGAGAAATTTGCCATGCTGGCTACACATGAATGTATTTTTCATTTCTCTCTCATAGCAAGTCTAAAAGTTCAGAATGAAATACTACTACTACTACTACTACTACTAGTAATAATAATAATAATAATAATAATAATAATAATAATAATAATGTTTGTTATTCTTAATTTGAATTCTGTTTTGATCATGTGATCCAAATGTCCTTGTTAGCTTATGCTGAGGTCTCACACACACACACACACACACACACACACACACACACACACACACACACACACACACACACACACACACACACACACACACACACACACTCTGGGAACTTTTGGTGGGTATTTCAATGAATATTCATGCACAAGTCCAGTTGTCCGTTCTCACACTCATTCATTCTGTTTCCCTCCGTCAGAGTGACAGCTCTCTGAAGCTCTCTGAAGCTCTAGGAGCCTCGATTGACACTCATTCCGCTAAGCTTTCCTCTTCCTCCTCCTCTTCCTCCCATCAGCTCCCCTTTCCAAACCAGTTTAAACAACAACAATGGAAGTCGATGACTTCTTTTCTTCTTAGGAATGAACCTCTGTTCTGTCTTCAAGGATCAGGACCCACTAACTAACTAAACTAACTAACTAACCAACCAACCACTATCAACTTTCCTTCAATAGCAACTTTAAATCAACATTTAAAAGGCTATGGGAGAAGCTGACAGCGTGAATTATCAGGTTTCTACGCGACACACGCCACATTTCTGAAACATCTTGAGGGTAACTTTGGGACTAAAAGTCCCTTTCGTAATATTTCCATCTGCCATAAAATGATTTCCGTTTCACACTCGACGGATGGAGAGAGGAAAGCAGGACAGTGCCCCCCCCTGACCATAAACATACACTACAGTCGATGCAGAAGTAAAGCGCTGCCTTTGCATTTCAAATCACAGACACCACTGTTGTTGTTGTTGTTGTTGTTGTTTTACTTGTGTGCAAGAATCAATACATTTTTCGGTGAACCTGTACAAAATCACTTGTTTCATTCTTTTCATTCTGATTATTAAAAAAGACAAAACGTTTTAGATGATTAACATAAAAATAATAATTCCAAAAATGAATGAACAAAAAAAAAATATCAGTATGAAAAAAAAAAAAAAAAGAAATTACAAATTAATTCGTTGAGGGAAAACTACACACACGTCTACATGGCATAAACCAAATGGCAGTGAGCGAGCGTGCTGCGGAAGCGCATTGCTGCCACACTAGGAAAAAAACAAAAACAAACAAACATTGGAAAGTTAAATGTTTTTACGTGATAGTACTCACGTTAAAATGCGAAAGTGTTTTTACGCTATATCGTCAAACTGTCATTTTTATTTCGTGATCAAAATTACGTACAAACATAAAACCTTCGCGGAATAACGTGATAGTTTCACGTTGTAACGTAAAATGATCACGTAAAACCGTGAAAGTTAAACGACATAACGTTTAACTTTCCCCCCTACGGGGTTGGTTTTCTTCTTTTTTTTCTAGTATGGCAGCAGTGCGCTTGTGTACCTGACGACTTTCCACGAGTGGAAGGAGACGCGACACTTGAGTTGTGCTGCGGTCAGCTCGCTTTAATGATCAGTCTCACCAGTCAGTCGCCGTCAATCACCTGCAACACGCTGACATTTGACAGCAAGAACACGAAAAGAACAAACCTACTCATTGAAAAATAAATAAATAATAATGATTAAAAAAAAAAACACTCCCATGACCAGCAGATGGCAGCACCGCTTGTCAGTGTGTGAACAAAGCGCCACCTCTGACTGACTGACTGACTGACACTGTCGCAGCTGCACTGCGGCGAACAACACGGCTACAAGTTTCACACAAAGAAAAGTGACAGCACGATGAAGGTTTGTACTCCTAAAAAAAAAAAAGAGAGAGACACAATGGCCTTCGCCATCCTGCTCCTAAAACTACACTGAAGATGATCGCTGGCCTCCTGCTGTGCTCACTTCCTGCCCCTGTGATCACATGACCAGGTTGTCTTCTGAGGACTCGCAGCTTGCGTGGTCTTGTGACACAACACTCGCAGGTTCTTCTTGAAAGAATCGGGCCAACTCGTCGGTACCGGTCCGTACCAGTCCACCCAGTCCCTCCACTACGCACACCACCTCTCCATCTGTCCGTCCGTCTCTTCTTCTCTTCCTCCACCTCGTGCTCCTCCTCAGGTGCGTCTCCTCTTCGCTCCCCCTGGACTCGCTGGATTGGAAGATGACAAAAGTTTGTCCGCTGTGCGACTCCTTTTCCTTTTCTCTGCCTCCTTCCCCGCGGCTGCTGCTCCTCCTGCTCCTGCTGTTGCTCCACCACCACCTCCACCTCCTCCTCCTCCTCCTCCTCCTCCTCCGCCCGTCGCTCCGGCTTCGCCCGCTCCTCCCTTCTCCTTGTCGCGCTCCCTCTCCTTGTCTCGAGAGCCGCTCGTCTTCTCGGACGTCTTCACAGAAGAGTTGCTGCCTGGAGCCAAAGAGAGAGAAACAATCAGACGGAACGATCTCGTCACCACCGTGACTGAGAAGTGTTTGAGGGGTTGTGATCGTGGATTCACCAATGCCACTTTTTTACAGAACGAGTGGAGGACAAGCACTTGCATTTCAGCACTCACTGATACCAATACTGAGTACTTGACAGGGTCGTTTACACGTTATAGAATTACTTAAGATTTTTCTTTTCTACAGATGTTCTGTTATTTGAACAACAGTCCTCAGGGGCCGCTAGTTTCACTGCAGTACAAACACAAATTTCACAAAATTGTCATATACACACATACATTTGCTATCGGCACGTATTTCAGAAGACCGTGATTGATCGCACAATGGGGAAACTTTGTCACAAACAGGATTCGAACCTGTGCGTGGAAACCCCATCGGATTTCCATTCCGACGCCTCAACCTTTTCAGCTTTGTGGTCGCTATAATATTACAAAAATTCAAATGTGCGTCTCTGGTCTGACAATTAATAAGAAAATACATCTCTTCTTCTCTGCATGTTTTCAGATAATGTTTTGCTAAACTAGAGTTTTGAAAACAGGATGTCCTCCGGGACTGGCGGTACCTTCTTCGTGAGTTGCCGGAGGATCTCGCTCAATCCGGAATTCATCTTTTGAGTCGTCCTCTGAGCCCAGCTTCCCTAAACACACACAGTGTTAACAGTAAAGTGAACAGTACATTCACCAAAGACATATCTGACATTCAACAGTCGGGGGTGTGCCGAGAGATCGATTGTTAGGCGCACGGCCTGACGCTGCTTTACTGCTTTCATTCACACGCGAGGCATTGTTTTTGAGTCAAAACAGAGTAAATTTAAATATAATATATATAATGCAGCATGTTTTCTTTTTTTCTTTTTTTTTTTACAAAGTTATTATGCAGGTTTAATACTGAGCATGATAGCAAGGCTGATGGTGAGTTACACGCATGCACCGTTTTATGAAGGAATTTGATTTTGTATGAAGCACAGGGAGAGACGGAGGCAGGAAGTAGCGTTGAGTTGAGTTAGACAGGAAGCTACACTTATAGACGTCATTCCGTCATACCAGAGGCAAACAGTAATTCTAAAAACTGATGGGATGCACAATTGTCACGCGCTGTTTTTCTCAACTAATGATAGATAGATAGATGAATACTTTTTTATTGATCTCCAAGAGAAATGGACTCATCCCTGCACGTTCATCTCTATCCAGCCCGCTCTTTTCAACTTTCGAAGAACTTTTGAAAACTCCTTCCTTCGCCCTTGTTAACCCAAATCTCAGGAGTTCAACCCGGCTGAAGGTTTCCCAGAGAGAGGTCTTCCAACTCACCTTCTTTGACCTCCTGGATGATGTCATCGGGCAGGGAGAAGCTCTTCTCCGTGTTTGGAAACGGCAGGATCTCGGACTCGTGCTGCATTGCGAAGCAGACAGCCAAGCGGCTCAGAAACGCACACACTGAACAAATCAGAGATAGCGCTGGTGTTTGGTGTCCTTACCAGGGCCTGCATGTCGTACATGGTCCCCAGGTGGTCCCAGATGACCGAGGAGGAGACCTGGCGACCTATGTTTTGACTGAACTTGTCTCTGATGCAGATCATGTGAAAGTGACGGTTCACTCCTGAGCAAAAGCGCACACACACACACACACACACACACACACACACACACACACACACACACACACACACACACACACACAATGTTTGCAGTGGAATAATAGTGTTACAGGGTACAGGATCACACGATGTAAAATCATCGGGTGATACTTTTAGCTCAGTTAAGTTGTGATAAATTCAGGTAAGGAGGCTGCCTGTCATTGGCTGCAGAGTGGAGACCTTTGAGGGGGTGGAGTAGAGGAGAACGCCGAACAAACCAAACTGGTCTCCATCATGGACCACCATCTCGACCACACACTGTTCTCCATCATGTACCACCAAGACCACCCTCTCTACCACACACTGGACAGACAGCGAAGCGTCTTCTCCAAGAGAACCTGAGACAGCTTGGTTGTCAGGGGGAAGCTTGCTTCTTTCTTTCTTTCTTTCTTTCTTTCTTTCTTTCCATCCACCCACCCATCCTGGGCTTTGGTCGAGCAGGTCTCTTACCGACGGGTTTGTGTCCGATCATGGCGTGAAAGAGACAGACCTCCACCTCGTGGCTCCACACCACCGAGTCTTCCCCGCTCACCAAAGCCGACTCAGGGGGCTTCTCGTCGGTCTGATTCGGCGACACGTCGGCTTCACCCATTCTTGAACATAAGAAGCCGAGGTAAGGAGCGGGGAACACAAGTCCGGCGTTTGCGGTGTAACACACAGTAGTACTACTAAGCCGGAAGCGGAATTGTTCACTTCTTCTGCGTTGGTAAAATGGGTTGATATTGCTGCTACTGCCACCTTCTGGGCTGGAGTGGACATAGCAGGGATTTGAAGCTTTAGCGGTAGAGAATCCTGGAAAAAAGCCTGAATTCATGATAGTACTTTGCTTTAACCCTTAAATATAAGAGCATTGATTTAAAAAAAAACTAAAATAAAATGTGTGAATTAAATTAAACGGAACCCACACACATACACAAAATCCCTATCACTTTTATTGCACAAAGTTGTTGTTTTTTTTAATCTTTATATCTATTGTAGCTTGTTTTTGCTACTGCTTTGGGCACATAACAGTGACACAGACACTGTTACTGTCTTATTTGTATCTGTTGCTGATGTGACACCACAAATCCCCCCTTAGGAATCAATAAAATGTATTCAATTAAATTCAACCAATATCTACTCTCTCACATGAGCAGGGTCAAAAAGTAGAATCAAATAGAATCAAATAATTTCACAGAGCAAATGGATTTGAGAATTGACATTGAATGTATAATATTGGCAGTCGCAGTTGATGAAAGTTGTAAAGATGAAACCTTGATATGACATATGAAATGTAATTTTTCAACCCGCTCAAAAAGTGGGGTTTATAGTGTAACATTAAAAAGCATGTGTTCATTATACGTCAAAAAACATATTATAATATGTTTAATATCACTTATGACTTCCTTATTGACATTTCCAAGAATACACAGCCGACTTTAGGAAGCAAAATTTGAATTCTGTGAAATATGCTTATAGGTAAATGTGAATTCTGAATTTCACACTTGTGGACATGAACAGTGTGAAATGTGAGAGCGAGATATTCAAAGACAGTAAGTGCATTTAGATAAATTTGAATCTCAAAGAACGACACAGAATCCAGGATGTGCTTATTATCTATACGGTGATCAAAACACCAAAACTTTATTGCAAATAAAATACAGTGGAGGCCATGAATCGACCTCCTGCACATTAAGAGAGAAAGAAACAAAAGAGAAACAGTTCAGGTACAAGATAGTGATGGAAATTGATGAGGGGCTGCTGAACTTGAATGAGTTTTATACAAGCGTGGTACCTTTGTTGTTGTTTTGTTTTTGTTTTGTTTTGTTTTTTTACATAAAAACACTGCATCACTTCCTCAATGAAATCAAAATAACACAATAATGCCCTGCTGAAGATGTCCAGTCAGGAGAGCTGTTCTGGAGATGTTTAGACTTTATTACAATAACATTGTATTTGCTGAACAATAAGAAAATGTTTGGTTAAAGTGAACTTTTAATTCTGTTGAATTTTGAAATCTCGCATGAGTGAATTTAAAACACACTGACTTGCCAGTTATACTATTGTGTTTTCTGATGGCTAGTTCTGCCTGGAAAGCCAAAAATACTATTTAATTATGAGATTTTATTCATTTATCTCTATGTGAAGCTCTGATTTAAAGCAAAATGGAAAAACCACGGATCCCACTGAGGACTTAAATAGGAGCCAAGACATAATCTGTGTTTCAGATGTGTCCACATAACATAACGAGTTCTAATACGTTTTGTGCAAATACTAAACGGAAGCTCTCCAAAATTAGTTGTGTAACACTGCCGTCTGGGCTTCATGGCGTCTAATTGTCTTTTCAAGGCGTTAAAGGTTGATCATCATCGCCTTGATGTGGTTGATGCGTCAGATTTTGTCTTGTTTACCAAAAGACAAAATCAGTCTTGGGTGAAAGTCATTCCAGAGCAACGCCTCAACCTATTCTCACTATTTACCGCGTGAAAAGACTGACTAACTGACCACTGACAGCCTTTTCCACCAATAACGAGGGAGAACAGAGAGGCCTGGAAATCTTCAGCCAACGACAGCGACCAGTCCGCCTCCACCTCCCTTTATTCCTTTTCCATCCCAAAGGCCAGAACTTTAGGACTGCTCAAGGAGACAGCAACCAGCTGCACTTGGTCCCTTGGTATAGAACCGCTTTTTGACTGATACCGTTGGTTACACATCTCAACATTACATTCAGCCGTCATGCAAGAGTTAATTCATTAATTAATTGACCCGATTCACAAAACACACATACGTACATACATACACAGCCGCACGCATACATCCTAAAGCTCTGGCCCTTAAACAAGTCCTACAAAAAACCCCAAAAAAACCACAGACACAAACAAATGAAACGTACCGAAACAGAACAGAGGACTGGAGAGAGAGAGAGAGAGAGAGCGAGAGCGAGAGCGAGAGCGAGAGCGAGAGAGGGAGAGAGAGAGAGAGCAGCTGAATGGCAGCAAATAAACCAGGAAGTGAAAAGAGAGAGAAAGCAAACACAGTTGCAGATACAGTCCTGGCTAATGGACAGCTTACACACTTCCACGGCCTTCCCGGTCGATACGAGCCCCAAGGCTCACCAACACGCAAGGTCACGTGGTCCTGTCACATGCTTAGGATGCAACACGGGGAGGCACTGGTTCTTCTGCCGCACCACCTCCACCTCCACCAGCAGCAGCAGCAGCCGTTCCCGTGCTTATCGGAGACAAATACGCTGGCGACATGAGCCCCCCCCCCACCCCGACCCCCCCGATGACGAGCACAGACGGCCGAGGCAGAGTAGGGAGGGGGAGGGAGGGGCGTGGGTGAAATGTGGGGACAGCAGGCGAGTGAAGGGAGGCAGTGGCGGGAAGCGGCAGACGCTACTGGTCCTTCTTCTCCGCTTCTGTGGAGTCGTCTTTGGAAGCTTCCTCCTCTGGCTGGACCTCCTCGTACCTGGGAGAGCAGGAGAGGAGAGGAGAGGAGAGTGGAGGGACGGTCACTAATGCATGCCTGCGATGGAAGATTAACACCAGCAGTTCTGCACGGTCAGCATGACGGTCAGCAGGGATGCAGTGATACCAACTTCTTTACACAACGAGTACTTGCAATTCAGGACTCGCCAATAGCGACACCGAGTACTTAATAATGAAATACACACAACATTGTCATACACACCACCAGTCAACAGTTTGGACACATCTATTTCTACTACTTTCTACCACTGTAGATGCAAACTGAAGACATCAAATCTATGAGCAAGATACGTATGTGGATTCATGTGGCAAAATAAAATAAAAGTTAAATTCCTAAACATGTGATGTTCTACAGGTACTACCCGAAAAATGAGAATATCAAGTAAAAGTTGTTTTATTTTGGAAATTTAGCATGAAAAATGAAACCAACTAATTCTATTGAGCCATTGCACGCAAATTGACATCTCAAGCAGTTCCTTGTTGTAACTTTGCTGATTAAGATTTTCAGCTTATTAAAACCACAAACCCACAAACTCAGAAAATTATTATAAAATTTGAGGGTTTTTTTTTAAGCTGCAAGACCTGATCAGCAAAATCCAAAGAAATAAAAACGTGAAATATATTGATTTGCATTTTATTCCTTTATATAATATGTCACATTCACCTTTTAAGTTGAATTGCAGAAATACAGCAACCTCTTCAGGATATTCTAATTTTCTGGGTAGTACCTGTATATATTTTATATGATTCTAGACCATATAAAATATAAAACTTGTTGGAGTTATTTCACACTTTTTTGTTTAATACATATATTCCATATGTGTTCATTCATAGTTTCGATGCCTTCAGTGACAATCAATAGTCATGAAAATGGCAGAAAAACCATTCAATCAGAAGCAGGAGTCCAAACTTTTGACTGGCCGTGTAAAAACATGTGCAACTGGTCGGCACATGTTTTACCAGTCTAGTAGAAGCCGAGTAGAGCTGTGTTTTTCAACCACTAGTGTACCGCTAGATAATGTCAGGCTTCACTTAATTCATCTAAAACAATAACAATGAAATTCCATTGTGGAGTGACTGAGCTTTAAAAGGAACGTGAGCCTGTTTTCCTCCCAGGATATCAGCCTTGTGTGCATCTCAACAGGCTGGACAGGTTTGACACTGAGCGAGACAACATTGTCATGATTAGGCTGAAAAGTCATTATATAATATTTCTGGCTGGTGGTGTGCAATGGGATTTTTTCAATGGAGAAAAGGGTTGAAAAATACCGGAGTAGAGAACTCAACTCTGCATCCAAAACTGTTACAAATAATTTTAACTGACTTGCTGCTTGATTATGAGTTTAACCATTTTAACGTGTGTTGACTGTGGAATGGGTGTGGATGGATTTTCCATTTTGTGAAAAAAAGCGACGCCAACTTGAAGATCATTTTCAAAGACAAAGTGTCGGGAGGCGGCAGCATTCTACGCTTTGACAGATGGACGAAGCTGCGACAGTGACCCATTACCTGCCCGGGGGGGACGTGACAGGACGAGAGAGAGAGAGAGAGAGAGAGAGAGAGAGAGGGACGGGGCTTCTACACGAGGGCGGCGGAGTGTACGGGGCGGTGGCGTTGGCGGCTGCAGGGCGAAGAAGAGCCTGTGGCTTTAGACGCAGCGTCCATGGAGCTGGCCAGGCTGGCGGGGGAGCCACTGACAGTGGGGAAGGAAGTGAGTCTGGGAGAGCCGGGGAGGAATTCCTCTGTCGACTCATAGCTATGGACTCAGGGGAAAGGAGGGAGGACGGAAGGAAGGAAGGAAAGGGAAGGGAAGAAGAGGAGAAGAAAAGGAAAGTACAGAGAGGCATGACGGGGAACGCAGAGAGGAGAAGAAGGAGGAGAAGAAGAGGAGGGGGGAGAGAAAGACGTAAGTTTAAGTGTGAGTCACGAGCTGCAGCCGGAGTGACATAAGAGGAAGGGAGGAGAAGAGAAGGGAGGAAAGGCGAGAAGACGTGGATGGAATGTGCCAGTGGCACTGAGAGGGAAAGGTGGAGTTGACAGTACGTCGATGTGCAGACGCCCCAGTTGTCCAGTTTTGTTGTACTGCGGTTTGAAAAACACGAGCTGCGCTTCCATGACAGTTTTTTTTCGCAAGGTAAAATGTAAAGGATTTATGATTTTCAGAACTGGTGAAAGCTTAATATACTGCCGTCAATACATTCATTCAAGTCATTTGGATTTCCTACCCACAGAACAGTTCTGAAGTGTACATATTACAAGAATATTCATAGATCAACGGTCCTGCCCCCAGTCAGCTGCCATCTGTCATCTGCCATCTTTCTAAGGAAGCCTGGTGTGGACAATCCAGCCTCCTGCCAGCGCGGTTATACTTGCAGCAATACTTGTCAAAGAAACCAACAAAGAACGACAATAAACCAATGAAGAAGAAGGTAGACGAGGTACGCAGGTTTGGGTGTGCAGGCCACCGTAGTTTACTGGCAAGCTCTCGAGGAGGGAGGCTGAGCGGAGTGACCCGCCCCGAGCCGAGTAGGTGCTGGGAGAAACACGCAACCAGTGTTGTCAAGTAATATTTCTATCGTGTGTCGTTTTGTGGGACAATATATTTGATTTATCCGACGGTTTTACTGCTTTAGACGGGGTTGCCAGTCGCTGAGGCTAGTAACTGGCAACGCTGAGGAAAGGTGGGTGAATGTAAACAGTTGAGATGACGGTGGAAGGGAAGAAGGGAAGGAAAATGTCTGTGGGGGGGGGGGGTTGTCTCTGCAAATAATTGAATGCGTGCGTCTCCGAGGTAACGAGTCGTCCCATCGTCAGCGTATCAGCGGTGGTGAGGAAAACTTCCTTTCAGTGAAACCATGTTGCTGCAATGGAAATACTCATCATTTTTTTTTCATGAGTGCAGCATAGTCAGCGCCACCTCTGGGTTTTACATTAGCACCAAACAAACCTGTTGACTCCAGCCAACTACCCAGGATGCAGTTTCTATGCTTCCATACAGATCAGCTGTTAGTGATTTCACACAAGCCTGATGTCTCAGTTCCACTGCTACCCTGGCTGGCATCACACCTGAGGCACACCTGTCCAACCGCTTTCCTCCTTCACCGTTTCAGTGTTAGAACCTGGGAGAAGTGCTCCTTTCTGCCACTGGAGGGAGTCATTCCATTTTAAACTCTTGACCTCAAAAAGCTGTGCGCCGGACACAAACACATTTGCTTCAAGTCGAGAGGGACTGAATGAATTCCCAGAGCGCTGGGATGTGCTGGGTGCTTTCCCCGGTTACTCACCTGAACATCTCCGTGAGCTCTCCCTTGAACAGCGCTACGACGACAGGGAAGCCAACGCAGGCGGGCACCAGGTAGAGCAGAGCCGGCTGTGGACAGACAGACAGACAGAGCAGTCATTTAGCAGGTGGTTCTCCAAATCCTAATGGGAACTTTAGACCAATGAGAGTGAGCGACAACTAGTTGACATACAGTAGTTGACAGTTTCTGTGCATCTTGACTTTATTCTTTCACATGAACCAGAATTTGTCGTTTCTTTGGTTCACTTGTGTTGCTTATCACACTTGCTAAAGGTTTTTTGGCTGTGGTGGATTTTTGCTTTCACATACAGTATTTAACAATATCATTTACTAACGTTTTACCTTCAGCACAAGTGTTTGGAACAATAATGCACTCAGTGTTAATATGTACTGTAATTTACTGTGATAGCGAGTCTTTAGTCACAATTCAAATATGTGCAATCTGGCTCTGGATGAGTTATTTGTTCTACTTTTGTTTGTGAATAAACAGTTCATGGTTTTCTGTTTTCTTGTTGTGGGTGCAGAGACACGGCCGACCTGCAGCCTCACCTGTGCATGTTTAAAGGTGTGCATGACGAAGATCGTAAGTCCCAGTCCGAAGATGTAAGCCAGGAAACTGGAGTAGAAATATGTCCTGCTGTTTTTCTTCAGGCTGTGAAGAGAGGAGGACGAGACAAGCCTTACTTTCTCATGCCAGTCGGAGAAAATTCAGGCAGATAGGACCCTGGAAAAAATGTAGAGATGGCGTAGAGACGCCGTGCGTTACCTGACGTCGAAGCGCAGCAGCAGAGCGATGAAGATTCCTGGGATGACGATGTCACCCAGTCCCAGCATGGCAAAGTTACTGGCTCCCAGTCCTTTTTCCAACAAGTCCTGAGGAAACACCACTGACACAGAGAGTGGACATCCGTCAACATCCCACAGAGTGAGAAAAGCACATGTGCAGCGGTGACGGTCTTTACCAAAAACCTTCATTTTGTCACTGATAGTTGTAAGTGACCAAGTGCAAACAGGGCCTTAGATGACTCGTTGTCATGTTCGGATAAAGGGTTTTGAAAGGGGTTACTTTGTCCCCCTCTGCTGGCGATTGTTAGTCATATATTTTTTGTTTAATTTGGGCTTTTATTTTGGAGGGGTTCGTGCCGCTAAGGGGCTAATCCGGAATACTCGTATTTTCTTTTGTTCAAACGAGTGAGTTAGCATGTGATGATGTTGTGTGTGTGTGCGCGCGCATCAAAGACTCACATTTGATTGGCGCTTCAAAAGACTTGGCAACGGTCACCATGACGTTGGTTCCAAACACCTGGACACACACACACACACACACACACACACACACACACACACACACACACACACACACACACACACACACACACACACACACACACACGTTGTAAGTCTGTGTACTTATTTCCCTCACACAATGCACTGAACTCTTGAAAAGTTGTTCAATTTCAAAGCGTCTGTGTTGCTGTGATGTTATTAGGAGCACAAGAGTTCGATCAGACTGGACGGTACTTTTCTGTCAGCTACTACTCTGCTCTGTTTCTCCATTAGGGTGGTAGTACTTGTACCAGGTACTATTTTAGTACCTACTCAACTGCGGTGAGTCGAGACAAAAAACGTGTAGTCGACAGAGTGCAGGCCGCTGATTGGACAGGGAGAGACGACACAGGATGTTTCGTGAAGGCGACTATGTGAAATATTTTTGAAACCTGGCAACAGCCACAGTTGGGGGGGGGGGGGGGGGGGTTCCAGTCAGGTAGACGACAAACATGACTATCAGCCCAGTGCGCAGGACGAAACAAACCCCGTTGAGATGGTACAACACCAGGGATGGGCAAACCTTTTGACTGTGGGGCGGGCACAATGGTTCTAAAATGTGACCATAGGTGGGAAAAATCTATCATGGGATATTTAGAAAACATGGTGCTTTAATGTCAACTGAAATTAACAAAAGCGGTGCAACAAAACCAGGGTCTCTGTAGCCACACGGTGTTTAAGTCTTTATTGAAATTACTCTTAAAACGCGGGAAAAAATGGATGGAATAAAGCTATTTTATTGCTTGATAGTAATATCAATATAATTTCTTCAAGTTCAGAGAGTAGAGAACAGGAGTGGTGAGTAGTGCTAAACTAGTGAGTAGTGCTAAACTGGTGAGTAGTGCTAAAATTGTTGAATGGAAAAGTGTCACATGAGTGGCAAAAGCTTTTTTTCTAAAGGCAGAGAAAAAACGAGTTGAGAGTAAAAAGCTGTTGTATGTTATCAACATTTACTGTTCAACAGAACAACGTCTTCATGCATGGTGATCTGACGTGAGGTGATTGAAACATGGTTACAAAATGCACATCAACTCACCCAGAAAACGTCGTAGACGAAGAGCCCCCCCAGCAGGATGCAGCCGGTACTGACGTTGTTCAGGTGCAGCAGTTCCACTCCGTTCAGGGCAAAGGCCAGCCCAAACAAGTTGTTTGCTATCCAGTGCTGCCGGGCCACAAAACAACAACTCAGTTCTCCACTGCCTTCAGAGGACAGTACAGAGTTCAACAGACCAGCAGAGCCAAGCCTTCAAAATACACTGTGTATTACTGCGTAACAGCAACAGCTGTCTTTGCTAACAGTCAACTGCTTCATTCCCAGTTCATTAAAATGAGGTAAATGCGCCTCATAGGCAGGAGTGAGGGGTCATGATGGACAGATGATGGTCAGACTAACCTTTTTGAGCAGGTACCAGACTCCCACAAAAGTGCTAATGACCAGACAAACCAGGTTCTTGGTGTCAAACTCATAGTTGACAATTTCTGCAGGAAGACAAGAGAGACAGTGGATTCAAGACAAACTGCAAAACACAGACCGCAGAACTGGTGATTTTAACACTGGTTTAAGTTGATCCTTTTCAAGGTCCAGTGTGTAAAAATATTTTTTAGGAAGCCCGGTATTTAAGATGCCTGACAGCGAATTTTGTATTTGGGCCGCTGTCAGGTGGGAGCAATGCAAGATGACAGCTAGCTAGCAGCAAGACCCTTTTTGCTCTATATACATTCTTATATATATATATGAGAACCGTTCTAAGGGCGGGGGAGCGTTGGGGTGGTGGTGGTGGTGGGGGGAGGGGGGATGCAGTTTAGTTTCTATTGAAAACCACAGACATCGTCCACCTGAGATGTGATGTGATACATCGGGAATTCAGAGAATTTTCTCCTTTATTTGGTTGAACCTTATTAAATGAATTGCGGCAGTCACAATCCCTGCATTTGACCTAAAATACTTTCCCCAATGATATTATGAAGCTATTTGCTCCACTTTTGACATGAATCATAATTTCAGCAACAGTTGCCCGTTGAGCAAAATAACTTGAAATAGGCGTTCACATCACGCCGTCATTAAAATGCATCGCACCAACATTCAACCAAAAGACCAGAAAAAGTTGGTAAATGTCTTCACATTGTGTGATTTACCGTCCACCCCTTCGCTCAGTGACCTTTATAGGCACGGCTCACCTTCTTTGGACTCCCCAGTGCCTTGAGTGAACAGCAGCTGAAACTGTTTATTCGGGAAAGACTCTGGAAAAATTCTGGACATCAGAGGACTGAGAAGGCAGAAAAAAAATATATCAATGTGATTGCCAGCACGCGCTTCCTTTTTAAAAGACGTTACGTCTGCGTAATATTGCGTTTTTTTTACCTCATGGTGTGGGACAGGGCCAGCACTCCCAGGCCGAAAAAGTAAACAGACAGCAGGAGGTTGATGTACTCTTGGGAAAACACCTGCGTGGAAGCGCACACAAAGTCAACAGGCTGCGTGGGAGACTTCTGCACCAGGGTTGCAGGGATAAAAAAGCAAAAGCAAAGACAGACCTTGAAGAAGAGGTAGAGGCCAAACAGAGTGCAGCTGGCGATGATGGGAAACCTGGCGGCGTCACGACCCGTGATGGTCTCGGGCATGTCCGAGCCGTTCTGGAGGGAGAGAGAGAGAGAGAGAGAGAGAGAGAGAGAGAGAGAGAGAGAGGACAGTGACGGATGAAAGTGAGGATTCACCTGGCAGGTAAGAATCCAGCAGCTTAGACACAATCACTCCAGGAGCACTCTCAGCTTCTGGAAGATAACTCACTCCAGCTGCGTTTCCATGACAGCTTTTCGCAAAAAATAAAAGCGATATTTCTGAAATTTCGACAATGTACAGTACAATTGTGATTTGCAGACTTTTCCATTGAAATGGTGCGAAGCGCATAGGCCGTAATTCTCGTAAAAGTCGCTCCACGAGATTTGACGAGAATCACTTTTGCTCTTGTTTGCTTCCGTTTGTTTGCTGTCGAGAATGCTTGTTAGATTTTTCTACTTGACTTAAAAATATTCCGTCTCCTCCTCCGTCCAATCATAACGCGCCATATTCACCTGAAGTGAACAGGTCACGTGACTTCCATGACCAGTTTTTTACTGACATATTCTATGGGTAATGGAGACGCAGCCAGAGCTACTTGCAAGGTTTGTGAATGCAACTCGTTTTTGGCAGCCTTGCTTGAAGAAGGTTGAAACCTGGCCGCACACTCGGCTGTTACCACCGTTGACAGAAAACAACAACAACGCACAAATGATTTAGTTCTTTTTTTTGGTGAGCCAAGAGCCAGAACTGTACAGTGACAGCTGTTTGCCAATCTGTGGGAAATGGACACAAACCATCTCACACACACCACCCTGAACATTTCACATCAGATAGAATTTTCTGCACAGAGTCCAAAGACAGCATCTGACCGACTCGCCCGGTATTTCTAAATCATTGACACATTCAAGACGATCCCCCCCCCCCCCCCCCCAACAGAAGGCCACTCGGTCTCTTCAGCACCATACGAACCACCGTCCCTGAAGGCCACATTCAATCTACATCTTCTCTTGGTGTAACTCCCAGCAGAAGCAAACTGGGACATGGAGAACCAGGACACGAGGAGGAGAGGAAGAGGAGGGCTGCTGAACCACACTGGCTCTCGCTGTTCAATCTACTGCTGACAGACGTCTGCTCGTCTACTACCTCAGTGTCCACCAGTCTGGCTGAATGTGAAGACCAAGGCTCCCTGAAGCCTCAAGAAGCAACACGGTCCCCACAAAGGCATCGGGTTGAATCCATGAACTTTGAAGCCTCCACAGTGAGGCTCTGAATTTACAGGTTTCTTTTTGTTCCGAAGCTTAAAATAATAAAGAACAAATAAATAAAAAACAACAACCAAACAACAGCCTTCTGGCTGATATGAATGACTATGGATTGCACCAAATGAGAAATTTTAAATATCTCGTATCCAGTCAGCCATTTGAACGCACCGCTGAAGTTCTAAGGCAAAAGACAATTCAGTTCTCATCGTAAACCCGGGGAAACGCTGCCGACTCGCGGCTGTTCAAGAAGATACTACATGATCAGGGCAAGACACAGAAGCTCATTGGTGAAGATGTTTGACAATATATGAATGAAATTTCAATCGGGGGGGGTAACGAAAAGGTGCAAAAGCGATGGGATGTCCACAGCCTTCAGGCAAAGATCATTCAGGGCGCTGCAGCACAGACAGACGGTCAGTGTGACAAAGGGCTCGGGGAACCTGAGGGAGCTTCAACAGGCTGGACTGACTGGGCACACACACGCCAGCCCAGTTTTGCTTTCTGATGCAAAGTAACCTTTCACCATTACGTTTGGAAATGTGCGTCCCAGAGTCTGGAGGCAGAGCGGAGAGATGCAGAATCCAAGCCGCGTCAAGCCCAGTGTTTCCACAGCGCTGCTGGTACAGTATGTGGTGTAATGTCCTCTGTAGGTGTTGCTCAACTGTGTTTGATTGACTCCAGAGTCGAGACGGCCATTAACTCGGGAGATCTTGGAGAACTTCAATCAGCTTAAATCTGCAGGAGAAACCTCGTGGAGAAGCTGATTCAGTTTTTTCCCCAGTGGGACTCTGCAGTTCCCAACAGGACCAAACTCTTACTAACTGGTTTTACTGTGCCCGACCTGAACCTTGGAGGGTGATGACAGACACCAAACCCAACAATACAGACGAGCTGAGTGCTGCAGACTCCAAGACACGCAGCATTTAAGCCATTATTATAGCAGACTGAACATTTTTGCTTTCTGACTTTGTAACAGCAAATCTCCTACAACATTTTGACTTCTGAGACACACCTGTCGTCCAAACAGCAGCATCTGACAACTGGACTCCTATATCATTGTTAGGCATTCCTCACAGAGAACACAGGGTTACAGCGGTGTTGAAACAGGAAGCAAACACTCCATACTCACTCTGTAGCCAGAGTCGAAATCATTTTCTCCGAGCTCCTACGGACAGACGGACAGGATGAAGGGACAAAGAAGGTGTGCACAGACAAACAAGACAGGGAGAGAGGGATCAGACAGGAGAGAAGGGCAGCCATCATCATATCAGTCCAGGCAGGAAACGCATCATGACAGCAGAGGTTCTGGAGCAGAAATGAATCATTGTGTGACTTGGCTCAGCTCAAGATGGCTGGCGAGAGGAGACAAACAAAAAAAAAAAGAAGAAGCAAGAAATAAGAGTTACTCAGGGTATAGGATGAGAGTGTGTGTGTGTTTGTAAAAAAGAGTGTGAGAAAGTCCCAACACTCTCAGCTTGAGGGAGAAAACAGGAGCAGCATGCAAAGCGAAGACACGGTCACACATGAAAAACACACGACTTCCCCACAGTCACCGCTGTTGCAGATGCACCGGCCACTTTAAATCAGCAGCAGGCCGCCAAGGCTGGACAAAAGGGAGGAATAACCTATAACCCAATAGACCTGCGATAACCACATACACACACACATCAGAGGGGAACAAGGTGCGCAGAGTTCACTGCCCACAAGGAAAACCAGCGACACCCCAGCAGCTGCGCTGTATAGATGCTTATGCAATCCCAGAGTTTCACGTACATAGGTGGGAGTCGTCATCGCTGATGCAGGGGGGACAAGCTGCGCATGTCCAAAAAAAAAAAAAAAAAAAAGTCCCAAAGAGCAATCAACCTCGACTTGTACACATCATATATGAGCACAGAAGGGGAGGGGGGTGGGGAGAGGGGCATGTGATTGTTTACGGCAGGGCCATTTGGTGACAGTGGGCCACCAGCATCCGCATTGTACAATTTTTCAACCGACTTTTCGACGTTTGCAGGCCATATTTAGGCCTTGACCAGTACATGTGTGCCATAAACTGAGACTTAATTTACTTTCCCTATTCAGACAATCGTGAGGTGACGTACTTCATCACAACAACCCCATTCAGTAAGCGGCTGTCCCAAAAATAAATCGCCCAATCTGTGCGGGTTCCCTGCTTCAGTGGAGCGCCGCTAGCGCCACCAGCTAGCCGAGCAGAGCAAGCGGTGGAGCCGCTCAACGTCAACCTTACCTTGGACTTGGAGCAGGTGACGGACCGCAAGGCTCCGAAGAAGATTGGCAGCAGGGCCATGAGCACCAGGCTTCCGTATGCCAGCGCGGTGCCCTCCGGGGTGGCCACGAACTTTGCCGTTCCGTTCGAGGCCGAGGTGTTCAGGGCGTCATAGATAGCGCCGGTCTCCGGGGTCGAGGCCGGGGCTTGCTCTGCCTCTGCCATGATGCTTTAGAGAGGCGCTGGACCGGGAACCGTGCTAACACGACAGAAGGAGACAGGGAGATAGATAATGGTTGTGGCTGAAGCCGCCGTGTGGTTTTCATTCAGAGAGCACAGCGCAACCGGAATCCAGCTAAGGCCACGTTTCATAAAGAAGTGAGTTAAACGCAAGGCACAGACAGGAGCACTCACTCCGTTTCAGAATCCCACGACGGTAAAGTTCTCCCACGTAAATTGGTTGTCCGTGGGTACAGTTGTCGCCAGCTTCTGGGTTGAACCTTTACGTTTTGTTAGCTTCATATGTTTTGACTATCCCTATTCGCTATGTCGCAAATAACTGTCAACGCTATTCCAAAATCGAATGCTGCCTTTAGGCACAGACGCATAGAAATATCGAAGATTACGGCCACCCTCGCTGTTCTTTCTGTTCTCGCTTTTCTTGACGAGTAAAAACCCTTGTTGAAACTAAACGATCTTCGTATTCTTTTCCTTTTTCGGGGGCGGAGGGAGGAGGGGGTAAATTTGTTGCACGGTAACGCCGACAGGTGGAGGGGAGGAAAGAACTCAAGTCCGAGGAGGATAAATCGCAATAGTGGATTGAATTAGGTGATTTATCTATAAAAAAAAAAAAAAAAAGTGTAAGCCAGCTGATACACTACATACACATTTGTAGAGCTTGACATTACGGACACAGTGTGTGAGTTATGTGTTAAAAAAAAAAAAAAATCTCAAAGGTCATAGCAAAAAATAACATTTATTGAAATTCATTTAAAAAACCAACACAAATAGTAGGTGAATAAACAAACACTTTAAAAAACACACACTTGATGATAATGATAATGACCCACACTGAGAGTTCCATTGGGACAGGGCTATGAGGCATTTTCATATCTAAACATTTTTAGAATTCCGATCAATAAATGTAACTTAATTCCCTTCATGATTTGGCGAAATATAAGATCTCCAGAGATATCATACTCTGTTATTATTAACACAAAGGAATATTTTAAAAAGGGTAATTTTTAATATACAGCACAGCCAAATATTCACTATCAGCCACTAAAAATGTGTTATTTCCACACAATTTTACATAAAATGCTGGGTCGACATTTATAGTGAACAATATTTGAGTGGCACATTGTGTAACATACAAAACATTTTTTTTCTCCAAATTATATTAATGTCACTCATTTATAAACACATTTCTTTAAGGTAAGTTCAAATATTATGGTGGAGGTGCTAATCAAAACATGTATATTCTCCATTATTGGCACTGACATCTAAAGACTCAACCAAACAATCAGAGAGCAGGCAAGAAGGAGCAGATGATCACACAGATGCTGATCAGGGTGATGAGGGGCGTGGCCTGAAGGAGCTGAGCAGCGTTCTTTAATGTTACCTGGACAGGCAGGTGGTCACTGATTTCCAGCACCTGGTGGACAAAATGAGCAGAATTTGTAGTCAAACCCAAGTAAGAACAATCTTTGAGATACAGACACAAACAATGTGACAGACCCTGCTCTTGGTGAGTCTGAGCTCTGTGTTGACGTTGTAGACTTGGGCAGAGTATGGAGCGATGGCCTTCAGGAAGGATTTCCCATGGACCACGATCCTGACAAACATAGAAAAAAAAGAATACAAATAAATCAATTTTAAAAAATACTGTTCGGTAACCCAATATCCACAAATTATTTTTTAAAGGTATTTTAATTATGTAATACTTATAGAGAAAATGTTGGGAATTTATTTTGCAGCACACACATTTCTATTCAATAATTTCAATAATCCCCACTACGCTGAGTTCAGGAAGAAGCAGTTGTTGAAAATGGATGAATGGATGAATTCCAATCATTTATTTACTAGACATTATTAGATAGAAACTGGGCTAGTGTTTTTTTATTTTATTTATCTGGAGTAAGTTTGAGTGCTGTGGAATAAATGCTGGTCCCGGCCTCATGATGGGATAAAAGGAAAAGGTCGTGCGACCCCACCAGAGGAGAACCACTGCTCTACACCACATCTCTGCCCCTGCAGCCCCTTCACACACCTGTCATAAGCACAGCTGGTCTCGTCAGAGACGGTGGTGTCCACTTTGTCTCCGATCAGCCAGAAGAACTTTGAGCTGGTGAACAGTCTGACCTTTTTCTTGTCAGCTCGAGTCAAATAGGCACAGCCGGCATGAAAATCTCCGAGGAACATCACATTCTACGCAGAGGACACAAGACTGGTCACCATCTCTCAGCAGCAAGAGTCTACATCACAGGTCAAATAGAGGCGAAGGCAACGGAGCTTGTATGAGAAAATCAGCTGATCACGTCATTTATTGCGTTGCCGTAAAACCTCACCATGCTCTTCCACTTTCTAACGACTTCGTCAAAGACGTCGTGGAGTCGATCGAGCTCCTGGACGGCCTGCCGAGGCTCAGTGTGCAAAGCCACCAGGACAAACTTTTTAATAGCTGCATGGCAGGGAGAAGGAGGAATAGGCAGATCAACAAAAACTCAAGTCATTTCTAATGGATGTTGACGTCCTGATGGGATGAGAGAGTGAGTGAGTGAGTGAGTGAAGTCTTGTCCTGTGACCTGACCTGTTTTATGGCTTTCAAACTGAACAGCAAATGGCTCCCTGACAAAAGAATTTGCCTTCTGGTACTGATACTGACCAGTCACATTCACCATCTCCACCCTGGAAACAGAAACAACACAAGAGGGCGCTGTTTGAGAAGTGAACTCGATTCCAGCAAAGAGATACCAGGAGGGGAAAAAAACAGTGTAAAACACCTGAAAGGCGAAAACTCTTGTTGACATGGCAGAGTCTGCAACAGTGACTGTGAGCTGCCTTACTTGTAAATGAAGACATAGTGCTGCTTGTTGTCAGCGTTTCCCAGAGCTTTACTGGACACAGACTTGTACGTGTATTCGTCATACCTGAACACAAAAAGAGCACACACTTTATTTAGACTTTGGCGGAGCTCAAAACAAATGATATTTAATTCATTTTCATTCGTTCATTTATAGAAATTAAAGAGTTTTTCTTCAAAAATAAATCATGCCTTCATCTTTTTGGTTCTGATTTGTTTCTATTTATAGTGATAATTTAAGGGTGACAAACAAGTGCACAGAAACATGAGGTCATTTGGGCTGCAATTACAGCAGCTTCTTGAACGCACAGTGAAGAGAGACACATTCAGTGTCTTGAGATAAAGGATAAGTTCATCAGAGGGCAGCTTCTCTTCAGCTCCCCACACAAACAATTCAATCCATCCAACCAAAGCCTGCACGATCGATGATCACTCCACACATTCAATTTTGTAAGAGCTTATAGATATAAAATTATTTTTCCCAACAAATCAACGGCCTCCCACAGATCATCACATGCGAGCCACCCGGATCAAGCAATACACAAATGCTTGCAGAATCATGTAAAGTTTAGTAGTCAAATTAAAGCAGGTCAGACAGATGTAATGTTGGCAGAAAAGAATGAGAAAAGCATTAAAAGGCAATGTGCCCGACACAGATTCAAAGAATGTGCAACAGATTGACACCCATCAAATCCCAGAGAGACAAAAAGAGGGCAGAAAGAGAGCCGCTGCCTTCTGATCTGAACCTGAGTTTAGAATTTTACTTCTGTTTGCATCAACATGGATTTACATTCATTACTTACACCTGTAATTTTATTTTATGCCGTCATTTATTTCTAGGCTTGGTGCTATATTTAAACAAAAAAAAACCCACATCAAATCAAATATTTCATTACAACAAACATTTCTAGTTTTGTGCTAAGGTCTTCGATCCCTTTTGAAAATTTGTCATGATATTTCTGCATCTCACTCTGGTGAAATTTGACCTGATATGCAGTAAGACTGGAGAACTGCACACACAGTACTGTAAATCCTTAAAAGTCGAGTTGTGCTCCTCTTTTGTCAGGCTTTACAGCTGCTCCATCACGATGCAACTTTCTCCAAAGTGAAGGAGTTTCATTTTAGTACATGAATTTATCTATGCAAATGTGCCGACTCTCAGCAAGGAACTGGCTTGCGGCGCTACTGAGAATCTATAAAAGAAAACAAAACATAACAGTCATTATTCATTTTCGTTAACTACTTGTGTGCACTACTTTGTGCATTGATGTGTGGTCGCTGGGAACCAGGGACGCAACCAACACCACAACTCGAAAACTTATCTAGAGTTACTGTGCATGCCATGAACTCTAAATTAATCACGTCAGCCAGTCTGGAGGTTCAGATTGGAAATGCAGATGAAGCGTTCAAACACTTTATGCCAGGCAGGACCTGACATCCTTCCTTCCAGTCTGGCATGGAAAGTAGAAACTGATCATGTTGGATGTGGGATTTAAACGGCAGGGTTTTTGTTGTTGTTGTTGTTTTTTTTCTGGGCAGATCTGCTGAAACAGACTTGGTGAGAAGTCAGCTGGCTTCTTTACCGCTCATTGGCCCATGATCATGGGCAGTGGAATTAGTAAAGAGGGGAAATGCAATTGATTGGGATCATTGATTATGATTAGACGGCGCTGACAAAATCCACTGTACCTGTCAGTTTTCCTGTAGGAGGCAGAAACATACAGGTAATGATGACCGCATGAAAAGAAATGATATGGCCAACAACACTGCAATTACAACTACAGGCTATTTTTTAAGAGACCAATGGTTCGGGCGTTCAGATATATTCAAGCAGACATGTCTTGCTGTTGTGCCGGGGACAGAAGCAGTTCAACACAGTGACACACAACAAACACCGGATTCTTTTCTAGTAATGCACATGTTGTGCTGCACGGTCAGGAAGTGCAACAACTTGTAGCTGGAAGCAGATCCAACAGTCTGAAAATGTTGGCCAAGCCACTAGGAGGCCTCAACTTCTGCTACAAGTGAATTCTTGGAATCAGCCTGCAGCTGAGAGTGAAAATGTGGAACTGAAACATTTGGTGTTGAATTTGTTTCCACCAACGCAGATGTGCTGCTAGAAAGAGAGTTATTTTTAATGAAACACATTTTGTGACCGAGTTCGGTCAGCATATTGTGACTAATGTCAACTTGTGTTCTTTACATGTCCCACATAATCCTGTCACCTATCACCTCTGGGACTACAATGTCAACCGAGGCCCAGAAACTCTGTACAACATCATTCCAAAGTAAGACAGCTGGGAGAGACTTCAGCAAACCCTGGGTGCAGGATGGGTATAGAACGGAGCACTACTGTAAGTTATTGTTATGGCTGTACCTGTACCTGTTGAGAGATGTCAACAGTTTTTTGACTGCTCCATCGTCCATCACCTCCTGCAACAGCGTGATGTCACATCGTGACACAACCTGCAGAGGCAGCGACACCAAACATTAGATAGAATCTGAGAACCATCCAAGAAAAGGAAACGAACCTGCAAGGTGCAATAATACATTTAGCTCACAGTGTGTGTGTCTGTGTGTGTGTGAGACAGAGGAAGAATGAGTGTGTGCAGTCTTACCCTTGTCAGAGTGTGTGCCACTCTGAAATTTGAAGCCTTCTTTGAGTCCAGTTTTTGCACATTGTACGCACAGATCTTGAACCCTGAAGCCATCACAGCTTCAAGAGCAGAGAGGATGAGGAGGAGGAGAGGGAGATGAGGGGAGTGCCACCTCATGGTCGGTCTGAAGAACAAAGAATGGACACACCTTTAACCACAGACAGAAATGAATAAGTCAGGCGCTTGTCAGTACGGTCTAGTTTGATATTTGAGCCGTTCCCAAATGTCCACACCAGAGTCCAACGTGGAAAGTTAGTCGTTGGTATGAACCGTCCGGATGGATCCAGTTTGCCCACAAACACAATCATGTGCAACTAAACCTCCAAACATTTATTTATTTATGGCCGTTTCAAATCAAAAACAGCCAGAACGACAGCGTCGATCCCTGTCAGCTCTGTGGACCACCTGCAACTTTGCAGTACAAACCAGCAAAACAACATTCAACAAGTTGACAAACGCTGCATTCACTTGCAGCCAGATGTTTGACAGCGTGTAGAGAGAACCTGCCACAAACAACACAAACATAAGTGACACTTTGGGCTCTGGCAAGTTGTATTGAAATTGGGGGAAAAAAAAGACAAAAATACAACAAAAAATAAATAAATAAATAAATAAATAAAAATTGTGTACCATTTATTGGAATTAACTGTTTTTACAGCTTTTTCTCAATGTTATACAGCAAACCGAAACGCTCCCTCCGTAACTTTAAGTACTCAAATCCTTTTAGGGATGCACCATGAAAGGAAAACTGGCAGGGAAAATTAAGTTTGACCAGAAAATAACTGGCCACATGAGACTTCCGCACCAGTTTGAACCGTCTCTACTTATTTAGGCATTACAATAAGACTTCATCCAGTTGTAGGGTAAACACCTTGAAATGTACAAATAAAAAAACAACAGGATGTCATTGTTGTCTGCGATTGTCCCTTAGATAAGAGCGGGGTTGTTGATGTGAATTCCCATTTTCCCACACAGTCATTTTGCTTTGCCAGTCTCCTGTTCTTATTTACTGTGTGTACTGTGCTGCTTTATGCCCTCTTAATTGTCCTGCAGGAATAGGTCACTTTTCTTCTAAAATATGAACCTTTTAGACGATCAATGTTGTGTTGTGACATCATTTAACTTAAATATGGATCTCAGATTGAGGGTTTCAAAGAGTAGATGTCGCACACTTCAACTGGTTTGACTGGTCTGAGGGACATGTGTGAGCTTGCCCTGACAGACTGAACCTGTTTTCTGTTGCCGCCTGGCTCTTTCTGTCAGCAACATAAGAAGAAAAAAAAAAGGTCTGACACACCAATTCAGAGCGAAACATGGATGTCACACATTTGTAACCAAAACAAAAATCGGCAAAACCACAAACATTTTAGACCAGCAGCAGCAGGAATCGGCACTGATTACTCAACAACAGAGCCTTGTACTTTAAAAAAAAATAAAATAAAATTTGTATGCAAATTCGGCTTCGAAAATATTAGGATAAAAAAAACCTTGACATGGGATACAAGTATATCCAGTTAAAAGGAGCCCGACACAATACCTTCCTCAGCTGGCCAGTGGGAAAACTCACACACACTTTCACATCTTCACCTGAATCAAACGATGCCACCCAGAAAAAAAGAGCCCGTGTTAACATATATTAATCCAATTATTCCAGCCAGAAGTGTGTCACCCTTGCACACGCAGCCAAATGGGCCATTATTCTGCTCCATAATTTGTTGGTGGGAATTACATTTTCTGAAGTGCCTGTAATTATCGGTTTAGATTGTAAACCTTATTACCAGCCGTTTAAATCCGACTAAAGTCACGGCTCTTTTCGACACAGCGCAGCTTCTCCTCGTCAGGAAGACTGACAGCCATGGCCTTATGTTAATCAGTGAAATACAGCTGCAAAACCACAATGACTAACCAAGTGATGGGGAAGTCTACGCAAAGCACTGACCCGCCTTATCTTCAACTTTGTTTTTCGATGTGAAATAAAACAGCTGTGGCAAGGAAAGCTCCTGAAGACGCCCTGCTGAGTAACTTGATTAAATGACAGCTTTAGCTGGGAGTTGCAACGATAAAATGTCCACGCTGACGAAATACAAATCAGTTACACGTTAAGTTTCTAAAACAAACACAGATACTGACAGCCAGCCAGTTGCCCAGGGGTGTGTACGAGTCTCCTAAGCCCCTCCCAGGCAAGCAGCTCGTGTAAACCAGTTGAGTCTCTACAGTCTGACTAACACACAGGACTGTTGTGCTGTGAAGAATAATAATAACAAGAAGACCAGACTGTGCCCTCCTTATGTCATCCATTACAACCAATCAACTCAATCAAAACGACCAACATCGATCTAGTCTCAGCACAATTGCACTGCACTCAAAAGCTACGTTTGATCTCCACTGCACACCCACAGATATTGAACATCTGACTGTGAACGCGCTGCAATAAAAGTTTGAAATGTCACCAAAATAACAAAACAATAACCTCTACTCCACTTTCATTCACTCGCTTAACACTCAGCAGCGGCAGCAGGACACACAAAAAGCAGACCGACAGCGGATTCTAATGCCGCCGTGCTGCCTCGCACCTTACCTGTTCAGGTGAGCGCAGGGTCGAATGCGTCGGGGTGGCGCTGCTTCCGGCTTCCTGTTGCAACGCGGGGTGGAGACTCCGACATTCTCATGACCTCGCTTAAACATCTAGACACACCCCTTTGTTAAGCTACATTCAAGGTGTGGAAGGAGGTGGTCTGTTTGGACATCGTCAATAGCTTGGAGGTTGAGCATGAGAAGTAGACTGCTGGCTATTGAGGCCAGCATTTCAGACTGAAGGGGGGAAGTTAGTTCCACAGAACATCACCACTTTTTATTTTATTTTATTTTATTTATTTATTTTATTTTTTAACTTTAGCCCATCAGTTGACACACAAAACAAACAAGAATGGCTTTCTAACCATGTTCAAGTGTTCTTGTCATACAAACGCCATTAAATGTTCCAAATAAGACGTCTTTTCCATATCAATTTCTCTTACTCTCTACTCCTCCTAATTGTAAACAGGAGTGACAATGCATTCAATAGAAGTGAACTCTGCCTTTTAGCCTGTCTTGCCATTGAGAATGTGAGCAATCATTTTCACACCTATGAAAGTGAAAAAAAAAAAAAACCGATTCTATTTATTCTATTTACCCGATTTATCACACTGAACACATTCAAGCAGATAAATACTGGAAACATCAAATACATGAGCAACATACACGTAATTATGCAGCAAAGAAAAACGCGTTAGATACCTCTAAACATGCATTTAAATTTAAATATAAAACGGTTTTGGATGCCTTCACTGAGAAACTGCCTTGTCAAAAGTCATGAGAATGAAAGAAAAGACATTAAGTTCATAGGGTGTGTCCAAACTTCTAGATCATCAATCGCGGTTGTATCGCTTTGAGCGAGCGCCTCGGTGTGTCCACTGCGGAGCACTGCGCTTCCTTACATGGTCACCGGGACATGAAGCGAACCGCGAGCTGTCTCCCCCATCAGTTGAAGCAGGGAACAGTTTTCGGGATCGGGATATAGCCGACCAGGCATCCGGGCGGGGGAGGGGGTCTTCTTGCCAGGACTCGGACTTTTCTTCCCCCGCTGACATGGAGTGACAGAGGCGAGTCGAGTCGAGTCAACTCCGCATCCGCTGTGAGTTCCCCCTGAGGGTCACACAGTTGACCGTAAACTACCGCCGTTAGTTAGCCTGTCTGCTAACTTACTTTTCACGTGAGCTAGCGGTTTAGCCGCTAGCGTCACCAATCGGAAATGGAACTGTAAGTAGTTTGACCGTAACTTTATTTATACTGCGTTGAGACTTGAGATTGTCAACGCACATTTGCGGTTACTGTTGCTGATAATTCAGCGGTGTCGGCCAGGCTCAGTAGTTTCCCCCAGGGTGGATGTCGTCCGCCTGGAGTTGACAGCAGGAGGTCAGAATGTGAACATTAGAAGGTCCACTAACACGCGTTGGCCATTAAAGCGGGTTCATGTGGAGTGTGTTTTTTAAGAATGCAACACATTGATGTGTCTGCCCTCACTGTTGCCTGGGAGATGCAACACAAATTGCTTGCTGACGTGTGATTTTTCTTACCCCCCCATCAACAGTAGCGCGAGTCTCTTCCCCCCCCCCCCCTTTTTATTTAAAACCTATGCAAATTTCTGTCAGACCGTGTGGAGAAACACGCTTCCCGGAAAGTTAGTAGGTCATTAACACGGCTCTCGAGCGAGGAAACGTGATTGGTGATAGTTCACACAACTGGGCTGAAAGTTCAATGTGAAGCAGTTTATTACTAGGTTGCCAAAGGAACATTGGATTTGCATGTGACTCTTCTGCGCTTACGCTCACTTGATGCTGCTGTTTGCTCGCTGTTGTCCCATTTCTCAAATACTCGCTGCAGTTTGCACAGATTCTCCTCTGCACTTGGAGATCAGCAAAACATGAAGTAGGTCAACTTGCCGAGTTCGAACCGCTTGCTCAATCCTCTTAATGGTTATGCATTCTGGCTCTTTCTATTGTAAGCTCCCCACTTAGAATGTGTTGGTTTGTTTGTGCGAAGGATCATCAGGATCAGAGATTGTCTCGCTGTCATTACGCTACAATAAACGGCTTCAGTGACTCTTTGTCACTGGCCGGTAGTTTTTCCTGGTTTTCTTTCGGGCTCGGGCCATTCGATAGCCATCGAGGTGTAAAGATAGCAGGGTTTTGCTTTTAAACAGGCATATGTGACTATGTGACTGCTATTGTGCTTCAAATATATTCAAAATTCATGTGCCTTCTGGTTTATGTCATTTATTCAGCATCCCCTCGCCCCCCTCCCCCAACCCAACGCCGTGGCCAGGCGCCTTCATGGCATCTCGCCTGCTCCATCGCCTCAAACGCTCCTTCTTTAAAGACGGCCATGAGGCAGAGCTGCAGCAGGAAGAAGTAGAGAGCCGAGAGGAGGAAGACTGCGGCCGTGAGGCAGAGCTGGAGGAGGAAGAGGAATGTGTGACGGACCGGCTCGGAGGCACGCTGTGCTTCGACAGCAGAGAAGGAGGGACGGATGATGGAGGGGAGGGCGACAGGTCTGGCCCGGACAGCGACTCTGACTTCCTGGGAGAGTCGATGGAGGAGGGACTGAGCAGCACAGGCGAGTGTCGTCGCCCCCCCCGTCGGCAGCCAGCTTCAACTGAGCCGAGCATTTGCTGTGCAAATCATTTGAAAAATGCAGCCACTCGTCATTCACAATACACCGCAGGCCGCTGTTGTGCCTCTAAATTAGCTTGTGTTTCCGTCCGCTGCAGACACCAGTCCAGTGGGCGTGTCTCCAGTTGGCCCCTCGTCCCTGCTGACTCGGCACTTTCAGGACAGTTGGAGGCGCCTGTCTGGAGTCAGTGGGGCGAGCACCTCACCCACTGGCAGGAGGCTGACCGACAGCTTGCTGTTTGAGGTGACTGATGCCAGTGTGGTGCAGGACGGTTCCTCAAAGTATGTGGTGAGTTCAAGCAGCCTCTGTGACTGTGTGGAAGCCTGAATGCAACGAGGTCGCCACTGCGGCCGTTCTTCTCCGCTAGATTTCATTTGCAGCGCCGTTTGAAGTGAAAATGTTCAATTTCGTGAATCCCCCTCCCCCCTCCCCCTCTTCTGTCTCTGCAGCTTTACACCATCCACGTGATTCAGGCTGGTGGCAGTGACAAGACTCCAGCCATCATCACTCGCCGCTACTCAGACTTCCGGAGGCTCCACGCCACTCTTTGCCGCGATCACGGAGCCCTGATGGAGCGAGTCTGTTTCCCACGTGAGTGACAGAAAAGCCCCAGAGTTGTTGTTTTTCCATGGCTGCTACTCTTCCTGATGAGGGGTGCGGCGGCGGTGGGGGGGGGGGGGCAGTAGCTGCGTTTCCATTACTCCTAGAATTGCGCCAAACCTAAATATGGCAATAAGAAAACTGTTCATGGAAACAGCTGAACTTGGAAAAACCTATGGCTAAAAGCTTTTACATTGCTTTTATTTTGCGAAAAAGCCGCCATTGAAACGACTGTAGCATCCATTTGTTATTTAAATATGTTGTTTTGGTCTTATTATGGCTGCACAACACGGAGCAAGATATCCTGCGACTGAATACAGTTTAATGCAAAGCTCTTGTGTGTTTGGATCACAGTTGCCTGTTTACAGTGATCATAGCGTAGCAAACAACTAATCAGTCCTCCTGATGCTGTAATTCCTCCCTTATCTAATTGATAAGGGAGTGATATTAATAGTAAATGTTTTGAGTTTCTCAGATACCTGAGTGGCTTCCTTAGCAGACTGGATTGCAACAGATGTCAGAATGCTCTTTCCAACCAGAGGAAACGTGACACTTATATTTATTAGAGACTAGAAAACTTGGACTCTCTGGAACATGTGACAATATTAATATTACGTAGATATTTGTATTAGCTATGTAATATTACATACGGTAGATATGCTGAGACAAATATATATTTGACACAAAACACAACTTACCTTTTTGTTTCTTTGTTGTTGTTGTTGTTGTTGTTGTTGTGTTATTTTTGGATACTTGCCATTTGTCACTTGGTTAACAGCCTGTCCACTTCCTGTTGTCGTGTGTGCAGGGAAGAAGCTCCGCAGGAACTTCACGGCGGAGACAATCGCCAAGAGGAGTCGAGCGTTTGAACAGTATCTTTACCACCTGTGTTCACTGTCGGTCCTGCAGAAGGCGCTGTGCGTCAGGCACTTTTTCTACCTTGCTGACCTGCAGGCAGGACAGCTGCTCGTCAGGTACTTTGATTACTGTGCAGCCACACCTGTTGTAGAGGGAACAGACAGAGTGAGCGCAGGATCAGACGGATCAGAAAGACGGGAGGGGAGCGTGTAGCTATTATATAATTGATTTTATATGATGTACTTCTTGTCATTCAGGGTGGAACGCTACCAGGATGCCTTGGGTCCACTCCTCAATGCCAAGAGACTACAAAACAAACTGGGTTGGACAAGTTACTGTGACGCCGAGGCTCAAGCCCGACCCGGAGCCTCTTCCCACTGGTTTTTCACACTGGTGGGACTGCTGATCTGTTTCCAGGAAGTGGATCAGCTGGAGGATGCCAGGGACCACTGTGACCACGCGCTGCGTGTTCTCGTCCCTGCCGAGTCTCTCGCCAGCCCAGAGCAGAAGCCCAGTTCGGGTCCCGAGGGAGGGGGTGCGTTAGAGCAGCACTTGGCCAAGTCACACCCCATCCTGTTCCCATTGTTGCAGGCAATTGTTCGGTTGTCGTGGCAAACCGGAAAAGACAAGCGGCAGTGGGAGGAGCTCATGCAGCTCCTGGAAGAGAGGGGGGCGGAGCTTGACGATCGGCCAACGATCAAAGAGTTTCTTGTGAAATACAACCTGGAGGAGCAGGAAGGGAATTGCTAGAACCACATGCACACGTATGCACGCACAATGAATTTCAATACAGTATTTTCACAATAGCGGGGATATAAACAGCGCATTGACACAGGCTCATGTTTTGAAAGGGCACTCCACTATAAAGGGAACAGGTATTACTATGAATTACATACTTAAATCACACTCACTTTATATCTGATGTATGCAACTCTATATCTTCATATACATAAAGCTGGTTTTATCCTTTTGTTTTGTTTGTTTTTGGTATAAAATAACATGCATATGCATATTTTGTATATGATAAGATATGAATGATATTTTTTACATTATATATTTGTAAGGATGAATGCTGGAAAACCTCCATGTTACTGTTGCTGAATTTACAGGGATGATGAATAGAGTGGTCAATGCTGTGGTCAGTTTGATGTGTGTTGACATGATGTCATCTATTAAATATTGCTGCTTCCTTGGGTTTCACTGTGTGTCCCAGATCATTTTTCACATTTGACCTCTTGTCTTTTAAATTGAAATTCTCTGTCAGTCTTTGAAGTCACCGCTCCAATAGGGATTTTGCTAAATGGAAAGTTCAACCACTTTGGAAAACTGTAGTAGTAGTCATGAGAGTACATTCCCTCTGAGGTGCGGTGAATGTTGCAGGTCTTCCTCCCTCAAAACTCCCTCGTCTCCAAAATCCCGTCATGAACAGGCTGTGACCTGCGCATTCATTATGCTATGAAATAATAATGCATGATTATGTAAAATACTGTAAGACTGAGTAAACCGGACAGGAGTGATCTTGGTGAGTCTAGCGCACTAGTTGTAATTTTACGTTCTGACCAGCAGAGGGCAGAATTTGGGTGATGTCGCAGTTCACCGTCGGCAGAGGCTGCGTGGAGTTCAAGCAGCGTCTGAATGTTTTTATTCAGTAATTATTTCGGTCTGTTCTAAATTTCGCACGATCCCCATTCCAGTTTGAAATATGTATGGAATTTTTCAGAAAGGACGTGAAAAAAAAAACAAATAAATAACAAAGCGACCATTAAAACTCATTCCCTGGAAGACACACTGGCTTCTGACATCACGCCTAACCTTTGTCTCCCATCATATTAGTTGAATGAGTTCATTTGGTTGCAGTGTTGTTCCGTTCAGACCATCACGTATCACATTTAATCTGCAGAATAAGCTGCAAGCATACCTGCATGTGTCAGCGCCGGTCCAGTTGTGTCTGATGCTGCCACATCATCTGCTGGAAGACATCACCATGGCAACCAGGCTGAGATGCCATAGGATGAGTTGCTGTAGAAACCGAGTGTGAGGAGGAAATGGCTCAGCAGGAGTCACTGTATCCGCCATGACTGGAGCCACCTGGGCTGTACATGTCATTATTATCAACAATGTATCGACTGTATCACATGTAGCATATATACACATACGCACTTGTGAATTTTCATTGTGAAAATGTTTACAATGTTTAAATAAACGAGACATTACTGCGCTTCTATAGGCTCAATACAAACGCTGTAGAATTGATTCTGGGTTTCGGGTCTTGAATGGCAGAGAAGTAGAACGTTAATGTAGGAAATGTTTGAATTCATGTATTTTGATACATTTTCTTTCTTGTACTGGAACCCAATGGCAGCATTAAGAATGGTACAAACATACTCCTGCCTTGATTACTATTACTGGGACCCACAAGGGCTGGAAAAAAACAAAAAGGAAACCAACTGAAACCACTTGGAAATTTTTAGTTCTGTGTCGGATGCAGGTCCTCACTGATGGTGCTCATCTTGGAAACACAGCATGGTAACAGAGTTCTGGTAACCCTGCAGATTTAGCATGTCCAGCTCGTTCACTCAACATCCACATGGGTTTGGAACACATTCCACGTTGCTTGCATCTGTTCTCTGAAGTTGCTCTTTGCAATGGTAGTAGAGCAGCTTTTCCACGTGCACTAACATGCACCGTCTTTGTAAACAAAGGAATACAAAGGGCTGATAAGAATGGAATAATAGAAATGGTTTATTGCCCCTTTGGGCAAGTGTAACGCTAATAAAAGCAAATAAAAAGTTACACCCTGGACCAATGATATTTGAATTTTCACAGTTTACTGGCATGGATGTGACTCAGAGGTAACAGCTTTATGGACATTATACAAAAAACGTCTCTGCAACTATGAGTTCACAGGCTGCATGGCAACGCAAAAGGAAACACGAGCACACGTTTCAGCAAATTGGTCACACGCCCTTTCTTATGTCATTAGAAGTTCATCCCACACGCTTGACAACACACAAATGCAAACCTGAGCACAAGACGTCGTCGCAGTTGAACAACAACAGACTGCAGGCCAGTGTTTGTCAAATAGACCTCGAATTATTGCACACAGCCCTGAAAGACCACAAAGCTTGGATACCAGATTAAGCGCTTCGGGTATTTTGATTTTTTTAATTTTTTTTTTTTTTTTTTTTAGAAATACATGGTTACGTGTTTGCAACTCATTTGGGTTCTACCGTCCTCACACTCCTGTTTTACCCATGACATGACATCCCAAAACAGGACAGTGAGAGAGTGGAGGTTCAGTGCATGAAGCTGCTGGCTTGATGCCACATTTTGAAGTACTAAAGGAAAAGAACCCATTGACAACAAAATAAATGATGTGTGCTTGTGTGTGTGTGTGTGTGTGTGTGTGTGTGTGTGTGTGTGTGTGTGTGTGTGACGGTGTGCAAGAACACATAGACCTTTGGCTTGAGAGACACAGAAGAAACAAAGGAAATTATGTCAATTTTCACATCACTCAAATTCGGCTACTGACGATTTTTTTTGTCTTTTTTTTTTTTAAATAGTTAGCAAAAATAAAGGCTAAATATGAAAACTTTTCACACTTACACGACACAATGTTATCTGCTATCAGGAGTTTGCATGCTTGGTTTGAGCAATGATGAAGCAAATCAAGCAGACGGTTGATTGGGCAGAATCCAGGTGTCATTTTGTTAAAAACAAACCAGCGAAAGAAACAATTGTGATAATAAAATATACTTTTAAATGATACAGTGAAATAGATTGTCCACAGACCACAAAAGGTACACATCTTCTTTGGCTATACACTACTAAGACGCGATACTTGATATACTCTTCTTGCACACACGGGTTATAAAAAAGATAAAATATAATTTGTTCAAGTGACTAGTCCAGCTTTATGCCCTGGCATTTAGGATTCAGTTGCATTATCATCTCAGTAGAATAAGGAATATGACTAAAATACATTGTTCTGTTTGAACTACACCTGGTATTGAAATGAAATCTGTATCTCCATCGAGTTATGCAGGTAAAGAAACGAGCATGTGATGGCATTTTGTCAATGTGTTGGAAAGACCTTTAGATTAAAATGCATCAGGCCTGGTCAACCCCACTTGGACCTAAAGAAGGTGTTAACACAATCTGCGTAACATACTATTGTGCATGAAACATGAGGTGGCATGCTGTTAACTTACATCCCGGCTTCAAGTTTAACAAGCACAATAAGTCAGAATGGCTTCATCCATGCGTCATCATTCAAGCCATGCACCCAACGTTAGATGTTGCATGTTACAACTTCTTTTCCTGCAGCTCCCGACGAGTGACAGATGTGCCACTCCCATTGAATAGAATGCACGTCTCCAATGTTACACCTGCTGCTGCACGTGAACAGCAACCAGCTGAGCTACAAACGATCACAGGCAACTGCAGGATGGAGATCCGATCACAATGGGGAAAGGTGTAAACACACTGGCAAGATGAGGTCGTTTCTTAACTGGATAACTTCTCTGGAGACAGACCACATGATTAATATCAGTTGTGCACAAGGTGAAATTTGCTTTGAACATGTTCAGGTTACAACACAGTTTTACAGTACAGACATTTCACATATGCATGATGTATCAACCTGATGGGAATTTTGCAGATAAGTCGAGTCATCCAGATACTGACGCATATTTACTTTAAATCTAAGCAAAATTCCTCTGCACAAAGAATAGCTGAACATTTTGAGATACGAGGTATGTCCTTGCTGAGAGTTTGATTACAGGATCTGTAACACTTTTATTTTTAACGGTACAGCCATGGTTGGGTCCCGTAAGCATTTAATCTGAAATTAAACATAAAAATGGCGTTCCTGCCCTTGGCCAAAGGAAAAATATAATCCACTAACAAGCGCAAAAATACACCTTTAACTGCAAAACACTGTGGGCGATGCATTCCATAAATTAGTACAGTGTGTGTTATGGGCTTAAATGAGTTTGGAGGGGAGAAGAACTTCAGGATGGCCTGGCACATTGGAAGAAACACGGATGATGACATTAATTTCCAATGAGCCCACCCAGTTTTGCAATGTTGCCGTTTGTACTCCAGCCAGCGTCATATACCAGCGTTCTATAGCAGAAAGAATTTCAGAGCCACTTGACATTTTGTTCCAACACCTCGCGTAGTGTGGCAGTTCTCAGTCACATCTTTCAGCAAGCAACACATTGAGCTACACAACTCACAATTGGTATGAACTGATTTTTGAACTTTTTTGGGGGATGCGAGCAGGGATTCATTTTCACTGGTTATAATTAGGCCGTCCAAAGCAATGAGTCATGGATGTGCTGCATGAGGAGCATGCAGTCTTTAGTGTGACTTGTTACTGTACTGTAATGTTGGAATGATTGGAGGTGTCAAGGGAAAAGCTCATGCAGCTTTCGCCACATTGGCCAAGCAGCCTTGCACGGTTGCTCAATGCTTACCAGGTTGTAACTTATGTTAGTTCACTTTGTGGTGTGGTTACCAAATCATACTAAGTAGTAGTTTTATGGCCAGTCAGCTTTATTTATCCATAGGATTCTGCTAAAAAAAACAAAACAAAAAAAAACCAGAATTGTTTTAGTTGTCTAAGCTGCAGCTTCCAAATCTTCACTGAATTCAATTGCAAAAGATGGAAGGAAATAAATTATTTTTCCTAGCAAGAATGTGACCATGTAATCAATCTGTCAGCAAGGAGGCGAACAAGGCAAAGTGTTCCTTCAAAGAAAACAACAGCAAAAACCCAGAGTACCTTGATTTCTGATGTGACACTTTGATCTAGTCAGCAGATCCATCAGTCAATGCGGGGCCTGCAATGCATGCAATGCATCACTGTGTGACACACACACGTGTGTTCCTGTGTCTTGAGTGATTGTGTGAGTGCAAGAAGATTAAAAGTTCAACTGTGAGAAACCAGCAAAAGGACGGGAGGGTGTTGCTGGATATTCTCTCAACAGTCTTAAAGGTGCAGAACTCCTTGAAAAGGAACCGCTGTCGAGCAGAGCATCAAAACTCTGCCTGGACAGACGGTCGAGCTGGTAGTTTAATGGCACAGCGATAGCGATAGAAACAAATAAGACTGAAAAAGGAGATGGAGAAACCTCAAGGCACCACACCAACGGTGTGATATTCCAGACTAGTCACAGACAGTCTGGTGTGTGAAGTGGTTCATACTGCAGCACTGTTAGTGGTACAGAGTGTAGAGCTAAGCACAGCTTGAATGGGCTTCTTATGGTTAAAATCTATATAAAAAATATTTTTTGTAGTTGGTTTGGATTTCTTTTTGATATATTTTGATATATACAGTATTTTCATAACTTGTGTTCAGTTTTCAACTGAGGGTAACGTATTTAGTGATGTCAAACCAGATCCAGAACTGTGATTGAGTATATTTTTAGCTTCTGTATTATAATCTTGTACAGAAACTGCTCATCTGAAGACAAGATCCTGTTTGAAAGAAAGGCAGCGAGAATCAAAATAGGCAATATTGATGGAATTATCAATTTACGGTTGGTTCCAGAATCCCTCTCTTCCACTGTATTTATTTTTTGTCCAAAAGTCCATTTCCAAACGCTCTCTAAGCTGAGGTTATTGTCCCTCCTTTATTGCACATATTTTATTGTCATATATCACATATATTATCAACATCATAACCTTTTTTTGTATGTTTATTATTTAGCGAACCCTCAGGTTGTCACGTATTGCATTTCCTCTGTATTGTCTTACGGTGACACTAACACAGCAAACCAAATTCAAGTCAACGTCTCACTGAATATTTACTGAAATATCAAATTGAATTTTTGCTTTCTTGTCTAATTCTAAGCTGCTATGTTGGCCCGTTTTAAGAGACATCAAGCCAAAACTCTGCCAAAACAGTACAAAACAGTAGACAAATACATTAGAAACTGAACGGTATTGGTAATTTGGCTGATAAAATACTGATCTGAGCAAGAAATAAATATCAGAGGACAGATAGTTTGGACACCTGGCGACAAACAAAACGACATCAAGGTGTCCAGATGAAGCCTCTCCTCGTGAAGTGCAAGTGGACTGAATACACTGGGGATGATGGTGTACCTCTGTGATCAATGTCACAATCCGTATGGAATCCATAGACATCAGATTTCTCCGTTTCCCACTGACGTGTGTGAATTCTGCTCAAACCTTGAGTGCATCTGGACTGAGGAGTCCAATCAGCCAACAGTTCAAGACGGCCGCCCGTCCCCCTCAAACAGTGGTGACGGAGAGAAGAGGGCTGGGACACAGCTGACTGTCGCTCTCCACGCGCGTCCCGTGAGTGAGCAGCTCCTCCACGGTGGTCCAGTCGTCCAGCAGCTTGCTGTTCCTCAGCCGGTTCTGCTTCATGTGGCTGAGCTCCAGCACCGTCTGGGACGACAGCGAGCCGTGCATTCCGCCGGCCTGCTCCTCGCCACCGCCGCCCCTCCTCTCCCGGTGCTGCCGCGACAGGGCCAGGTGGCGCCGCCTCTCCGTCCTGCTCCAGTAGCGGCCCGCCAGCCTGCCGTCGTCGCCGTCCACCTCGCCGCCTCGCTCGCCGTCCCCCCGCACCTCCTCGTCGGTGGTGACCTCGCTGCGCTCCCTGGCCAGCCGGTACGCTCGAGCTCGCAGCAGCTGGTTCCTCACCGACTTCTGGTTGGATAGCTTGGAACGGGGGGAGGGTGGAGAGTGGGGGCTTCGCTGCGGTGCCCCCAGCGTGTTGTACAGGGGCCCGAACGAACTTTTGGTGCTGCTGGTGCGACTCCCCAGGGTTTGAATGCCGCGCCAGTCCGACGCTCCGCTGGAACCTGATCCGGGACTTTTGGGCAGAAAGTCTTCGTCTCTGCTGCGGTTTGGAACCGGGTAGTTTCTGAGTGGCCTCTGATTGTTGCCCGCACCGGGTCTGTCTATGCTGAGGTGACTACTGGGGTGGTAGTTACTGGGATAGCTGGCGCGACTCCTTGGCCCCAGTGAGTTGTTTGATGCGCCTGTCTGGGCGTCTTGGACTCGGTGTCCCAGGCTGTTGGGCTCCGTCATGTTGGGGTGACTGGCCCTGCGGCGCCGCTGCCCTTCGCTCAGATCTGTTATGGTTTGGCTCCGCCCAGGAGCCTCGCTGGTCCCGCCTCTCCCGTGTTGCTGCTCCAACCACAGGGCTCTCCGCTGGCAGGGTTCAGTACGACACCCTGTTAATGGAAAGCAGTGTGTCAGGTTCAAAATGCAACGCAGCATCTTCCAACACGCCAGGACCGTTCCTAAAAAGAACCACCGGTTTTGGATGAGAGTTGTACTCACTATTGTAAAAATAAAAAAAAAATCATAAAAAAATGAATGAATCATTCGTTATTTTTGCAGTGCTAAATCGCTAAAGCTGTGCACAATCAGGAGGAAACCGACTGATCTCTCAGAAATACAATAATCTTGGATGAATCCGGTTTGTGCTTCATTGCTCAACCTTCATCTCCCCCTTGCCTTTTTCTAGGCACATTTTTGTGCGGTTTGTTTTTCACAAATAGCATCACACTTGTGGAAGGTTTTAAGCTTTCAAATTAGATTTTCAGAAAATGATCGTGTCATCTTAGAACGCACTGTGTTTGTAACAAGCTGGGAATATCAGAGACAGACTGTGAACTGTGTGTCATTAAGTAGACAGAACACGGCAGCAAGCCATTCATGAGGCTGGATTTGACCGTAAATTTTCAACACGTTTAACTAAAATAAAGCTGAAAATTGCGAAGTAGAAAATACAATTATTCAATGTACAGGACTATCAGAATTATTGATCTTAAAAATACCGGACGACCGCATTCCTGGATCAAAAGACAATCCTTCATAGAGGCTTGTACTCACCAGCAGAAGGAGACGGTGGTGAGCAGTGGCGCGACAGGGTGGGACTCCTCTCTGCTCTGTGAAAGTGAACTGTGGTGGTTGTGCTGTTACCCACAGTGCAGTGGGACGGCTGCGGAGCTCTGCAGTGTGTCATTGGCGTGGTCTCCGGAATGGACTCCAGATCCCAGCGGCCTCTCTGCTCTCGAGGAGAGTGGCCCGGCCGCAGGTGGTGAGTCGGTCGGTGGGAACCGTTTGCGTGAATCTTGTGCAGTCGCCTGTGCTCTCCGGTGCTGACGCTGTGGAAGCCCGAGTCACTGGGCTCTGAAGAGATCAGGGACTCTGAGGACGAGGACGAGCCCTGGGAGGACGGGGTGTAGCCTGGCAGCGACGACATGGCGTCCGTCTCGGCCTCGGAGAAGGGCACCTGGTGGTGGGGGCTGTCGGGGCCGCAGCCCAACCCGCTGTCCAGCTCGCTGAGGGGGAAGTACCCCAGCACCCGGTCGGACTGCCAAGGGGGATGACAGGTGGACTGGAGAAAGAAATGAAGACCATTGTTAAACAAATCCAGACTCTTTGTACATCCATCCACCAATCCACCGATCCACCGATCCGTCCTCTATACCCGCTTCCTCCTGCACTCAGGGTTGCAGGGATCTGTTGGAGCCTCTCCCAACTGTCATGGGGGGACGGCAGGGTTACACCCTGGACTAAATCTTTGTATGGTCACACAAAATAAAGCCCAACAAAAAACGTCAAAACAAAGACCTGCTGTCTGTGAAAATTCTTTGTTTCCTCCATATTGTAGCAGCCAATCAGACAGCTCTCAGAATTGGGTTGGTAGGACAACATTTCTGGACCCTGGAGAAGATACACATGAAAAATAAACATGAAAATCTGTCAAATCAAATAAATAATAAAACAAACATAAACAGCAATAAGAAGAAGAACATTAGTTGTGATTCGTTCTTTGCAGAATGCATTGCTGGAAGTCACCTGGTAGTCCAGTCTGTCCAGATGGTCCAGGCTGTAGGAGACGCTGGGCAGGTAGTTATTATTGGGGTGCTGGTCATTGGACGCTCTGGGCAAGTAGCCGTTAGGTGGGTAGACATCTGGAGACATCAACATGTGTCTGCCAGGCGCGTACAGCTCTGGAGTCATGTGACCATAGTAGGGCCTGTGTAGGGGAGGCAGGTCATGTTTTATGAGAAGAGTTTCCTGTACGAGAGTCACATCGCTCTCTCTCCGCCTCTCGTCCCCTCAACCAGGTCTTGTCTTCTGTCACAATGTTTTCCATTTGACTCACCCGGCGCTGTAGCCGTCTGCTTGGCCTCCATCTCCCTCCATCATGGCCCTCAGTGCCTCCCATTGCCGCTCCATCGGGCCGCTGCACTCGGCGGCGCAGCGGGACCGCCGTCTCCTGTGGCCCCGGCCCTTCTTCCCCTCCGCCTGCATGGTGATTGGCTGACCATACTCATCCACAAAGTGCACCTCCTCCCGGTGATGGTGATGAGAATGCTCTCGGGGTTTGGCCTTATTAGTGGGGACACGAGACAAATCAGAGGGAGGCCATATGTTGAACAGAAGGACGGCATAAAATGACCGTTTATTGGTTTTAGAATGAAAAGAAAAAACTTGCTGATGTTCTCTGCAGTCTTGACAGGAGGGAGAATAAATAAACTGTGGTAAAGTGGGTGTTGAGCCTCCAACACAAGGTCAGATACTGCTTTTGTTTCAAAGTTTAGGTGTGTTGCATAATGGAACGTGTGAGTCACATTCTTTAAATAAAAACAACGATTGATCGAGCTGTTATGGATACAGTGAATAAAGAGGAGGTACCAGAGGTACCAACACCGTTTCTCACTGAGATTTCTTAATTCACGTCGACTGCCTTCAAGACGTGACAACAAGAGCAGTACTTGGAAGTACACAATAGAGTGCCAAATTCAATGGTGTTACTGTATCAGTCTAAGTACCTGTCTAATCTAAAACTCTGGGGAGAAAATCAGAATCACAGAGGCATGGTTGCATCTTGCAGTCTCTCAAATAGTCTGGACCGAGTAAGACGGAGAACTGCATGGTACCTAAACATAACAGACTTAACAAGGACTGTTATTGAAGTTATAGAAGAAGTTAAGCTTCATTTTTGCACTTTTTAAAACCTACTGTCTGTACACTGTTTGATATGGTAGGAATAAAAAAAAAACATTTATCAGCAAAACCTTTATTTTGTTTTATCTTAAAATTGTTGTTGTTATTATTATTATTATTATTGTTATTATTATTATTATTATTGTTATTATCAACGATAATAATAATCATCATCATCATCATCCTGGGCTTGTTAATTTAAGTCAAGTCACGTCAGATCAACAAACTTCAAGCACCACTGAAGCTGAAGACAGACTGAGATGTGGTTACCCCAGAGTGCTGTGTGTTGCTGCTGAGATAAGGAAGTCAATAGAAATGACTTTTTTTTTCTTAAACGTCAATACATTTTATATTTAGATTCAAACACGCAACAAGAACCCTGTCAAATACACCGACGACCGGAATGCCATTGACTGCACGTTTGCGTCAGTGAGCCTCAAAATATGTCAAGATCACGTGTGGCAGTGTGTCATAGAGGCACGGAGGTGTGCAGAGAATAGACGGCACGAAGGAACATCCTGTCATTTCTCTTTGCTGCTGAGCAATGACTGAATTAGAATAGCGTGGCTCTGTTCAGGTTAAAGACACTTGCTCCTCACATGTAGGTCAGTGTTCAGCGGCAGCAGGGCTCTCAGAGCCCCCGACCAGTACTGGAGACTGTACACTACCAGTGCCCAAGGCCACCACCCCCCCACACACACACACACACAGGCTGACTGAGTGAGACAGAGAAATCAGAGTGATGTGCTGTACCCTGGAGAAGTGTGTTGCGCTTCACTGCACTTTGACAGTAATGCAGACTGATCTCTCCATCTCATTCTCCCCCTCTCCCTCTCCCTTTCTCTCACATTTTCTTATGAAGCAGCGTCTCGCTGAAGTGCACAACAACAAATTGTGACACTGCTCTCTCTCTCAGCACAAATTGGACAGTATCAGACAGTGCAAAATTAATTTACAGCGGCAAACTCGGCAGAAGTTTTGAGCGGGGTCAGCTGACGGGAATATCTCGGAGTGAAGAAGTCAGACGGATACTTAATAATAAAACGGAGCTCAATTCCAAACCAAATTTGCAGTTTTCATTTCGCAGAATAAACAGAGTGTTTTTGTGTTCACTGCATCAGCTGAGAGTGTCCACTTGATTTCAACTCCTTGAGTTGAAGCAAAGAACCCCGAAGAACATTGTGACATCGTATCACTGTTTAACAACTTCATGGGATGAATTTCCAACAGCAATATAATATACAGGTATATATTAATATAGTTATACTGCCAAAACCTGCCTATAGCTCACAATTTATATAGAACATAGAACAATGTGTGCCTTTGGTCTTTGCTTTGTGTCTAATGTAATGTATTTGTTTTTTTTTGCAGTGTTATATGTATTTCATGTGCTTGCATGTTTTCCATCATTTATCAACCTTCCAGACATTGTCTGTACTAAAATCCACCCGTAAAGCTAAATCTGGCACGTTTACGGGGCAGTTACATACAATACAATACAGTATTTAGTAAGTACTCATTTTCCTTCTTTAAAAATAACTGACGGTTGAGTTGAATTCATGTTGCTGGAGCTCTTGTTTAAAAGTGGAACTTCTTCCTGTCACTGTTGAGGTGGGCACATTCAGCAGTATTCTGCAGCAAAGTAGGGAGAAAAGTGATGGGTGATGTGGGTGAAGTGCAGGATGAGTCACAATCTCTTTTGTGTTTTACAAAATGAAACATTGCAGGGCATAATTCTGGCTTTTGTTAATAAATAAATAAACCCAGTGGCTGTTTTATTCTAGGAGTCATGAGAAAACGAGGAACAATTTAGATTTTTCATTTTTTCATTGTGCTCTTCATTTCAACTCACTACAATGGAAGTATTGATTTTGCGCTTGAAACGTCTTTTCAGAAGGATGCAAACCATCATTGTCAAGAAGTGACAGGATACTGTGAGATAGAATCTAACTCCACAATTAGAATTTCCAAGAAGCCTCTATGTCTCAGTGCTGGGATTAAAAGTATAAAAAAAGAAAGGAGTCAAATATTTAAACACACCGCGAGTTGACACAATGGGAAATCCTTGTGAAAACCTCAGATGTTGCAACAGCACGGGGTTGTTTTCCCTTCTTCTTTTTTAGACGATACTACAGTTTGGCTGAACATCAGACTGATGAGTCAAAAAGATACCACTACGATATGAAGGAAAGATAGAACAGGGTCTGATTTGTTGATTGCAAGACTAACTCCCCTTTGGGTCAGTGGGCAGATTCCATCCAGGCCGCTGCAGCAGTGGGGCGGACTGTTTGAGGAGCTGATTTGGCGGATTTGTGTCTGTCCAGGCCGATCCAGCCGTCTGTCTTGGGGTAATGTGGTGAATGGAGATTGTTACGTACAGAGTATTGGATGTCCTGTATGTTTGCGTCCAGGCACGAGCGGCAGTCAGCTCCAGTTATGATCTCCGTCTCGGGCCTGTCAGAGTGTCTGCTGCTGCGCTCGACTCTGCCACGCAGAATGTTCTGCCTACGTGCGCCACGCCGTTCGCGTGTTTGACGATAAAACCTCGGACGGGCCCACTGGAAAGAATCGTGCGTTCAGCGATGTGCACGCACCAGAAAACATTTGTCCTGCTCCTGTGGTCATTGCAGGGGCTGCCTCGGCTCTGTATCTGTAAGAGCGTGCATGCATCGGGCCGTTGTGCCGCGGCCTCGTGATAGTCGGCGAGTTCAGTCGGGGGGGTGAGGGGTGGGGGGGGTGAGGGCGATGAGACGCTGCTGAGAAAAATAACAAGAGAGAAGAAAGAGGCGCAGCGACAGCGTTTGACACCAACGAAGCGAAGCAGCGCTTTCTGAGCTTTGCCTTTTACGCTGCGGCGAGCAGGCGCAAATGAAAAGAGGAGTCAAACAAATTTTCCAAGAAAATCTCAGAGTGCCAGAGCTGTTGACGGAAGCAAGCACTGAGGTCTCGTCGTGAACATTTTGGTTTTCTTTACACCGAGCAAATTCGGGGGGCCTGGATCTGCACGACGTTTTCGTCCTTTAAAAGGAACTCTTATTTTCTTTACTTGTTACAGTCACCTCAGTGCTCGTTGTCAGTGGAAATAAATGAGGTTTGTAAGAGCTCAGTCCAGACCTGCGCTATTAAAACAAATAAATCAATAATAACTTTCTTATGATGTGATGCTATACAAATTAAGTTCAAATACACAGAATGAAGTTAATTTGCCAACCTCACCTTGTCAACCTTTCAGACTCAGCAGATATTTGCTTTACATTACTTTAAGGCGCAGTGTGTAAAATTTAGCTTGATTTCTGATTTTTATATTGGTGAAAGCTTAACACACTGCCCATAAGTGCATTCATAAAAGTGCATACACAGTGAATTAAAAGTAATTTCATTTTCCTACCTATATACAGGTACCACCCGAAAAATTAGAATATCAAGTAAAAGTTGTTTTATTTTGGCAATTTAACATAAAAGATGAAACCAACACATTTTATTGAGCCATTCCACGCAAATTGACATCTCAAGCAGTTCCCTGTTGTAACTTTGCTGCTGAAGATTTTCAGCTTATTAAAACCACAAACCCACAAACTCAGAGAATTAGAATACTGTGAAAAGCTTCAGTTTTGTAGCTTCAAAGAGTCAAATTCTAATCAGGCAAGTAATCCAAAACACCTGCATATTCCTTTATATAAGATGCCAAATTCACCTTTTAAGTTGAATTGCAGCAATATAACAACCTTTTCAGGATATTCTAATTTTCTGGGTAGTACCTATATATGTATATATATATATATATATATATATATATATATATATATATATATATATATATATATATATATATATATATATATATATATATATATACACATACAACAAGGGTCTTGCTGCTAGTCAGCTGCCATCCTGAGCCGCCATTTTTAAAGGAAGCCCGTCTGACCGAGGTCTTAATACAAAATTTAAATTAGCTTGGTGTTAAATTAGATGTGAAAAGTCCAAAGTAGAGTCACAAGTGGTGGAACTGAGTGTCCTAATTTGTTTCCTGGTATCCGCAGCAAGTGATTGCAGTCAAATGAGACAATTCACTACGACAATTCGCCGATTTGGTCTCTTTGGTGACAAACAAGTGAATGTTTTCTTTTTGTCTTCAGAATCGCACAGTGGCCTGACAACAAGAACCCATCCAGTTTGCTTCGCTGCTCTGGTCAGAAAAGGCCGTCATGTTTAACCGTGTCATCCTGAGGTGGACTGTGCCTTTGCTCAATGACAACCGATTCAAACAGCAGCACTCTGAGCCACGCATTGTCAAAGTGTGTTTCAAATCTGCTGTGGTGTTCCAGCGCTTCAGGTTAACATTGCTGAATTATGTGACAACTAAAAACCCAACGGCTTCATTTTCACTCGTGCTATTTCACAGACACCATCTCATAAACATCGCAAAGACGGGGACGTGACTATTCAACTGGTCTCACTGTGGAAGCTGAAGGTCATAAAGACCCCCCCCAAAAAAAAAAATCGGCACAGCTTGTGCAGGCTGATCACTTCTTGTATTGGAGTGAACTGAGCCCAGTCAAACATCGTACGACTTAGAATCAGGAGACAAGCAAAATGACAAACTACGAGACGTACAGAGGCCAGAAATACGACCTGTGGACTGTTTGTGCTTTTGTATTGCAACCCCCCCCCCCCTCCTCCCCAACACACACACACACACACACACACACACACACAGACACACACCCAGCCTAAAAGCCTGTGTCCTACAGAGCGTCTCCGACTCTGCCTGTTAACCAGTGATGTGCGTTACGGAATCTCATGCGTTTGTTGGTGTGAGCGCGTCTGTTTATCTAAAGATGAGGTCATTTCCTGTAGACAACATCACCCCTCTTCCTCTGCCCCCCCCCCTCAACACCCCTACCCACCCCTCCCCCCTCATTCAGCTGCCCTAAAACACACCTGCAGGTCACTCACCTTCGTCCGAGTCAGACGACAACCCATCCTGACTACTCCTCCTCCTCCTCCTCCTCCTCCTCCTCCCCCCCCTCCTCCGCCTCTTCCTCCGGCAGGGAGACGGAGGTGAATGGATCTCAGGAAAAACAGAACCGGGAGGACGATGAGGGGAAACGAAGACGCAGGGATCAGAAAAAAAACAACTTCCCAGACCGGAGGAGAGGAAGATCGAGGCCGAGAGAAAGCGAGAGAGAGAGAGAGAGAGAGAAGGAGGAGGAGAGCGGAACAGTTTGATGAGGCTCGTCCGCCCACCAGCTCACATCTCTCAACTCTGATGACCCACAATCCCCTGCTTGCTGATCAGCTGCACTCCTGCGCTGTGGCGCAGACTCCAGCTCCCATGATGCCGCGCTGCACACGGCAGTCGGTGGCCAGCAGGTCCATTGTGTCAAACCGCTGGTCGTCCTCGTGCAGCCACAGTGGCAGAGTGAGGCAGAGAGAGAGATGGGAGAGGGAGAGAGAGACGAGAGAGAGACGAGAGAGAGAGAGAGAGAGAGAGAGAGAGAGAGAGAGGGCGGCGAAGGAGTGATGAGTGGAGCTGTTCTCCTCTGTCTTATTTTGGCTTCTCATCCCCTCTCTCTCTCTCTCGCTCTCTCTCTCTCTCTCTCTCTCTCTGTAGCTCCTCCTCTGAGAGCCAATCACAAAGCTGGGATGCTCTGAGGAGGGCAGGGAGGAGCCTCTGAGTGGCTGAGTGCAACATCACTTCCAGCATCCATTCAGGTTCATTCTGTCCTCTGTGAATCTCACTCATCCATCCCTCATTTCTCTCCCTGACTGCTGCCAATAACCAGAATTTTTTTTTTTTTTTAAGCCATCATGGTTATGGCAGTTTAGTGGAATGCAAGGAGCTTAATAGTAGGAGATGTAACCAACGCAGCCGATTGGTCAGATTTGCCAGGTGGGTTACGCCCCCTGAGAAGCTCAGTTAATCAAAGGCAGGTTGGAAACTCTCAGTTGTTGACCTTTCCAAGGGAGAGGGCAGTCATTAATCAAAATGTATCACTGTAAAGTTAAGCACATTTTTTGTCAGAAAAAAAACCCCTCTGCATTAAAAACAAACGGATGCAACTGAAAGTGTTTGTCTCCCATTCTTTGCTTTCATTCCTCTGATAGTTCCAGAAACCGATGCTTTGGTGGAAGAGTGTGTGTGTGTGTGTGTGTGTGTGTGTGTGTGTGTGTGGAGGGGGGGGGGGGTGAGGAGGTGAAGGGACTTAGCTGAGGCAGAGTGGCGTTTGGTCCGAGAAGGGTTTTCCAAACAGGTCTGGTTGGTCCATGGAGCTCAGTCCTCTTCCTCCTTATCTTTAAATCCTAACCTTGTCCTTCCTCTCCTTGTCTCACTTTCTGTCACTCTTGCTTCAGCGCCTTGGTTCTTCTTTGTTTGAAGGTCCCTCCCAGCTCAAGTGTCTCTGATTTCCAAACTCTCCTCTTCCTTCTTGTGTGATGTCACTTCCTTGATTCCCCACTTCCTGTGTCCTGTTAGCAGACCGACACTAACTTGTAATGCAAATGGATTTATATCAATACCAAGTCTGGAATCTTGCACTTCTTGCCTGACATAAATTTAAAGAGAGAGATCGGCTTCCTTTAGTTGAGACAAAAGCAGAACAATGGTGCAAGGTGACCTAAAAAAGAAATCACAGACGGCAAAGAAGATGTGCAGGAAAAAAAAGTTACATGGTGGAAATGTCATTTTATTCATGTATATTCACGTTATTTATGTACATTTTTGTACATTTGCATCTATCTTTTCTATTGACATTAAAACACTACAGAAATGTTGACGAAAGAGTGAAAGGAGACAATGAAAGTGAACTTTGCAGAGGAAAAGCAGTGTTTTCCATCACTGCTTCTCCGGCACTCTGACTCGCGGAGGGTGTTGCAGCCAGTCCCAGCTGTCACTGGGTGAAGGTGCTGCTTCGTCCTGGACAAGTCAGCAGTTTATCAAAGGACCACATAAAAGACAAACCACCGTTTGCACTCACACCCACTCCTGTTTAGAGTTCCCAGTTGGCCTCGTGTCCATGTCTGTGGATATTTGAGAGGATGCTGGAGGGGCCAACATGCAAACATTATGCAGGGGGGTGACGTTGCGGACCAACTGTACTACCGTATTGTGCTTTGTCATATATACAAACATTCAAAGAAATGGATTCCATTATTTTATTTTATTTTTAGAAACTAGTGGAAATTTCTTGGGTTTTTTATTTCAGGAAAAACAGACCAATAAGCTCCTTCCAATTTCAAGTTGAGATTACATAAAATACTCTAAATATGTCCATAATCACCGCATCACCAGAAAATAGCAGGGTCGTCATCTTAGTCATGTATAATTTCTCCTGCATTTACTAAAGACCAAAAGGACTCACTCAGATAAAAGGTCCTTTGATTTTGTCTCCTGATCGGTGGTTTTCCGTGCGACACTTCTGTTTGTTTGCCAGCACCTTGAGCTCTTCAAGTCACGAAACTCCTGCGTGAGTTTGGTTGAGGTTAGTTGACTGTGTGTTTGAGATGATTCTCAGATCACAAGAAACTTTTCTGGGGGGCAGCAAATAAGGCATTGTAATGGCATTTTGAAAATAAATAAAACATCAGAATTAATACTATTGGTTTATTATGGGACTCTCTGTTATAACAGAACCTTGTCGCTCTGAGGTGAACATTATGCAAATACAGTTTGAAGGGAACATGGGACACTTTGTAAAGTGAATCAATGAGGATAAAGGTGTTTACTAACAGCTTGGGGAAAAAAAAATCTTTGGGGTTGGAGGTTGAGAGTGACACAGTGGATCTGAATGCAGAGAAGATGAGCGACTCCCACTTTGAGAAATCACTCCAGGTACGGCACAAAACTCAGCTGTGCAGAACAGCGTTGGCAGAAGAGCTGGCCAGACATGAATGCACAAAACAGCAAAGCCAGATGGAAACCAACGGGGTTACATACCGAGACCTGCAGGTGGACAAGTATGATCTTAGTTTGAGCTCGGTTCATCCAGAAGGAACTCTTGATATTCTCCAAGAGCTGTTTAAAACACGACAGATATTTAACCTTCTTGCGACCCGGGAGCTGCGTGGTCTTGGCTTTCATAGCAGGGCTAGTGACATCTATTAGTGGCTTCATTTTTTTTCTCTTAAAGCTCTCTATGGCTACATATTAGCACGTTGACTGAATTACAAATGGCCACTTTCCCCATTAACCTGTCACCTGCCAGAATTTAAAGTGCTCTCTCTCAGTCTGCAGTCATTTCAGCACCACAGGGAGCCACCACTAAGTCATTCACGGTCTCATATGTGGAAACGGGCCATATCTGCTCTGGAGGACGACACATAGTGTGACCAGGATGTTTCATCATCATGATTTACACTCTGGGAGAATTCTCTCTTCTTCGTAGAGTGCAAAAATCATTTTCTATAAAGCAACATCCGGTTAAAATGCTTTGCCACTATTGTAGGGAAGCAGGAGCTCAGCAGGAGAGATGAAAACCTTTTAAGATAAAACCCTTTTGGTGTGTAGAGCACCTGATGCAAAAAGACTGACTCAGACTTAATCAACTGCTTCAGATGAAATGATACAGGCTAATGATCAGGTTTTCACAGCTCTGTGCAAACCCCCACCAAACCTGTCGTGTCACTCATTGCCGTTCATTTGGTCTGTAATCAATTTGTGTGATTTGATGAACTTGACTCGACGGACTCAGCAAACTATTAAATCATCCCAGGTTTGGAGATGCAGGAGATCCAAAGGTTTTGCTCTCACAATTATAAATACGTAGACACAGAATTTCTTTGGACAAAGTTAAAGCAGGTAATGGTAACGCCGATATTAAGAAGACTGTGCGAGGGTGGGGGGGGGGGGGTGGTTGTTGCAGCAACAGAAAAAGTGCAGTCAGTCTTTTCTTCCTGTGGTCCTGCTTCCTTACAGCCTCAGCGAGAAGATTCCGCTCACGCAGGCAAACAGCAGAGACGGTACCAACGTTGAGCCACAACTCTGCGGAACACTGGGGTGTTTGCCCGGCCCTTGTTCTGTTTTCACTTCCTGCCCCACTGGCCGAGTGGTTCTCTTCACTTTCTCCTCTTGCTCTTCCATGATTTTCGTTGCCTCCTCCTGTTTCACGGTCGAGTGGACGTGTGGGGTCCACGCGGCTGGTTTAGATGTGGCCGGTGGTACGTTGACTTTAGGCACCCGCACCGTGGAGGCTGCGGAGGCAGCGGTGGTCGTGGTGGTCGTACTGGCCGCGCTGCTGGTCGTGGTGGCTGGGTCAGTGGTGGCGACTGGTTGGACAAGTGAGTCAGTCGTGGCTGGAGGAGGAACATCTCCTCTTTCCTCATTAGTGACGTCCGCAGGCTGGGACATTTCTTCATAAGGTGCTGAAGGATAAATGTCTGTCCAATCTTCTGAGGAATCGCCTGCGTCGTTGTCCTCATCCTCAGTTTCATCAACTAGAAAGAACAGACAGACAGAAAACCTTGAAAGACTTGCTCGCTGCTTACTGGCTGAGAAGAGCAGAGTGCTGTGAGTGAATCGTACCACAGAGATTGTTTTCACATTTCTGCATTTTTTCCGGACACCTGGAGCACCAGTCACCTTCAACATACGGCCTCTCCCCTTCGTAGTTCCCTCTGAGGACACAGCGAGAAATGGGACATTTGCAACCCGACTGTGTGACATCAATCTCAGAATACAGCACTAACTCAGAAACCCTCAACTTAACAGTAAGCAGACTGTCCATTAGGGGGCAGTGCATAAGCTTGCAGTGTCAGCTACTCTGCTGTTTAGGATGAAGGCAGCAGATGAAGTGGTTACGGTGGGAATGCAGCAGTGGTGCTGCTGTAATACTGACGCTGGGTAATAGTTGCAGACCAGGAAGGAGGCCTTCTCCCAGCTCAGGCCCTCCATGTTGTTACACAGATGGACGGCACAGCCCACTCTGTGTGTGTCAGCCCACACCATCTGCAGCGCACAAACACACACAGTTGAATGACAAGCAAGAGGAAGATGTACGTGCAGACAATGTGTCTGTGTGTCCAACCTGTGTGTAGTGGCCACACATCTTCTCCTCATCACAGCTGTTGTTCTGGAAGTCATAGTCCAGGTGTTCTGTGGGAACCAGTGGGACCAGCATGTTACATGGTTTTACTCTCCCTATCATACGAGCGGTAGTGAAACCTTAAAAGTACATTTACAAAAATTTTAAACAATTCACAAACCTGAAGTCGAAACCCAATATTTATTTAAATTTCATACTGAAAAAGCTTTACATTTCCCAGATCGATTCCAGTTGCTATTAGAGCACCCCCCCACCCCCTCGACCCCACCGACCCTCCCGACAGATGTAGGTGGTTATTAAGGTGGCCAGATTTGTGTCACAAAGTTAAGATTTACGAGAGATAACAGCCAAGGAACTCATATGAGAGCACAAACGATATCAGCAAGAAAAATAAGGATATCATTTTTTTTAAACTTTGTTTTTCATTTCTATTCGTTGGCTTGAAGCCTTTTAAACACCTTGGTAAAGGTTCTGCAGATCAAAAATGAATTGGGCGCAAAACGCTCCCTGCTGTACATGTGGCAATTTGCTTTGAAGACGCTTTGGGGAAAAGGTCTCAATGAAAATGCATTTAGAATGGGCCTGCTTTTTCAAAGTCAGTTGTCTATATGGAGCCTTTTAATTGAGTTCTGATATACAAACCAATTGCAATTGAAATGTTTGGCTTCACGTAAACCCAGCGTCTGTGATGATTGGTGCCAGTGGTGTTTGGCTCCAAGCAGGAAAGTATGACTTTAATGCATCCTTGTCACAGTTGACTTGTTCACTCAACAAACACCTTGACGACTAAAGCAACTCGTTTAGATTCTGACCGTCCATTCCGACTCTGCACTCACCCAGGAACCACTTCTCCATGCCCTCACGGAGGTCCATGGTGCCTGTGCTAACAAACAGATTCTCTCCAGTGTCCTCCAGGTCTGGGTTGTGGTTCCACACGCACTTGGCAGCATAGCCCTCGGCTACCACTTTCAGACTAGAGTCCCATTTCTGCAGGAAAGGTTCAAAGACAGTGGCAAAGTTCTGATTAAAATAAACCCGTAGACAAAGGTGCTACAAAAAAAAAAGTTTCAATCAGATTCAGCTCAGTAGACAGGATGAACACTTTAAGTGAAACAATTAGATCATAAAGATGTATCTTCATTTCGGCAATTAGTGGATATAAGATGATAGATTTCATGAATGACTTTAAACATGATTTATTTTTAGTCTAAATCATGGTCAAAGACGTTTCCACACACAGTGCCTTGGAAATTTAAGTCTTTTTCATATGGATGTAAACAATTACAAGGGAATAAGCTTAGCATTTTCTTTTGGACATTGAGACATTAATGATGAGGAGCTTCTCATTAGACAAACAATAAATTATACAAAATAGAAACAACAAGACGCAAAGCAACTTGAACCGCATGTAACCAGCAGCAAGAGAAACAATCAAACAAAACGTCATATATCATTGTTGGTAATAATGTGTAATGTGCCTTTTGGAAATGACCAGATATGTTTCCCCGTGGGTCACTTCAAACAATTATGTATGTTTACGTGTTTTAATATATGTAGAAATAACTGAAACTGTCATCAAAGGAGCTCAAAAGCAGAAATGATAATAAATCCATCCATCCATCCATCCATCCATCCATCCATCCATCCATCCATTCATACATTAGTATGGTTGCACAGCTAACAATGAATATGACTTTAGAGCAGAATTCTGCTCTGCCAGTGAAGTGTTACATTCACTCTATATTACTTTTTGAAGATTATATTTGCAATGCGTGGTGATGGATTGATTGTATTAAGCAACAGAAACGGGAAAATAAAGATTTGAATTTATGAACAACACATGTCGGGCCGAGACTTCTGCTCAACGGCAGGAAATCATCGTCTGCAAGCCGCATGCAAGGGAGGTTCTTTCTTTCTTTCTTTCTTTATTTTGGGGAAGGAGAAAGCAAAAAGCGACAGCGTGGCGTCTCTGAGCCGAGCCGCTGTGCGACGCTGGTGTGGGTGTCTTCTAGCTCGCCCAGCGGTTTTCAATGTAGAGACTAAAACAGGGATGGAGGACTTGACCAATTCCTCCGTTATAGTGCCAGTGTTGGTGGGATGGTCAGTTCAGTTGGGTTCAGTTCAGCACTATATCATGACAAGTTATCAGGACACTTCACATGCTGAGCAGGTCTAGAGGTCCAGTTCAGCAAGCAGAACGACAACAGTGTCTAGAAAAAAACTCTCATAAAAAACCTCAGTGGAAAATTTATCTTTTGCTCTTATTCAACATATTGTTTTATGCACATGTTTTTTGTTTTTTTTTTAATTTTATCTGCTTTAATTTTTGATGTGTACAGTTTGCTGCCTGGTTGCTCTTGGCTTTGCTGACTCGGCTCTTGCGCTTTCAGTCGGTTCATCTTTGGTTTCGCTGGAAGCCGAGAAGAGTTTGGATTTGGTGTCGGGTCAACAGCTTGAGTAAGAAGAGAGAAATCATTGCTGACCAAAGAAAATGACTCAGCACAACAGCATTTTGGCAAATGTGGGCAGCAGAATGAGCTGCTGTAGTTACAGTGAGAATGTGATCAACAATACACACAAGTTATCAAAAACTAAGTGAGTAAGTTCAGCTGTGAAGAATTTGTGTCATAAAGTACGAATGCACAAAGTGGGGATACAATTTTCCACCTGCCTCAAGGTTTAATAACCCCCCCCCACCCAACCCCTCCTTCTCTCTCTCTCTCTCACTCACTGTGTGTGTGTGTGTGTGTGTGTGTGTGTGTGTGTGTGTGTGTGTGTGAGAGAACATACCCCCTAACATAGACCAGATGTTGAGAGAGCCGGGAGACAAAGAGGAATGTGAAGGAGGCCACTGACTATTGTTTGTGCTGTGTGTCGCCTGGGACAAATAAAGGCACGCTTTACACAGCGATACTCTTGTTCTGATAAAAATGTCTTGTTATCTCACAGAGTTGCATTCACATTCTCATTGCCACCGCTGACACACACTGATCAAACGCATACAGGAGATTCATTGTTGGCTGAAATGATCAAAAACTGAATATGTGATGATTGCTTAGGCTGTTTTACTGTCAGCATTGTATAATGACAATTTTTTTCCTTGACTATTGCTTGTTTCTCATCAAGCAAATAACTGTGAACACTGTATTTTTTATGTAACTCAAATCCATTGTGTACACTACTAGTCAAAAGATTGTTGTTTCTTTTTATTCTCTACTTTCCCCTACATCGTGAATATGCACAAAAACTATATGAGCGATATATAGAGAGAATTAAGTAGCAAAGAAATCATTATTAAATGACTCTCCATGTGGGCGGGTCCTGGGAACGACCTGGGAATGTCTTAGGATGCCCCTAGTGGAAGAAGGCGGTTTGGGTTTAACTCTTTAACCTTGAAATAATTCACACGTCTCTGATTTCTTCAAGGGAAACTCTGCTCCAATATACATGCTCCTGTGCGCGCCTGGCATTATGATGCCTCCGTGTTACTATGACTGCCTTCAGAATTGGAAGGCACTCAAGGTGTGTCAGTCTTATGTTGGACAGAAGTGCCACCGTCAGAGTGCAATTTGTTCCTGTGTGTGTGTGTGTGTGTGTGTGTGCTGGCTCATCAGATGATCCAATATATTTCAATACCATTCACACCTCATAAGCTCTGCGGCGAGGGGAGAGGCAGCCCCGACCGAGCCAGAAACACCACCTGGTTTTTACAGGCTTAATTTATGTCTGTCAAACTACGAGTGGAAGTCACTGGAAGGTCTTAATGCTTCAGCAGCTGTTTCTAATCCCCGCATATTTGCATAGAAGACAGTGTCAATTTACGCGAAATGATCAATTAAAATATATCAAAATGTACCTGTGCCTCATCGCAGTTTCTGACACTTTCAATCTCTGTGTGCGGCCAGTGGATGGGACGCATTTTAATAATTATTTGGCAAAAGCCAGGCATTTGCTTTGAGAGCCTGGCCACAAGTGAACAGGAAGTCAGGCGGAAGAGAGCCCAACAACACTGGGTACCCCAACAGTGCAGAGCCTCCTGCTGGTGAGGAGACTGCTGCTCCGCTCCGTTTGTCACTGCACATCGTTAGACGGTTAAAGAGATCAGATTGCGTCCCGGATACTCTAGTTTTATTTTAAGAACTCTTTGCAGCACATACATGGATGTACGCATGTTTAGCTTTGCATGACTTATCATCACGCAAATTGTTTGTATTTGCGAGGCTAGAAGTACTGCTAGCCGTGAGCTGGAGCATGAGTCTGGCCAAGCATACGCAAAAATCATAACGAACTAGCGAGTACAATACGTAGTTATTTGACGTTCGTGAAAGCGTTTAGATGTTAAGACTGAAAGTTGAGATGTGTAAAGTGGCAGTTTTTACATCCAGCGTGTTCCACATTCTTTCTTTTCCATATCGTCTACAGTCACATTCCTGGGGTGCACGTTCATTAACTTTTTTTATTTTCATTTTCTTCCCCTCAAACACTCTGTTCTTCATCTCTCACTTCTTTCCAAATAGCTATCCTCCCTGTTGCTCAACACTGACGGTCAACTCCCTTTTCTGTCTGTGGGAGATTTCCCCACTGCACTATTCCGTCACGGGGTGTGGGGTGGAGGTGGGGGTGGGGGCACCCATTTGTTACTGGAAGCCAGCTTGGAATTTGTTCTTCATTTCTGCAGCCTTTAACTGTGTGTACGCATACAACTATCTACACTGTGGCGATCCCTGAATGTTACTTTAATGGATATGTTATTAACAAAATGTTATATCATGCAGAACCCTGGAGATTCACTGTCACCAAAGCAAACATTAATGTAAAAAATATGTTAAATAATGACCAAAAACAGGGTATTGTATCATTTGCCGTAATCCATGTTATATTGATATCCAATTAAAAATGATTAGAAATCAAAAATGTAACTGATGTGCATTTTTACATCTTATACGCAAACTGATCAAACCTGACCTGCACATTCACCCTGCTTTGAAATAATAATACTGTAACAGTACTACACAGTTGTTTCCAAGGCCAAATGCATTGCTGGAGCTTTATCCCAGACAAACCAGCTCTTCTACCATCATCGTCATCGAAACAATACGTTTGTTGAGAAGAAACCAACGTTTGATCCTGATGGACTTTGTGGCGGCGATCATTTCTTCATTAAAACCTGATTTATTTGAGCAAAGTAACTATGGCACAGTCTGACTGTATCACTCTGCCAAGTGATTTACTCAGGAACGGAGTTTTCCCAGCACGGTGGATGTGCAGGTCACAACTTGTCCATAAGAGCGTTTCGGGGGGAGTTGTTGGGTTGTGTATCTGGTGAGTTTCAAGGAAGGGAGACCTGCACTGTTTCTACCCCCCTGATCTCAAAACAACAAGCGCCGATGATTCAAGGGAATGTAGCTACTCATATCACTATGGGGATTTTGGCAATAGGCAAATTTGTCATAATGAATGTGTGGGGGGAAAAAAAAATGCTCGACAATGTAGAAGGTTTCATTATTATCTCATCATCTCTCTAAAGAGTTAAAGCAGCCAGAGCTTCTCTCTGCTCTAGTGACCAAACCAAAACAAGCAGGCAGTCTGAACCTGCCCGCAGCTCCGACAGAGATTGAATCTGACCTTCAGCTCACCTTAATCAGACTCACAAACTGTTCTCAGGCTGTATTCGGCCTTGCGATTAACAGAACACTCTTGGCATTTTACGCCCAGAGAGTTACATTGCGTGTCTCCTCTCTCTGTTATTCTAGCAACACTGACAACATGACACAATTTCTATAGCTTTGTAATCCCCAGAGGAACTACCTTCATTCATTCACCCACAATTTACAATTCTGTTTAGTATCACTTGAGTCAAATTTCTTCACCATTGTGATATTTCACAGCCGGGAGGTCGTGAAGTGCTTGAAATGACTTCAGTGTAAACAGAGTCAGCAGTAACTTGGCACTCAGTCGTACTTGGACATTTCCTAAATCCTTCAGATTTATCTGACGCATCCATCTGGTGGAGAGATTCATGTTTTAAAAAGGGAGGCAAAATCTGAAGGGAACTGAGTGGAAGTGAAGTCTTTCACATGCAAGCAGACCATCCTGATTTGTTACTGCAAGTTTAGCCAGGGTCTGTTCATTAGAGCTTGAGATTTCCTGTTGGTTGCAAACGCAACTGCAGTGTCAACCTCCTTAGCAGCTCCCATGACATCTTCTTCAGCCTTTCCCTTTTTTTTTTTTTTTTTTTAAATATGTACATAAAGCTGATTGGCTATGGAATCAACCAAAAGTAGGGATGAAAATACCCTGATTTGGACTGGAATGACATCAGTTGCCATGTTAAGTTCAGGTTGAGTGAACTTCAACCCAGGAATTTTAACTCAGCAAATGGGAGAACACCAACTGAAAGTCTTTACTGACCAGGATGATTAAATAAAGACCAAAGAACTAAAAGGCAGATGGCTCAGAGCACCACGGCTTTTCCTAAAATTGGTCAAGAACAGAAAGAAGTGATATAGAGAAAGAGTTAACAAACCCCAACCTGCCATCCCACTTCCCCCTGATACATTCAACAACCTATAAGGATGAAATCTCATCTCAGAATAAACAGTGAGAGATATAAACACAACCCACAGCTGGAGACAGAATTGATTTGGGAAGTCTCTAAGAACAGCTTCAAAAACACACTGAGATTTATTTTCAGAAATATTTTGATTGGACCGACGAGAACCCCTGTCTGTGAAAGGTTTTAATTATGTTATGATTGAATTCAGTACAAACCACACAATTGTGTTTTTTATGCAGTGTTTTATTCTTTCTATTCCTTCTTGTTCTTCCTATTGACTGCACATTGACAAAACATCTTCAAAATAAAGGCAAAATGCCCTCACAGCACGTCAGTGGCTTGGCTTTTAAATTTTGTGAAACCCTTTTGACATCTCATCGCTGTGTTCTCTTCTGCAACAGATTTGATTTTGGTGAACAATTCGATCCAAAGGTAATTACAGTGTTCATAGGTGGCAGATCGCAGGACAGGGAGCACTGCAGCTCTAAGCTTGGGCGTGTTGGAAGAAAAGAGCAGTATCTGTTGTGCTATTGTGCTGAAAGGCATTCTGACAAAACAAGACCCAGACTAAGACAACAGAACCAGCAGTGATTACATTTCTTGACCTTCAACTAGAGTCTGTGACAACATTCGTGTTTCATAACCATCTCAACCTTTCAAATATGTTAGCTACAACTTTTTTTTTTTTTTTTTTTTTAAATCTATATGAGTACTGGATTGTAAAATGCTGCCCACATATTTCTCATTTCCAAATCCCATGGTAGTCCCACTGTGTGTTGCAAGGATTTCGAGTGAACACACCATCCTCCTGCCATGCAACTCAATGACTGATTCACAGGCGCTCCAAATTGTAGGAAATTGGATCAGCTGATTCCTACAGTGTCTGAGTACAATGAGCGTTCCTGTGGATGAACTTATTCTGTCCTCACAATCACGACTGATTCGCTGTCGGGAAGGTCTGTGCATTGTGAAAGAATGATACTTAAAACCAGAACATTTTAGCTTCTTTGGCCGTTTTGAAAAGATATTGTCCAAAATCATTGTTACAACATCCACCAAAGCTGTTTATTGTCTTGCCGAACAAAATAACATTCCCGATATGATAGTTTACAAGGTATCCCGTTGCTAAAAGAACAGACTTGTTGTGTAATGCAGCAGTATTGGACTCTACATCCCAATTGTGTGGTGGATGTTATATGTTTGGTAAACGAGAAGCTTTCTTTTAATCTGCGTATACTCGTCTTTTCTTTTTTTTTTATCTCTCCATTGGCTGTTGACTACACACTGACGAGTAATAAACAGGAATAATTACAGTGCTTTTCTCTCGTAATGCAGTGATTACTGTTGGCTGCCTGCACTACAGGTCATAACTTCCCCCTTATATTTAGAGTATAATAATTATATGTCAAATAAAAAAAAATGTAGATCGGTATAAAGAATGGGCAACTGTGTATTTGTGTATTATGAACAATTTCTGTTGAAACAACATGCCACAGTAACTACTTGTGACAGCCTCAATGGGACGCAGGCATTCAAGCCCACATTTGGACAAGCACTCAAACAACCTGCAATGTTGTCTAAAGTTAATATGGGATGTGACTTTGGTTGAGTTGTTCCCTCAAATATGTGTTTTCTACATTGTTTTGGTGTCACATAAGTTACATTAGTTATGAGGAATCTTAAGAATGGAGGCTTGGGTTTTGTCCACCAAGGAAAAAAAAATGTCAACTTTTCACATGAATTATTACTAAATGCAATGCAGTGTTTCTGGATTCAGCAGTTCACAGTAAGTGGTCGAGTCTAGTCGACACGCAGGGATTGAAAAGGTGGCGTCTTACCAAAGGAAGCATGGCTGAGGCGCTGGGTGAAACCTGTCCTCTGTAGTGGTTGTGGAGCTCCACCAGGAGCTCCTCCTGCTCCTCGCTCAGGAAGCTCCAGGCTCCAGGAACCAGTGTCAGCAACCCCAGTAGGAGCCAAGCCCACAGACGAGCTCCTGCTGGCAGGGAGAGGCAGGGGAGTCGCAGCCCTCTCCCCCACCTGGGGCTCTGATCCTGGGTAGTCCTTTGGGGTGAGCCCCCCTGCTGAGCGCAGACCCCCTGAGGCTTGGAGATGCTCCACTGATGCATGTTGGGAAGCTGAGTCCTGGCACAATCCTGGCAGATGATCCTCAATGTTCTCAGTGCACGAGAGGAATTGTTGCACTTGAGCTGTCACAACGAGGTTCAGCGACTGTTGTTGTGTGTTTGTCTGTGCGTGTGAGTGTGTGCACAAAGGCCAATTGTTACAGATTGTCAGTGAGTTTGTCTGTGTGAGTGTATGGGTGTGAGAGCCCAAGTGTGTGTGTCCCCTCCTCAGTGCCTCTCACCCGCAGCTCGGCTTCGGACCGGCTTTAAGAGTGAGAGGATCCTCCCCTTCTCACACACACATCACAGTTCACGTTTCACCGACTGGTACGCTCCGCAGAATCCCCCCCCCCCCCTTCTGTTCCTCGTGCTCTCCTTGTCAAACTCCTCGGCTTCTTTCTGAGAGAATTCACTTGATTTTTCTCACACTTGGAATTAAAGAAATTCTACATTTTCAGGGTCTGTGTTGCTAAACGGTGGAGTCTAATTACTTATTTGATGGCTCACAAAAAAAAAAGCTGTTAAAATGACTCACCTCGTGTTTGGGGGATGGGGAGGGTGTGTTGTCACTCAGCGCCATCACCTGATCACAAATGAGTCTGCAGGCTGGAGCTGGGCTGAGATCCGCATGACACGCTCAGCTCTGCAGCACCACCAATCAGACGCAGCCTCTTAATTAGCTGCTCTATTTAAACCCAAGTACTCATCTCTCTCTCTCTCTCTCTCTCCCTCTCTCTCTCTCTCTCTCTCGCTCTCTCTCTGCCTGTCACTGTGCGTCGCCCTGCGTCCTCGCAGCACCTGTTACTTCAGCCCCGCCCCCACCCCAGCATCCCCCTGCAGGCTCTGGGGTGATGAATGTGTGTTTTCTCGTCACTCCCTCTAATGAGATGAGATGATGATAATGACCGATGTGATGAGCTCGCAGCCATTGGACAGTGGACACCAACCGTGAAACGTACATTTGAACAGCCTTTCATCAGCCTCTTTCTGCTCTAACCTGAGGTCCACATAGTTCTCAATCACAGAGGAGGAAGAGGAAGTTGGCAAAACACACAATCTTCAGTGTTACCAGACGACTTTGTCCGCATTGCATCCATAATTAACAATGACAGTGACTTTCTTTCCCGCTTGTGGTTCCTGCACTGCTGCTGCTGCTGTTGTTGTTGTTGCTTAGTAACCCATGAAAAGCATCTTATGCCTGAAATATGCGCTCAACAGAGAAAAACACACTGGGATAGTGAGAGATCGGGGCGGGTGTGAGAGCGCTGGTGGGAACAGAGGGCCAGTAAACTGGTCCGGTAACTCCTTGTCACTGGGACACATGGAGGAAAGATATCAAGCTCCCAGACTCATCATGGACCTGGCTTCTGGATTTTTCACTTTGATCGAACAAACTTGGTTCTAAAGGGGGAAAAAAGGCAGATGGAGAGTTAGTAGGTGGAGTCACACAGTGTACATGCAGTGCACCACATGAAGACCATCGGCTATTCCGGCATCACAGCTGCTCATTAGGACCTCAGGGGATGTGTCAACTGTGGAGGACAAATTTTACATCCTTTCAAATGTCACATTAAGTTCTGAGGGACTTTAACTGCAAAGATGCAAGTGCAAAGAGAAGATATCATGATTGCATTTTAGATTGCAGCGCTCACCCTTTCACCCTCCCTCTCCCCAGCTCGCCAGTGAACTACGGTGGCTCAGCATCGGATGTGACGTGCAGGGTCACGTGACCAGTTCACTTCAAATAGCTTCTCTAAAATGTTTTGTCAAATATTTTGTACCTCCATCCTCTTTAAAGTGGGATCTCGCGGTACGGGATTAGACAGGAATTGTGGTTTATGTGCTTCACACCATTCAATGGAAACTCCTGCAAATCGCAATTGTAAAATTTTGGAAATATCGCTTTTTATTTTGCAAAAAACTGTCATGGAAACGCAGCTAGTGTTCAAAAATGTTGTTTTCTCATTTAATTTTTTATTTTCTAGGTTTTGCTCCACACTAATTATTTGCAGCTTCAATTCATCCTTGAGGCCCAGTGTGGGGTTTTTCTCTTCCTTTTTTTCTTTTTTGGTTGTGGTAAGGTCCATTGTCACTGTGTCGCCTCAAAGCTGTTTGTGGATTGACTTGAATGGCTGATTCTTGTATTATTTTAATTTTTGCATTGAGCATTGTTGTTCCCATAATCGTGCTTTGCCGTTTCTGTTCAATCTTTTTACAGACGGGCATCGTTCACGACGACTACTGAGATCAGGCGGGGGAGGTTGTATCGTCATTTACTTGACGTGAGACGCAGAGACTAGAAAAATTCAAGAACGTGAGGTGGATTCCAGTTGGCTGCAGAGAGAGACCGAGTGAGCACATGGGGTAGATCTTCATCACATCATTCCACACTGTACAGTTCTCTCCAAGACAGTGGGAGGTGTGTCACTTATGACTTAATCAATGAAAATAATAATCGTGTTTTTCTTGGTTCCATGTGATCTGTTAGGATCGAGGAAAAACTCCAAGACATTGGTGATCCTAATAAATCTGCACTCAGTGTCAAGACTAAGCCAGATAGCTTTTCATGTCAGATTTGATTGACTTAAAGGTTACGTGTGTAATATTTAGAGATATTGAGAAGAAACAGTGTCATCACGTGGTTACATTTTTAGACAGCAGCGTCTTTCACTCTCCCTCCCTCTCCGGAGCTTGCCAGTGAACTACGGTGGCCTGCGCACCCAAATCTGGATACCTCGTCCACCTTCTTCTTCAGTGGTTTATTTGAGAATGTGAGCGTTCACCCTAATTACGAAATGCACTTTCACACGTCAGGCACGCTGGATTGTCCACACTGGCTATGTGTGTATATAGAAAAACCTAATTACTTTCATATTACCGTGATTATTCACTGTTATTAATGTATTAATGGATAGTATGTTAAGCTTTTAACAAAATAAAAATCATAAATCAAACCAAATATTACACTTGGAAATTAAATGGATTGATTTGAGTGAATTTGTCTAAACGGTATCTTTGAGCGACAAATTGATATTTGCACTCAATACATGTTTGCACAACAGTGGCAATTACACGGCCACAGAAGCCAAGGTGTCGATGGTGAGCAAACAGATGGCGTAGTATATCGGTGAAGGTGGGGATCGTCTCACAAAGAATGTGAAGTCAAATTAAAGAAAACAGAGTGAAGAAGAGTAAAAACAATCAGCCACTCACCCCTCGGCTGGATTACTGCAGACCTGAAGGACACATACATCTAATTTAATGGCACTTGATATTTGGCCGAAGCTAATTACACATCAATGGGACATTCTGCTATGGAATTCCAGAAATCTCTGTTTGCCGTTCATAGACTTAAAAAAAAAAATTTAAAAAATGAAGCATTCAGTACTGTGAGTGAATACAAATGCAAACCAGAGCCGTGTTTTCGTTCTTTCAGCAGAGTGCATCACAAGACCAGGGGCATTACAACATATAATACTGTTTCCTGGGGCCTTCAGCTGAAGAGGAATCCTCCAATCAGATCTGCTTACATTGGCTGGCAGCAATTAGATCTTGGAATCCCGTTTAGTTCCGTCATAGAACTGCATGTCATGAGGTGGCAATGAAACATCCAAAGCCGCTGAGTGGGTTCACCTGTAAATTTGTGAGAAAATGAAATGATTAGTATAACTTAGTGTGTTTGGATTTGTTAATGGTGCATTATGTGGCGTAAGATCAGTTTCAGTCCGATAGGAGGTCGACATCATGGAGATTCTGTCATAACACAACACAGCCTGCTGGAGCGAAAGGCTCACATTTCACTTCACAACACATTCCTTAGCATGTGTGTGTGTGTGTGTGTGTGTGTGTGTGTGTGTGTGTGTGTGCGTGTGCGTGTGCGTGTGCGTGTGTGCGTGCGTGTGTGTTTTACAGGAAGGAAATGAAATGAATCCTGTGGGTCAGTATTTGCTTTGTCTTACGGGACATTTGTAACAACGTCCAATACTTGATGATTTTGTTCTTCCACACAACAAAATCACGTCGACTTATATTATCACATTATTATTATTATTGTACTATACATTCTTATGACAACCCCGACAAAGTCTGCGGAGAGAAGTTTGGTTCATGTTTGCAGAAGCTGAAATAGTTTTGAGCAGAGAGGACGGATGGTAACTGTCCAGAACTGTTTTTTGAATGCATATATGATATAATATAATTTCAACAAGAAAGAAATAATCACCTTATATTGCGCTTCATAATTTGTAGTCTTTTGGAAAAAAAATATTTACTTTTGTATGTATTCCTCCAAACTTTCAAAGACAAATGTTTAATTTCAAGTGTCCTAATGGCCTTGCACCTTTTAATTCATCGGACCTGCTCTTACTATATCCCCAGTGGACTCCTGAATTCAGCACACAAGCAGCCGAGACTGAGACAAGAGATTCACTCGAGTGGTTTTATTCCACCAACCTGGTCCTACAATCAAGAAGCAGAAGAAGAGAGAGAGAGAGACCTGGAGGCAGCCGCAGAATCAACATGTTGTTGTGACGTAATAGAGGCCAGTTGCAAGTGTTTCACCACTTGGACACCTGCAAAGTGGTATCGCATTCTTAAAAGCCTTCTTAAAGATTCTTTTTTTAATCGAGGCTTTTAGGAAGTTCAGTTCTTCAAAACTGCCTCAGGAAACAACCAACAATGAAGGAGTGATGGTGCAGCAGCAAACTCTCCGCCGCCGCTGAGATCTCTTGTTCAGACATGGAAGACTGAGACTCTCAGGGTGGAGTTGGAACATGTCTCACAGCCTTGTCCAGCTGCTGGTGGAGAAAGGCCAACACCAAGATCCCTCATGTTTGTTGCAGTGAGAGCAGTCGGAACATCTACTAAGCCCGCATGCAAGAAAGTTTGATTAGTAAAATTCTTCAACTCCTTCAGTTGCTAAACATCAGCCGACTGCTGGGGAAACAAACATGAAGCTGGGGCTGAAGAAGAATGACTCAACCAGAAAAACACTCAAGTCCATGTTGCGCTGTGTTGTGGTATCCCAAAGACATGTTGTGTAATGCTAAAACACAAAAAATATAATATATATATATATGAAAACATAACATTTAGTGTCTGACAAGTAATTTTTTTGGTGTGTTGCTGCAGTCACCTGCATTTCCCGACTTTTTCCACCACTTCTCTCACTTCCTCAGGTCTGGAACCCTGCTTAAGTTAAACAATTACAAAACATTGTTATGTAGTGGCACAACAGGATTATTTTACAGCAAACCTCTCTGATAGAACTGGTGCCACCTGTCATAGTGAGACAGAAGAGAGAGAAGTGTATTCAATAATGCTTTTATCAAACAATCTAAATGAAAGGACCATCCTTGCAGTGGCAGGAAGATTATATTGATGTATTGATCCACTATGACACTGTTGTTTCAAGGCTGACTGTCACTTTGACAAGTTCTTATCGTTTCACCGTGACTAAACTGTTGCATCATGTTCGGTTCTCTGGAAGCAGCGGTGCACTCTTTTGAAATTTGCTGCAAGTTTCTTTAGTCTCCCTGACAACACACAGTTGGACAGAGACAAGATGACGTATTAGCCACTTTGCCAGAAGGGTGGGCAAATGTTCGATGAACACTCACAATCCCATGAGGGATCGCAGCAGAGTTGAAGCAAAATCGTGTTTGCATGGAGAAAGTGCTCCTCTTTTTAACAAGGGGTGAAGCATCCTGCCAGGAAGAATCAGACTAGAGAGAGAAGCAAGAGGCAACACTGGCTGACTGCAGATAATAGGCCAGAATAACAAGGACTCTTGGCTGGAGCTCCTCCTCCTTCGCACACACTGGGAACAGGACTGACGTTATACTGGGCTGAGCGTTAAGTCCAACCCTGCAAATACACACACACACACACACACACACACACACACACACACACAGATAGACACACACACACACAGAGATAGAGAGACATATATACATCATGTGAATAGAATGTGAGCAACTGCCCAGCCCATGTGATCTTGCTGTCACTGACTTACTTGCTAATGTCTAACATATGAATATGTGTGTGTGTGTGTGTGTGTGTGTGTGTGTGTGTGTGTAGGGTGTGGACCTCTGCAGACCCTCACTGTATGATTACTTTGGGGACTGAGAGCCAACCTCTCAAACACACACCATGACCATCATGCATCTGCACTGCACATGCCTGTTGATGATGTCATCAGCACAGGAAATTCATCACTCCTCAGAGATGGGAACCGGCCACTCCCTCTGTCTGCAAAGAAAAGTGTTGCGAGGCTGGAAGAGGCCTAGTGTGACCAGGGTCACCTGCTTCATGGCAGCAGGGTTGGCCAGGGCAGGGTTCTCCTCGTGGCTTCTTGCCCTTCCAGTTCTCCACGTGTCCCAGTTCTCATCATCTCAGGGCCATCATCCTCTGCAAGGGACTGCTCCACCCAGCAGTGGTGCTCATACATGCATCCAGGACACCGCTGGCTCCATGTGGCTTCTCTGCAAGCCAGAGCGAAGCACATGTCGACAATATGTTTGACGTTCCAGAAGGTGGTCTGGCCCAGCCTTGCAATCATATGTCAGCCAGACATTAATAACTGGAGTGAAGATTGCCAACATTGTAAGTCCATGCAGGAAGTTGACCGTAGAGACGTGCGTGAAATTAAGGAGGGAGGAAACCAGGTGTGCAAGGAAAAGATGTTTCCTCAATGACATGAATCGCTCATCGATTTGAAAGATGACAGTTCAAATGTCAAGGATGATTTGTGCCAGATCAGAAAACGTTGACTTTTGCTGATAGTTTCAAGAAGAAGTGTTGCCCAGATGCTCTGAGTGGAAAGAAGTCAGTAAAAGTAAGAGAAAAAATAGACACACTTTATTATGCAATTGGGGGGAAAAAAAGACCATATGATTCTTCTTGATTCTAAAGTCCAATCTGGACAATTTTTTTTAAAGGATTTTCCAGTGTGTCACTGAACCCCCAAAGTCCAAGAGCCAAGAAAGACTTCCCACTTGACTGTAAAACCATTACCAGAAACTGCAGCTGACGGATCTGCAGCAGATTGCATCACCAAAAGTGTTTTACTTTTACACAGATGGAAAACAGACCCACTGCAGTGTTTTATTTGCAAAATGGGTTGTAAAAATAATCCATATCTTTTTATTGTCAAGTCAAAATCAATAGAGATGAGGAGGAGGAGGAGGAGGAGGAGGAGGAGGAGGAGGAGAAGGAGGAGGAGACTCACTCATCCGCGCAGGACTCTCAACTCGGAGAAGTTAGTTGTGATTCACTCGACAAAGTGATGCTCCTCGGTTGGAGGAAGGAATGAAAGGCAAAGGAAAAGGAGGAAAGAAGGGTTGGTATGTGAAGAAGGGATTGTGTTAACTCCTGGAGGGAAAAAAGAAGGTCAAACAAACGAAGGAGCCACACCCAAGAAAGGGGAGAAGAAAAGAGTTGGAGGAGTGAAAAAAAAGGGTTTGAGAAGGAAGAGAGTGGGAGTCCCACCCTGGATGCCAAAGGAGGGGCTTTCCACTCAAAGCAAATGACAAACAGAAGGTTTGTGTTTGGCCTCACGGACGTCAGAGGGAAACAACATCACGCCTGTCGGCAGCAGGCAGACATTCAGAGAGAATCATCAGACCTCACCCTGCTGCCCTGGATGATGCCATCAACTGGAGCTCTCAATTCCACACACACACACACACACACACACACACACACACACACACACACACACACACACACACACAATCCAGGAATTCACTGATGCCCTGACGCAGTCCAGGGGCAAGTCTGCAAACTACACCAGCTGATTCTAGTACAAGTGTGACATCATCACACAAAGCACGTCACTTTACCAACGATGACCACAAGTGTTTGCACTTGTACAAGGATACAGAAGAAAATACAAAAAAGTAATGGACAATCTGCAACAGTGACACTGTGAATACTAATTAGCTGTCTCAGTATTTCTTCCAATGTTTTGAGGTGGTTGATTGAAAATATTCAATTAGTATAAATAATTCTGTCACTTAATAGTAAGTCTCATTGTGCTGTGCTGCATGTTGAGCATCAAACTCCTTTCCTACAATTCTAATTTCTTTTGGTACTCAACTCTGTCATAACAATTTTCATATTGTGCAATTTAATTGAATGCAGTAGATTTCCATCAGTGGATTTTATATAGCTATTATTATATAGCTACTATAAAACACCTCAGAATCTGTCCAGTATGAGCACACATAGTTTACCAGTAGGACATCTTCAAATACTTATTCAGCAACCTTTTCATTTATATATAAATCATCTCATGGGAGGGAAATTGTTTTTGTTTTTTTGTTTTTTTGCTACAAGCTTCTGTAACACAATTTTGATCTACCAACTACCAACAGAACAACACCTCCTGTTGGTAGTTCATAACAATTACATGACCATAAGCTTCAGACATCCCGCTGACATTAAATCATCCACCGAAAAGTTTCACCATCATATCGTCCAACTGGAACGCCTCACTTCTCCTGCACTCAGGCTCGCAGTCGCTTCGCTGGCTGGGAATTTGGAGACGCACGCACACACACACACACACACACACACACACACACACACACACACACACACACACACACACACACACACACACACACACACACACACACACACACACACACACACACAGGAGGCAGGCCTGGGGATCAAGCACCCACACCCATCACTACATCAATTTTCATCATCATCATTTAAAAAAACAAACAAACAGACAAAATTCCTTCTTTTTATTTTAGTGATTTACATTCATTTGAAGAACAATGTGCACAGTTTCCCTGCTGTTTCTAAGCAGTGGAAGGTGTTCCAGGCCGTCGACGGCCAACCAAGGAAAGATGTTCCCAATTTTCAGGAATCTTAACAAAAATCACAGGACAACTCAATCCATGAGTGTGAAGCCTCATTGGCAGTTAAGGGCCAAAACCTGAAGGCCGTCTTCCAACTACCATAACTGCAGTAGTTGGCAAAATAAAGAAAATGTGCTCAGTTATTTATTTATTTATTTTTTTCCATCTTCTGCAGCGCCTTGGTAACGACCTGCTCCACTAGGGGACGAACCAGCGCACTCAAAAACTCTGAGCACCACTCCTGTTTGACATGAACAGAAATCTCTCATTTCCGGAGATATTTTCCGTATTGTTTTGCTGCTCAACAACAACAACAACAACAACAGGTCGACACCTGATGGGAAAAAAAAAACAGCAACAGCAACAACAAAAATCCCTTTACGTCATGACCATTAAGTTAAAAAGTGTATTGCAATATGAACAAACTCCTGAGAGAAAACATATCAGACAAGGAACAACATTTTGTCTGTTTTTTGTTTTTTTTTTAATTAAAAAACAAAACAAAACAAAAACACCAAGAAAGACACCTCCAGTTGTAACTTTTTAAAAAATATGCCGACGTGCCTTCGCTCCTTGGTCTGTAGGTAGCAAGATGAATTAAAATTAAAGCTGCGAGCAGCGTTTAAAGGACTGAGCCTGCCGTGGCGCGAGGTTTAGTCCCAGGACTCTACAACCTTCCTTGAGAGCTCTATGGTCATTGAAGTGTTTTTTTTTTCCACCTCTAGGTGGCACTCTGGAGCATCTAGAGTTTCCATTTCTTCATTGGATGTCATTTTTTCACAGGCAAAACCAGTTCTCAGTCTTCGTGCAGCCCCTGGTTGGTTGTTTGGTCGGTTGGTCGTTCTGTCAGTCGGTTGATTGGACGGTCAGTCGGTTGGTTGGTCGGTTGGTTAATTGGTCGGTCGGTTGGCCGGTCAGCTGTTGTCGGTGAAAACTTGTCCCAGCACCGATAGCCGAGCGCTGAACGGCTGCACCGGACACGTCAACGCGGGCGCCGTCTTTCTCTCACCTGCTTTAAGTGCGATGCTCTCTGATTGGCTGGGGGGAGGCTGTTCAGTCTGTTTGGCGGGTGGCTCTGATTGGCTGCTGCTGCTGCTGCTGCCCCGCCCCTCCGCCGCCGGTCGGGACAGCCTGAGCAGCAGGTCTCGGAGCTCCTGGCGGTCGTGGGCGTGGCGGCTGCAGCAGTAGAGCGCCGCCGGGTCCAGAGGGTGGGCCTCTGTGTTGAAGATGTAGCCGCCGGCGCCCAGGACGCACTCGCCGCCCTCGCCCCCCTCCTCCCAGGACGCCGAGCCCTGGCTCTCGCCGCCGTGCAGGAAGTGGGCGGGGTCAAAGAGGAGGTAGAGGTACTTGATGGTCTCGGCGAGGAAGAAGGACTCCATCCGGTTGTCCAGCTGGTGATCTCGCACGTCTTTGACCTGTGGATGCACAATAGGAAACAATCAATGGAATGACAAATACAACTCTTCATTCCAACGTTTTTGTCTTGGTGGGCCAAACAATTTGTTTGTTCTGCTCATATTTCATGTCCAAGCTCCCTGACCTCTCTTCTTTATTTTCACTCCTTCATATATATCTGTCATTCCCATTGTGTTAAAGGTTTTTGAAAATAATGGACCTGATTTATTAGTATTTTGTTGAGCTTTGCTGAAATAAAAAACATATTGTGAGCAGCCAAAAATGCGACTGTGTGAAGTCTGAAAGCCAACAGTGTATTTTAATGGCCTCTCTAAATAAAACTAAACTAAATACTTTACTAAAACTGCATTGTTGCGTTAGTGAGATTAGAAATTTGTTTAGCTTCAATTTATTGGACAAATTTAATTTGAACAGGTTTGCGTTACATTTAGATTATGTTTAACTTTACTTTGTTAGTCTCATTTCCTTTCACCAGTAACTGAGGCTCTTACAGAAGCGTATCCACACGGTGTCTTTGCGATCTTCTCTATGGACTCGAGAGCGTCGAGGCCCAGCTGCAGGTAGGTGTGGTCGCCGGTGGCTCTGAACAGGTACATGGCACTCTCAATCAACTCTGAAATAAAACCCAAACGCGCAGGCCTGCTTTGAGTGGACATTAAAACATTTTAAATCAAACACTTACATTTCATACAGTTGCAGTGAAAGACTTATTCATCTGTCAATGTGACGTACATAACTTGTAAAAAGTCCAACTGTCCATATGATGTAAATACCTTGTTTTTATTCCTTTATTACTTTATCAGTATTTTATTTCTTTATTTATTTTTAATTAATACAATTGCTCTTCTCTTTGCACTATATTGCTGCTGGAATCATGCGGATTTTCCCAACGTGGGATTAATAACGACATTGTTCTTCCAATGAATCATTTAGCAACTGGGATGATAGAATCGTTAATGTGGACCCTGCAGTGAATATCTGGCCAGTCATTGTTAGAGGGAAATATCTATTAGTCCGTGCTAACATTCAGGTTGGTGCTGTTGTGTTATTACAATTAGATTACAAGTCCCGTGAGCCCACCTGGTCTCAGTGGGTACCCCTCCCTCTTGTCCACTGTGAAACCATGGGGGATGCTGTAAAACTCTGGAAGTCCTCCAAACTGTCTCCATACAGAATAATAATTCTGGAAGGTCCTCACTGCGCTGTCAAGGTTGCCCAGAAGAGACTGAAAGACACCAAACAGCCGTCAGACTGGAAATGAAAGCGCTGTGTGGAAGCTCTGTTCTCCACGGGCCTCCTTCCCACCTGCAGACCAGGCCAGAAGGCCTCCAGGGACTGGAACACCGGCATGGACACGGTGCCTTTGTGCATCTGCACCCACAGGTACCAGTCATCGAAGCGGGTGTAGTTCTGGATCGCCCGGTCGTACTCTGACAAAGGCACAGAGAGCATTCACGCCTTCACCAGCTGAAGTCACTGTCGGCGTTTGCGTGCAACACCTCGCTCGAGAGAGACCGTGAGACAGACGCGTCTGAGCAGTTACCCAGGAACATGTTGAGGAGCTCCTCATCCTGCAGCATGATGGCTCCTTTCACCAGGTACTCAAAGTAAGAGTCGACGCCGGCGCCAATCCCAGCGTCCTGAGCCACCCACTTCTGAGACTGGACGTCGATGTGGTTCCCCACCTGGATGGGATGGGATGGGAAGGGTGTGGAGACCAGGAGGGGAAGGAGAGACGCAGGCAAGGAGAGAAGTGATGGGCAAATAGACAAAAAAAAAAAAAGGGGAAAAGAAAACAGAATGCTGTTTTTTCTGAACCACATAGCACCCGTGGTGGCACAGCGAGAAGGAAAAACATCCACCCGTCGGCTTCCTGCGGCCGACTAGACGAGCGGTGCAATTAGAGTGGACTAGTTACCAGTCCGATGTCAGATCTGGTCTTCCACAAGGCTCGCAGGGCTCGGCGAGCCGTGTCCTCGAACGTCTCGTCTCCCGTCAGTCGACTCAGCGCGGCAAACTCCAGGATGAAGGTCCCCACGCCGGCTGTGCACGTGACGGGCGTCTCGGTGGGACTGACGCCGTGCAGGAGGTTGACCGTTCCGTACGGCATGCCGGTGGAGGTCTGGAACGCTGCGGCGCACCAGTTGTATGTGTCAGGGCCGGTTTAAAGTGACGTACAGCACAAGAGTGACGGGGAAAACGGCTTCGCTCAGGCTGTCCAACAATTTACATACTAAATAATATAAAATACTGTAAATAATATGAATAATATAAAACTAATAAATCAATAAAAAACATTTGTATTCCTAAAAAAATAAGATTTTTTGTAACATGCAATGTTTGACAAGATTGATAATGTTGGTTTAGACGGCCATTTTTTTTTTTTACTTAATAATGAATCAGTGATGAATCTATTTTATTCTTTATTCTTTAATGTATTTATTCAAAATGTTAATAAAATAAATTTCATTGCGCCTCCTCTGTGTAAATTGTGCAATGACACATCAGACCACCAGGTGCTGCTGTTGGATGTCAGAGCGATGCTGGAGGAGAAATATTTGCTGTAATTAAATTGAATTTAAGCTTTTGAGGGTTTTTTGTGTTTTTGTTTGTTTGTTTGTTTGTTTGTTTGTTTGTGGTGTTGGGATGGTGAGGCGCCGCGCTGGACACTGACTGCTCTCTGATGACATCACCATTGACGGACTGATTCATACCAGGGAGAAGCTTCCTGGCTGCGTCTTCTGCCATCCTGAGCAGCGGACCTGCACACGGCCAGCCAGGCTCCAGCTCCATGCCGGCCCGGCCAGCCAACAGGTGAGCAGACAGCAGACCCCCCACCACTGCAGACACACATGCACAGAGTGACGGTTCACTACGACACACACACACACACAGAGGGCCGCGGCTGAGCTGAGGACATTCCACACCCTCCTCTCGCACCTCGGATGTTGGTTTCGAAAACGGAGGCGTTGACGTCGATGTCAAAGTCAACCGTGTCCTGCAGGAGCGACGCCACACGCTGGAACTCAGTGTGGTTCCCCAGAACCTGCGAGCACATGTGGACACGAACGGTCACATTCCTGTCATTAAATCACCAAACATGAACACAGTACGACTTTTTAGCATTAGCGGAAGATTAAAATAATCCCAAAACAAGATGTACCGATGACAGTAAATCAGGATAAGAAAAAGAGCTTACCAGCAGAGTGTCAAGAGCATCAATCAAAGTGAGAGAGAAACTGGGAGACAGAAATAGTAAAGATAATGTTTAAAGTTCAATTTCATACATTCTAGGGAGCAAACTGCTCAATGAAAATCATGCAAGTCAGAAGAGGCCAAAATTGTGCTGATTGTTTTTTTCACTTTCGAAATCTGTTTTCATTTGACTTCTTAATCATTTTTGGTGAAATTCATCATTAACACAATAATTTAACCAACATGTCTATTGGTTTCCTGGTCACATCTTTGCTCAAATGACTCCAAACTAAACTTGACAAAATGAGAAAGCGTCACCTTACCTGCCCCAGGTGTCCTGTCCATCACATGTGAGTGGGCGGAGCTCATCGTAGGGAAACGCGTTCTCGAGGTAGCTGCTGTAGGCGTGGTAGAACATGCTCTTGATGCGCTGCCTAGAAAACAGAGCCGTTTAAAAAGGTTTAGTCTTTGTTGCGAAGCCTGGGGGAACTTCATGCAGTCTGTCACAGAAGTATTACCTTGTGGAAATATTTAGGTTTTGTGCACAAAATCTCAAACTTTAGCCTAGTGAACGTGAAAACATTTATGTATATATATATATATGTACACACATATAAATTATTTGCTATATGCAGTAGCCTATAATTAGCATTTCCCTTTCATGTCTAATGCAACAACTTAATTCACTTCCTGGAACAGGGCTTGAAATGACTGACGCATAAGTGCTTCGCTAGGTGCAGGTCCTGCACAACAAAACCTTAAGTACATAAAGCTTTGTCCACATTTACGCAGCAATTTTCAAACCTATTGTTCCAGCACTTTATATATGAAAAGAAAAAAATCCAATTACACCTCGACAATAGAAAAATAAACACATTTTCAGCCCATCACGCACTAACACGTCAAAGTAAAAGAACACACAATTCAATTAGACGACTGGATAAAAGTGGAACTAGGACACTATTGGAAAAAGACTAATAACAATAGTCATTGGCAACAGTAATAGAAAAACAATTTAGAACAAGAGGGAGAAGCGTGTTAACTGACAATGAAGTTGAGTTACTTTTTTGCATCCATCACATGGAAACATAAGGTTAATAATAAACAATACAAGAAGAATAAAATACCACCTGCGCCTCTCATCGTCATTGTAGTGGGAATAGAGATGTTTGGCAACCTAGTTTTGCATCTGTCCTATTGCTTTAGAAAATATCCAGACATTGCACAGAAAAGAAGACATCCACAGAAAAAAAAAGGGAGAAGCTAAAACAATGTGTATGAAAAGGCCAAACTGCTCAGAAAATGCAGCATCGGTACAAAAAACACCCAATCATGCACAAGCGGAAAAGATGTAAAAATACACAGTTTTCATTATGGTCCTTGTCTCAAAATGAGAAAACCACGTCGTGTGGGAAATCACATGTTGTTGATCATCATCACAAGGTGGCCTTCACCACTGAAATATATTCATGGCATATATGCAGCCTTCTGAGCTGTAAGTTCCTCCTCTCAGCCAGGTGCCCTCACGGTGAGGGAGTCACTGGAAATTAGCAACTGTAAATTGGTAAATTAGTAGATTTTTTTAGTGCAAAAACTGAACTTGTGTGAACTGCAAATGTGCAGAATCTTGTGTATGCGATTTCTCAAAGACTAAATCAGTGTCTCGCATCCGTTTTCACACGTCTTATTTCTACCTCGAGAAATAAGGCTCATAAAGGAATCTCAAAAAGGAAATAGTCAATTTTATTTTAAAAACTATCACTAAATAACGGTCGATTTCATTTAAAATGAATAGCCATAACTGTCCCCTGATTAAACTAAAGCTGACATCTTTATTTAAACAAACAAACAAACAAACAAACAAACAAACAAAAGAAAGAAAAGTTTTCCAGATACCCGTGTGTTTGAGTGAACACTTCTGAAAAAATTGAAGGACACTTAAAGCCACCTGTCTTTCCTTTCGGTAGCTTTAAATCTGCCAGCAAAGTGACAATGTTGTGTTGGTCTGTGAGATATAATCCACATACCTGATGTCAGCCATCTCCCCATCGGTGAACTGATGAGGCGCCACATTCTCTAACAGCCACACAAGTAACGTCACATATATGACGGGGCGCATGGATGTGCACGAAGAACGGACAGGGGAGTGCAAAAAGTCAACGTGTACGCAGGTCTGCTATGAATAAAAATAAATAAAGGTAAGGAGCTAGAGGAGTAAACAGGAACATGAATGCGTTGAGTGCACTGACAGCTCTGTCATCATTCGTCGGCAGGCAGACAGGAAGTGAACTAGTTGCGCATGCTCGGTCTTCTTCTTCGTCTGTTGGGCTTTTTGTTGGCGGTTGGCGAGTGGCGTTCTGGTGCATTACCGCCACCACCTGATATGGAGTGTGGGTCAGAAAGAAAGTGACTACGGACAAGAAAAAAAAAAAAGAAAAGAAAAGAAAAAAGAAGAAGGAAGAGACGGAAACCCGAAATCTTCTCAATCGATAGTAACTCTAAGATCAATATGCCGCCTCTTCTTGAGCTCGGTTGCAAAAAGACTGTCAAATCAAAATCATATTCGTGGTCTTTAGCTCAGACCGAGTGATCCTCTCAAACCTCTTTTTTTTTTATATAGCATTGGATTACATGTTTATATTTTGTAATCGTGTCTACAATTGTCACATCTGCCCGTGTCATGTTTCCTCGTCATGAGAACTGTCGAGTTCAGTCCAGCGTGTCCAAACTTTAGTCTTGGTTGCTGTTTCCTCTTCCCTCTTCCGTCCCACTCTCCCCTGCATTCTCAACTCTGAACCACCATCCTGTCCTCTCTTCCTTCCATCCCTTTTGCCATTTTCATAATTTTCTGAGTAAAACAGATTTCTTTTTTTTACCAACACAACACCACCTGTAACCGAAAACCACAGCAGTATAAAGTCAGTCAGTCAGAAACTTAGGGAGGGGATGGGGGTTTGGTCTTGTCTGCGTGCGCCTATATCCTGTAACCACAACCATAAAAGGCAGACAAAAAAGAAATGGCAAGAGTAAAGTCCAGGGTTTCTGGCACTGAAGGAGCAGCATTGTGTAACTGTTTTAAGAACAAACAACGTTCACCAGTCAGGACCTGAAGCATTTGCATGTTCCTTTTTGCGAGGAAGCGGATCCCTGTGACTCTGGTCTTTTCAGGAACCTTAGGTATGCCCCCACCCACCCACCCACCCCCATCTATCTATCTATCTATCTATCTATCTATCTATCTATCTATATGTCTAGAGTTTCACAGGTATCAGCGGTGATGAGTTCAACTGACCAGGATTAAAGGAGCGTTTCACCGTATTGGCGAAGAAGTTAAAGAAAAGCTGGAAATAGCTGACGCAGTCAATAAAGGAGGACTCATTGGAGGAGGAATATGTCTTGGGGTCTTTGCACTCGGTTTAGCTGGAGCTGCCTTCACTGGAGGAGCAAGTTTAGTTGCATCAGCAGCAGCTTTTAGTGGAGGGACTGTTGGAGCAGTTGGGGGTGTTGTGGCTCTAGGTGGAGTGATTGCTGGACATCTCATAGAGAGTGGAGGTGCAGAAAAAATAAAAGCAGAAGGAGAGGCGTTTATATACATTATTAAACCAATGGCCAAAATACTAGCAAAAATAGAGAAACTCTGTGAAAAGTGGGAGAAAGATTCAGCAAACACTCAAAGTGAAGATGTGAAAGAGTATCGGGGGCTCATAAGACGAGTGAAATCATCGAGTGCAACAAGTCAAGGAAAAACTTGGGCTGTACAAGACTTCATTAAAAAGATTTTGGAACTCATTTCAGAAGCCTTAGTAAAGACTTTGAGTGACAAGAAGGAAAGAGATTTGTCAACGCTAGTTATTAAGTCTGGTGGTCTATGTGGAAACATTATTTCTACGTTCAGAGATTTAAAGAAGGACCTCCTCAAGTGAAAAGAAGCTGTTGAGGAGCTCAAGTGAATGAAAACTATCTAAATACTGTCGTCTGACCAAAATAAATGTCTGTGTGTTCTTTTGTGGGAAAAGGTCACTGTTCATCTGACAGAGATTGATTTTATGTCAACATATGACAAATAAAGTGGTGATTTAAAAATGATTTTTACTTTATTTTAGTATATCATTTATTTTAAACAGTGCAGTCAGTTTTGTTATTTTCTTTCAATTTTTGTGTATGACAAAATGAAGTTTGCCTTACATTTTTTTTTATTTAATCATCATCGACTCACTATAATGTCACGTACCAAATATAGCTTGTACAAATTCTGATTTTCTATTATTTTGTTGTTTATTTGTTTTAACGACTGAGCTTATTTCACATTTGAACTTTTGTAGCTCTCAATTTTGCATCACTGTATTGTTGAAACTCACTTCAGATTATGGATACACTCAACAATTTTCAGTTAAATGACTTGAGACTCTTTTCTTTTTATCCAGTTTGTTTTGTGATGACCTGCACTTTTCTTATTGTTTCGCTCTTTACTGTTTTATTTTATTTATTTATTTTAGTAACAACACTAACGTTCAAAGTTTACAATCCGGCAATCAAATGGAGTTGAGCAGTCAACACAGTCTGGGTAGTGGTAGTGGCTGTGCTTGCACTGTGATGTGGATCTCAACTGACCTGAATTTCCCCTTTGTGGAATAAAATCAAATGAAAAGGGGATTTGATGAAATCTCTTGAAATGTTTACCGTGAATGCAGTTTAAATGGTAAAATCATGGCCATGCCAGCCAAATTAAATGTGGTCAGTTGGTTGTGCTACTGTGACAGCATTAGGAGACAGAGATCCTTGTGGGTTTAATTTCATCACACAGAAAGAGGAAAGACTTTGGATGTGAGTGAGTGTCTGTCTGTCTGTCTGTCTGTCTGTCTGTCTGTCTGTCTGTCTGTCTGTGCTGCTCACAACCAGAGGGAAGACGTGTTTGTTGTGTGTCGCACAACTTCATCATCCAGTTTGAAGGAGAACCTGAGTAAGGAGTTTTGATTTGTCATGTTTTAAAAATTAATACTGCCACATAGTGGACTTTAGACAGTTGCATGTGCACAAGATCTGCAGGAACAACATGTGCAGTAGAAGTGAAAGAGAAACTATCCACAGCAGAAAATAACTCCACTCCACCTTGGACATGAATACAATGAGTAATTAATTAGAAGTATAACCAGCTTGTAAAGATAAATGCTTCACCTGCTTTGTTTTCTAGCGCTGTCACGACACTTTCTCCCCGTTTTGGTAGTTTGAGAGTGTTTCTTAACCTCTTCTTTCCTGAGAATGACATGCTTGGAATAAAAACGATACACTTCCACAATTACAGTCGATTGCCATTGTCTTAGTATCAGAATGAAGCTGAAGCTTGTGAGATTGAATCAGAGGTGAAACTTTACCATTGATGCAACTGTGGCAGAGTAAACGCAGATTGAACACGGCATAATTGAAGGAAATGTTTTGCTTGGGCAAAATAATTTTTATTTTCTGGATTTGTTTGTTTTTTGTTTGTTTTTTTAGCGATCACTGGTGTTGCACTTTAGGCCTCCTCCTCTTCATCATCTATCTCGTCCCTTGTTCATTTTTGTGGAGTAAAACAAATCCAGTGCCAGAACGCTTTTGACAGGCAATAAGTGTGTTTCAAAATGTGAGTTCTTTCTGTGTCCTCTGACTTCCTCCCACTGCCAAAAGACATTGAGTGGCACATGAGGAACTACTGGAACCCTAAAGTGGCTGTTGGAGTGAGTACTGAAGTGTGAATGGTACTTTGTCTACGTGGCCCTGCAGTAAACCCCCTTTGTCTGAAGGCAGTTTTTTTTACTTGTTTATAGCTTGATAGGCTTCAGCACCTTGGGGGAGGCAGTGATAGAAAATTCATTGGTGGATCGTGGACGGTCTCGTCGTTTCAGTGCTTGTGTGGTTCTTGCAGAACTCTCAGAGTTTGATGCTTCAACATTTATACTCTTGACAAACTATTTTGTCTTGTTATATTTTTTTTTACTGAAAGACACAAATACAGTAATACTGACATTATAATTCACAATTGTCAATAAATGTGCAAAAGTATTTGACGACTGCTACAATCATCACTTTACAAAAACATTTGCAAAGTTTATCATATTTTCATGTGACATGATAGAGGCTTTAGTACTTGTTTATATTGTCAGTCAGCAGTTGGAGGTGTGTGTTGTGCTGGAGTCGTTCTGCAATGAGCCTCGGCGCTGTGTGGGGGTGTGCAACAGAGCAGCAGCAGCCGCAGCTCAGGGGAGACGCTGCTGGAGAAGGCCGAGTAGATCCAGGGGTTGGTGCAAGAGTTCAGACTGGCCAGAAGCATCAGCAGGGTGAACATGGCCCCTACACACACACACACACACACACACACACAGTAGTCAGTCATGTGATGGAGAGGTTGAAATAAGGCTTTCAGATGAATGAAATATCGCTTTACCAAATTGTAAAAAATAGTGCAATCTGTACTTGAAGCTCCACCGTGTAAAATTGGTCAACATTGCGAAAATAGCAGAAAAGCAGTGATATCAAGCGGTCAATTATGTTTATGGAATACATAAGTTTAACTGATGCATTTAGACAGAGAGCGAGTTAGCAGCACACATATTTGCACGTCCACTCATGAATGAAAGAACACTCGTGGGAATAAATATAAACACCTTCCGGGGCTACTTGGGTATAGAAGCATCCGCTATGGGCTACAAGCGTTGGGTCGATCTATTCCAGAGAATTTGTAATGGCATTTGATTTATTTGAGGAGGATGAGAGCCTCCAGTGGTGACCCCATGTGGGCAATACTCTTGCTATACGTAAAAATAAATGAACCGTCCAAACAGGAAAAGAAAGAAACTACTTTTTTTTTTTTTTTGTTACAATAATTATACACTTCAACAACATATTTATTGATAGAATTTTGAGCTTTCCCCAAGATAGCATGCCAAACCTTACGTGCGTGTTACGCACCGTTCTGTGGTGGGACAGGATCCCAGGCAGCCCAGAGTTGAACGCTGAAGAACGGCGCCCAGCAGATGGTGTAGACAAGCACAATGACCACCGTCATCCTCACTGTCTTTGACATGGCTGCAGACACCTCTCCCCTGCAGCCAGCAGGGGTTTTGGGGGAGGGGAGGCCAGCCGCAGAGCCCCCTGCAGTGAAAGCCAAACTTAACGCCAGCTCAGTAGCGAAGTTTATTGTTAGTTGCTTGATTTGTCCATTTTATTTTGAAATTCTTATCATTTACTTCTAGTCTCACCTGGTTTAGCTGCAGAGTACGTCGGGACGTTGGGACCATTCAACCTGAGCGGACCCATGGGCAGGAGCTGATTCATGGGTCCGGATTCAAACTTGATGTTGTTTAACACGAGGGGTGAAGCATACAAGTAGAAGCAGGAACTCCGTTGACTTTCATTTTTTCCTCCTCCTCCTCCTCCTCTCTGGTTTTCCTCTTTAGACCGAGACAGCCAGGCAGTGGACAGGTGGCAGCTGGACTTCAGGTACAGGTTGTTGTGAATCTCCTTGAAGATTCTCACCTGAGGTGAAAAGGATGTGATGTCCAGCGATGTTGCCTTGGTTTTGAGACTCGGCAATAGCAACTGATGGACAGAAATTGTGGTTGGGCTCTGGTCATTTGCTCGATACCTGGCAGAGGGTGATGATGAGAACAGGGAGGATGAAGACCGCCAGGGCCATCCAGGTCACGTAGGCTTTGAGGCCCCAGGACTCTGCAAAGTTCCCCCAACACTCATAAACACCTGGAGCCACTTCTGAGCGGGAGAAGATGAAAACCTGGAGTAGCAGACAGGTGGGACGCAACTAAAGACTGAACAAATTACACAATTTTACTTGGACAACATTGAAGTTTTACTGTATAATCAATTCTGTGTCAGCATGTTTTCCATGCGGCTGGTGTCCCACCTGTGGCAGACTGAGTAGCAGCGACAGCAACCAGGCCAGCAGGATGACGTTGTTGCGACGTCGAGTGGCTCCACCGCCGTGGGCCTGCAGGGGGCAGCAGATGGCGTAATACCGATCTACCGTCATCGCCACGATGATGTAGGAGGAGGCAAACATCCCGAGCACCTGCAGGTACTTTACCAAGCGACACAGGAAGTCCGGGCCTGGGAGGCGGCCCTGAGCGTCCCACACCAGCTGGGGCAAAACCTTCAGAGGGGGGAGAGATAGAATAGAATAGAATAGAATAGAATAGAATGCCTTTATTAATTATACAGTGGGGAAATTTGCATCATTACAGCAACATATAGTGCAAAAAACATGGAAAATTATATTAAATAAAAAAAAAGAAATGGAATAAAAAAAGAAAAGAAATATTAGTCGGGAAAAAGGGGGAAAAAAAGTTGGATTTAGAGATCATGTTTGCTGACACGTGCACGTGCCACTTTTTCTTCTGTTTTTTTTTTTCTTTTACCTGGAACAGCGCCACCACCAGGTCAGCCACACACAGATTGAGCATGAACTGGTGCAGTGGATTGTGGTGTTGCCGCCGCCTCAGCAACGCCACCAGCACCAAGCCGTTGCCGAGCAACGCCATGGCGAAGATGACGGCAAGCACCACCACCTCGCCCAGAGCCAAGACGGCGTCGCGCTGCCAGTCCGTGGCGTTGGCGCCGTTGGCAGGCGTCACCGAGACCCAGGACCGGTTGGTGGACTGGTGAAGGTCCGTCATCACAGAGGCCGGGAGACGAGAGGGGAGGAGGTATGAAGAATCTAAAAGAAATAATAATAAATAATAATAATAAATAACTCATTCAGAAAGAAAGGAAATGGTGAGGTAAAGGAGGCGGAGGGAGGCGGACGGGGGGGGGGGGTGTTAAAGTCTTTAAAAGTTCAGTGTGTAAGATTTGGTCATCTTAACGTACTTCCAACAATACATTAATAGGATTAAGAATAAAGAACAAGAACGCTTTTTTAAGCCCATATTGGGGAAATTTGCGAAGTTAGAGAAGCAAAAACAGGACAAAGAGAAGAATTAAAAGAAGATAAAGAAATCAAATCAAGAAATTATTTACATATCTAAATAAGTTTTTAATAAAGTGGTTATGAATAAATATTTTATTGCACCTGTATTGAAATGTTAAAGTGTTATTAATAGAAGTGTATACTCGCAGTACAATAAAAGTAAGTTTTCCTTCCCTGAACTGTTTTCACATGCATAAGAATATACATAAGGGACCGTTCTAGGGTGACTGCTCGCATCTTCAAATAAACCAACGAAGAAGAAGGTGGACAGGTTCCATTCTTTAGGAAGCCCACCTGACAGTGGCCTAAAAGACGACACGACTTTAAATACCAGGCTTCCTCAAACATTTTACACGCTGGACTGTTTGAAAATGTTTTAGAAATAATCTCAGAGGCATGATGTCGAAAATCCACAGATGAGCGCATTCTGTTACTCTTTCTTTTTTTCTTTTTTTTTTTACCATTCCACATTAATTAGTCGTTTCCACCTCCCACTCACACTCGCTGAATGCCAATTAGCAATTCATGGAAAACCTTGACGTGATGCCAAGAATCACGTATTGTGACGCTGGTTACGAAAGAGGCGTGCGTGTGCATGGTTGGGTTTGCGGATAATGGGCGCCCAGAGTTCCCAGTACACGCTGTGTCTGCACCCCGTCTGACCTCTGAGGCCCCCTGGGCAGCCATACACAAACACACACGCAGACGCACGCAAACAGTTGAACTCCATGGAGATTGTTTGTGCAGGGTCGAGCCTCCGCGGGTGGAACCACTGTCATGAAAAGGTGTTTACAGTGGGAGGTTGCACTTCACTGTCACACACTGAGTGCACACACACAATCACGGAGGCATGCAGGGGGGGGCAGTTACCAAATCACAGTTTGAACAATCTCCAATTATCAACACAGACTAAGAAAAACTTAAATGCTCAGGGTTTTTTTTTTGTCAAGTTTGTTTCCCCTCAACTTGCATGTCGCCCTTTTCACACTATTTTATACATCACACATAAGCTAATGTTGACATTGTTGCTTTGAGTCTATAAATCCAGAAGAGAACAGAAAGTCTCCAATTTTGGATCATATTTCCCTCATTTTACTCCAAATAAAGTTCTAATTAATGATAACGATTAACTCATTGTTGTGGTTGTATTCATTCAGACTGTTTAATCTCAACCAAACCTCCAATGTGTGGTGTGTTATGGGCTGTTTCTTGTCTCTCTTTCTTCTAACTTTCACTGTTTCATCTCTTCCATCAGCAACATCAAAGAGGCTCATCCAGGCAAAATAGTTTTTGCCCTAAATAAACGTAAAAAACAACAATTAAGCTGTAAATGTCCCTGCTGGCCAAAGGCAACAATAAAGACAGCCTGAGTGCGTCATTGAAATAGGAACAGCTGTTAATACGTAGCTAGAGCACCAAGACTTGAGTTGCTTTATGGGAACGTAACAATGTACCATTGAAGGAATCATACTCCCGATAAAATTCCCGTCTTTGCTACAATGCAGGAGCTCAATTTAGATTCTAACTGTGAAGCTTCAGCCAGAACAGCCACAATTCAGGTTAAAAACTACAGTTTTTGTATTAATTAATGCACAATGCTGGAGGATTGGAGGGGAGTGAAAAGTGAAGTGAAAAGGTGGAGACTTACCTTGTCTTCTGCCTCCTGGGATCATCTGCTAGAGCCACAACAACCCCATCCACACCATCCATCCATGTGTGTGAAAGAGAGATAGAGGGGGGGAGAGGAAGAGAGAGAGTGTATGAACCTCTACCGGGCTCATGCAGCTGAATCCTGCTGAATCCTCCTCCTCCTCATCCTCCCTCTCCTCCTCCTCCTCTTCTGCCTCCTCCCCCTCCTCCTCCATCTCTTCTTCTTTTTCCTCTTCCTCCTACTCCTCCACCCCTTGTCTTCTTCCCCCTCCTTCTCCTCTTCTTTGTCATCTTCCTCCTCCAAGTCCTCATCCTCCTATTCTTTCTCATGTTCCTCCTCCTCCTCCTCTACTTCTTCTTCTTCCTCCTCCTCCTCCTCCTCCTCCTCCTCCTCCTCCCCAGTCCAACCCTTCGTCCTCAGTGCCATGAAACAGAGACACAGAAATGGAAACCTGGTTCACACCTGTGGATGTGAATCCACACTTTGGATTTAACTTTACTGCTGGTGGATCCTGCCAGGTTCATGCTCACTTAGCTCAGCCCTATTTCAAGATACTCCGTCAGTGGAGGAGGCAGATTGGATCAACGGGGCGGCTGCAAAGGTGAGGCGGAGCTTGTCTTCTCACCCGTCTCACCTCCCTCCCCGTGCCCCCCACATTCCACCTGTCATCTTTCCTCTGTCTCTGGCAGCGCAGTCATCTGTTTGCTTCCCTCATTTGCAGGAGTCCCTCATTACCGAGGGGCCCGCTGAGTGACCTTAAACATGAACATAAACACAGCAGCTCATGTCGCCCAAGACCTTCGTGCCAGATTCGATGACCTCTGCTCTCTGTCTTTTGAGAAGTAACAATGGACGCTGATTGAGGTCTAACTTATTGCACACTCTAGAATGAGTAGCTAACTGTTGGAAGGCACTCCTTTGCCCACCAAAAACAAAAGGGATGGATAACTTTTCCAGAGGGGTCAAGATGCCACAAAGCTGTCGTGCACCTCATGGCCTTTAGTGAGTCTTCATCTGTGGCATCAAAACCTTTACTCACTTATGAGCTGCTGTCTGTCTACCAGGATGGATGGACGAGGAAGGGTGTTTCAGAAGGTGGGCTCTCTCTCTCTCTCTCTCTCTCTCTCTCTCTCTCTCTCTCTCTGGGGAGACACAGCACACTGGACGTCATTTTTTGTAAAGAATTAATAAAGTGCCCATCATCAACAGCAAACTATATTCATTTTCACTCGTACTCGTTTAAAAAGAAAGTTTCCTACTAATGTTCCGCTGGGGCCTCCCTGTGGTCAACCTCGGCTATTGCAGCTTGCCATTATTTAGGCGCGCGCTCAAACGGACAAAAACGTGTGTTTGAGTAGTTTTATTATAGGGGCACTTGGGGCCTAACACAAGAAGAAATACTACACACAAAGAGGAAGTGACAAGTAGCTGGAACTGTTTCACCGAATGAGGTTCACTGTGTCTCCATGAAGTGTATATGATGATAATTAAGTGTTTTTCTTTAATAACAGACACATGGCGATTTTAGGATTCTATTTTCGTACTTCCGTGATACCAGCTGATATTAACGCGTCACACAACACCACCAAGGTGACCTTCTGAGAAAGACGCAAGCTACCGTCGAAACTTGTACGAAAATAACATCTTAAAATTGCCATCATGTACATTCTAAATGATGTCATTAATATTTTATTTTAATTACAGTACCATATTCTACCCATCACCAAGTTCTGTTTGCCACAGAAAAAAAACAATAACTCAGTGCTACCTTCCTGCTGGTTCTGTGTTCCGTACCGTCCACACAGCAGTTTGTTCTGAAGGGTGAATTTTTGTTGCTGATCGAAATAAATCAAAATCAAATCACATCAAATCAAGTGTTGGACTTCATCATGGGCTTCATGAGTTCACTGACACATGAGCACTGAAAAGTGGAGCAACTAAAGAAGTGAAGGATTGTTCTTGCTTGTCTCTAGCTGACTGGCACGCCAGACAACACGCTGTTGTTCAGCAACATTTACAGACTGAACCTTGAATAATATTGGACCTCGAGGAAAAATAAAAGAGAGGAAAAGCTCACAGGCCTTGGTGAGAATAAAAGGAAGTGTTCTGCATGGAACTGTAGTACAGTAGAGTACAGTAGAGTGTTTAGCTCCAAGTTTTTGAATATTTGGTATTTCTACTAAACTGGTAATTTATTCAATTATTACCTATTGAATTGAAATTGCATAGATGACCCATTTCTGGAGAGGCTCAGTCATGAAAACTGTGTGTGTGTGTGTGTGTGTGTGTGTGTGTGTGTGTGTGTGTGTGTGTGTGTGTGTGTGTGTGTGTGTGTGTGTGTGTGTGATCTATATGCTGATGGTCTGGGGTCCTGTGCTCTTCACTGCATTCATGATGGACTGCACCACCTCAGAAGTGGAGCCCTGGCCCCCCAGGTCCACTGTGTGCATCTGGACAAAGAGGAGAAAGAGGAGGAACCCACAAGAAGTTGTAAGACTTAAACTACAGAAGTGGAACACTAACCGTATAAATATACTACTGGCAAGATCCAAAAAGGCTTTTTTTTCTTTTCTTTTTTTTTTCCAACCTACAGACAGAGCGCACACATGCAGGAAATGCGACAAGGCGCAGGTAGCGACAGGGCTGCGCCGAACTCATTTGAACGTATGTTGATTGGTCTTTTCACAGAGAGTGACGCTCTCGTTCGTCTATGCAAAGATGCCTCGTCAGAACTGGCACCTTACCTGCATATATATATATACACATCTCTATGCGGACACACACGAACACACACACACACACACACACACACACACACACACACACATATATATACATACATTTATTCAAAAGTTTTCCCACTTGAACCTGAAACCTGCGCTTCCCCAGTCAGATCAGATGGTGGCAGTCACAATAAGACAAAGTCTCAGGTTGCCAGGATCGTTACTGCCGCACTATATACAGATCTAATGATCAAGGGTACAAATTGCAGCCACATTAAGAGACCGCAATCTGTGTCACTGCAATACCTTTGTGGATATGTCACCAAAGTGGCAGCAATTACAGCCACAATGTTGCAACTCCATTCTTGGTGGATCTGGATCTTGACTGTTTAATATGTTTTGTTTTCCTTCCTGCTGCTTTCTTTGTTTTCCCCTCCCTGGATTTCATTACGCCACAGTACGAAAGAAACAATAGTGGGACACACCCGGGTTTCAGTGACGGTAGACAGGATTGCTCTGCGTATCATGCTCGCGTAGGAATGCAGCCTGAGGTGATCGAGCAGCAAACAGGAGGCAAGAAGCATCGCTGTTGGGTTTGCTGAGTTGCGGTTGGCAATGCTCTTCCCCGTGTTCCTGGTGCCCTGCAAAAAGCACGTTAAAAAGCAACTGTAAGAAGTGCTGACATGCTTGAGTTGTACCCATGCTGTCATCCTGACATCTATCCTCCTTATTCCTCACACTCTTGTCAGATATGCATCCTCTTACCGTCTCAAACACAGCATAATCCTCTCCGTAGTTGGCTCCTGGCACCAATCCTGGTCCTCCAACCAGCCCAGCACACACATTGCTCACTATGTTGCCGTACAGGTTGGGCATGACCATCACGTCAAACTGCTGGGGCCTGGAAACCAGCTGGCATACACATAGTGCGCAATAGTAAACACCATCTAATGGGAATTATGTTCATTTATTGACTGAATGTGTGAATGTAGCATAAAATAAGGAACTACATCAAGATAGGCGACATTGGTCTATTTTTTTCTATTTCTTTTTTGTGTCTGTTAAAACTGTTCGGTGCGATATTGAATTTCTCAGTGCGGCTAATAAAGCACGATTATATTTTATACTACTCAGTGAGGAACCCTCAGAGTCTTCTACACCTTCAGAGAAGGCCTAGAAATGTTCTGGACCAAAAAATAGGAGCCTCAAATGAAACATTATTATTTTAAAAATTCAATTTCATTTCATCTAATACACTAAATACATTTCTCTCATATACATGAGTCTACGGTCAAGGTGACATCAGTAATGAAAGCCTCACTGCCCTGAAAACATTATTATCCAATCAGAATCGTCAGACTGGTCAGCTGGCTCATTCACTGGTTCACTGGTTTGGACTTGATGAGTCCAGGAGAAGGTAAAACTGTGTCTCTTAGTTTCAGAGTGAGTGATGAATTGACCAATCACGGCTTGATTTCAGATGGGCGGAACAAAGACAAAGATTGTTGGCCGTCATGAAGTTGTAACGTCACTGTCTCAGATGCAGCAGTGGTGAAGACCACAGCGATGTGTAACTTCTGGTGTTTGAAATGGGATTTTACTTTGATGAGGCACAATTGAATTTATTTAGCCGGGTCAGTGGGAGTGTGTGGGATTCGTTATGCACCGTGATATTAGGTGGAAGTCCCAGTGATTGTCACATCCTGAAGGATGCAAAAATTTGTCCTCTGCATTTGACCCATCATCCCCTGACGGAGCGGTGGGCAGCAGCAGTGGGCAGCAGCGGTGGGCAGCAGCAGTGAGCAGCAGCGGTGGGCAGCAGCGGTGCCACGCCTGGGAATCATTGGGTGATATTAATAGAGCTTATCATGGCTATTAAATGAGCCTCTGTGTTCCATGTCCGTCTCTGCGGTTTTTGTTAACTTTATGTAAAGCAGATTGCTCGGACCAGCACAGTGGTCTAGTGGCAGACTGTCCGGCCTGAGACCGGTAGGTTGTGGGTTTGATCCCCAGCCGGGTCGGACCAAAGACTGTAAAAATGGTCCCCACTGCTTCCCTGCCTGGCACTCAGTATTGGGGGCTTGGAATTAGAAGGTTAGATCAGCCAGTGATTCCCAGGTGCTGCACCGCCGCTGCCACCGCTCCCTCGATGAATGATGGCTCAAATGTGGAGGACTAATTTCGCATTCTTCGGGATGTGACAATCACTGGGACTTTAACTTTATTGTGGAGAATCGATGTCACAGCCCAGGGGTCGGAAACCTGTGGCTCGTGCACGATATATGGTTCCTTCGATGACTGCATGTAGCACTCTGGTGAGGTGAAGGCCCAGCTATTCTATTCTATTATACTCTATTCTATTCTATTCTATTCTATTCTATTCTATTCTATTCTATTCTATAAATGGTAAGTCTTGTCCTACTCCGGTTCAGTAGGTGGTGGTATGCACGTTTAAGTAGAGACTGCGAAGAGTAAGACACAAAGAAGAAGAAGAAGAAGACGGAGATGAAATATACCTGCATGGCTGTGTTGTCCACAATCATGCTGTCAAATGTGATTTCAGGGTAACCGCTGGCAACCTCCTTACAGCACTCCAGGAAAAGGCCGTCACCCAACTTCCTGCTCCAGCAAAGAAAACAAAGACTCCGTTTAACGCTAAAAGCTATGAACCTGTCATGAACCCATGGACCCAAGTCAACTCTGTTGTACAGTAATAAAGCATGAGAACGCGCATTTAAAAAACCAAAACAGACATGATGTTGGCCTTGTGTACAGCTGTGACTCTGCGCCGTCCCTGGGCTCGAGCTGTCCTGAATGCGTAGTCAGCTATGCGCAACGATTTGTTCCTGGTGATGATCTTCAGGCATTCAACAACACCCGGAACATTCTGCGGAGACACACACACACACACACACACACATAGCTTGGATTTGCAATCATTTCTGTTATGTTTTTTGTTTTTTGAGTTGCCTGCACCTGAGCTGGCGCGCCACGCGGCATCCTCACCAATACACACCCACCTCGTGCTCCAAGCTGCTGTACTCTCCCTCCGTGTTCTCCCTGATGATGATGACGTCGATGTTGCGGTGCCGACTTTTGACACCTGGTAGCGACTGGCAATGCATGACGTTGGCGTACAGATCCAAAGTGGTGCTGCAAAGAGAGACGGGATCCGCACAAGTGAGGCCACAAACATCCAAAGGCTCGGCAGTGCTCAGTGCTCAGTGCTGAAGGCTGCATTGTTAAAGGTGTGGGCGGTACCGAAGCAGGTTGTTTCTGGACTTGTAAGACGGTGGCAAGTTGTGGTTTGTCTCAATGTTACCTGAATAAAGATGAAAAAAAAAAAGTCACTTAAAGGCGAAGAAGAAAAATAAAGCAGTCGCAATCTGCACATTACGGAATGTTGATTCACTTTTCACCTTTGCATGTAGTTTGTGATTAGGACGCATATTTTATTTCTTATTTGTATATTATATATAGTTTTACGTTGATCGTGAAGTTGCACCAGCAACCTCTGTAACCGGCGTAAATGTGTGTAACGTGGCAAAGTTTTTTTCCACTTATTATATTGTTTTGATGTGCACATGTTCACACAACATCAGACACTTACCCTTTAGTGCAACTCCATTGCGTCGTATAGCCATTATGGCATTATTGATGTCGTCTTCTGATGCCATGGACGAGTCCACATTGACCACTTCAAAATCCACTGGGACGCAGCAGAACCTGGCCAATCACAAAGCATTGAGATCTTCTAAGTGCGACGATAGGATTCTTGCAGAGAAGAAGACTGTTTTCATTATGAAATATATGTAGAGGTTTTTTAGAGGGTGTTTAAAGTCTCACCGGAATAATTGGTATACATGGTGGGCGAGCTCTGGGCCAATACCATCTCCAGGTATCAGAGTGACGGTATGTCTGCCTCCATACTGTGCCGGTGGCGGCTGTAAAAAAATGTTTTTGCACAGTCAGCTTTCTCTTTATGCCACCCAGCGGTACACACACTAAAAAATAAACTTTTTTACTACTTGAAAAAAGCAAAGCTACAAGCAGAGCAGCACAAACTTCTGCTTGTGCACTGTCATGGGCAGCCATACTCACTATGGACTGCAGTGGTGGTAGACGGGTGGATTCAAAACAGAGGAGAGACAACAGGGATGTTAATGGGACAAAAGAAGAGAGGCGAATGTCACACGAACATCACTGAGACAAACCAGTGCAGCGGATATGAAAAGACAAGTGAAAGATGGAACATTGGGACTGTGAATCGTGTAACAGGACGTTTCAAAGCGAGGAAGGTCGCAAGGTCAACAGAAATGGTGAGGTTTTGTGTGGGAGAATTTTTATGCAACCCCTCGGAAAGCTGAGCCTCTGCCCTCTTTTTTCACTCTTGTATTCTTCACAACTCACAGTGTAAGTCGACTTCTGTCTCTGGTTGCACGGTGCTGCAGCAATCGCCTGTGAAGACAGACAAACTGTAGTTAGATTAGATTTGTTCCTTCTTTATGCTTCCTTCAGATTATTAATACACTTATATTAAGTGTCCAGAATCGTATTGATTTATCTTCTTATCTGAGCTGTACGAATTGCTCTTTGGTCTTATAATGTCAAAAAGGCAAAGTCCATGTGACCCACGTGAGATATTTAGATTTTTAAAGTATGGAACAACTTTGAACTCGTATGAATATTTGTGGTGTTGGAACGAGTTTGACACACGAAACAGGTTTGATCCAAATTAGATAAGTTGTAAACCAGCAACAGCTGACTTCTCCTTGCTTTTGTATGAACGTTACACTTTAAATAATCAACGACATGGAACCGTTTGAGTCACAATTGTAGCCCTCCTCGGGCCAGACTTAACGAGTCGCCCTGTCTCTAAATTATTCAGGGACTTGGTCCTCAAACTAAGTGACAGGCAACACGGAGCAGTGGTGCTGAACGGACAGCGACATCCGGCAGAGCTAGGTCAGTTAGCCGACCAAGTGCTAATCCTCTTAGCGGCGATCGCAGCCCCTTGCAACCGCTTCGAACACAGTACAGAGTTTGTAGAAATGGCAACAGGCTGCACTTACCCGACTCGACCGGTGGCTGAAGAGCAGCTTGAGGGCGGCCGGCAGGGAGCGCACAGCCCGGGCCATAGCGTCCTCTCTCACACACTCGGTCTCTCTGTGTGTGTGTATGTGTGTGTGTGTGTCTTCTCTCTCATCTACCGGCGCTTTGAAGATACCGGGGCAGGAGGCGGGGGCGTGCAGCGCGTTCACAGTTAATCTGGTTGTCACTCTCTCGCGGACTGAACGCGGTGCTTAACTGCTAATGCTAATGCTCATGCTAAGAGAGGGCTCTTAATATGAGGATGGGTGAGACAAAGTTAGAAACTAGTGTCATGTACACACTCGAACGCGTCTACAATTTGTAGTCCCTATTCTATTCTATTCTATTCTACTCTATTCTATCAAGGCTAATGCTAAGAGAAAGCTCTCAATATGAAGATGGGAGAACAAAAATAGAAACTAGTGTAAAACGCTTGAGCGCATCTACAACTTGTAGTCCCGGTTGATTTCCATTCTATTCTATTCTCTCTTTTTTTTTTTTTGTAACTCGCATTCTATACGATAGGAAAACGCATTCTCTCACTCTCATGATCACGGTGAAGCGCAGTCGACTTTTCCAAACCCCAAAAACTGACACAACATCAACATTGTCGTCACTGGAAAGAATCTTTATGAGGCCACAACGTTCAGGAACATTTATTCACCAACAGCAACTCAGATCAATGATCCAATTGTTTTCTTCCAGACACACAATTACCATGCTACAACATAAATGTTAAGGTTCATATTTATGGCCAAGTGTATGTACAAGCAACCTTAACCAACCATTCCTTTCTAATTGAATGTCTACATTACAACACATACCAGTGAGAGTTAGAGCCAATCATAATTTGATACATGACATTGTATGAAATAAATAAAATTCCAAAAATGCATCATATAACATTTCACTATAATTGCACTATATACTATGTAATCTTTGATAGAATCATGTCGTCCTGTTCATTAATCCATATATTCTTTTAAACACACATTGCATTCAACTTAGAACATTTACAGTAGCATTTTTCAGTACCTTAATGAAAAGCCATGGCAGGAACATCAACTTGTTGTTTTTTTTCAGGGGTTACAGGAAACATCATACAAGAGCTACAGAGGGCAACATCCATACCATCAGCACAGGGTGGGCAACAGGCGCTCACCAATTGTAAACCATTAAAACACATAGATTAGCTGTTATGAACATGACCTGGTGGCAGAAACTGTTGATGGAAATATATGGCGATTTGTGGCAACATATTCAAATTTAGCAGTATGAAAAATCTAAAGTTGTTTTCCCACAAAGCTGCCTGTAGCACTGGCTCATGAAAGATATGCTGTACGAACTTCTTTACAATGTTGGGTTTTTTTTTAGGAAAAAAAACCTCATCGCTGATGGACACTATATTGGGATGAATATAGAACTAACAAAAATTAATATGAAAAATTGTGTTTTCATTAGAAAAAATAGTAGAATAATGATAAATATATCCTCTGAATAGTGAATGATTTCCCCACCCCGTACCTCAGAGGTGTAGCATGTTAAGCTTCAGATTTTATGTCACAGCTTCATAGTCTGGTCAACTAGTTAGTAAAATGATCTTCAGATTTCATGATTATCTTTTCATTGCTGCAGTGACATCTATCAGTAATCTCTCAGTTGTGTTAGCAACTCGTGGGGATCTGAAAAATACATAAACACATTGGTGATGAAACATGAACAAATAAAACATTTTCTTTTGGATGTTTGTTTGATGCTCATTTGAAATGATGTACTTCAAATTCAATTCGAATTCAACATTTTTCATGAACGACAGGATGCTGTATGCGGTAGGGGGGGGATTTTATTGTCATACTATCATGAACTGCGCCTAGAATAAAACCAGGCATGTTGTATATTGCATGAACGTATGAACCACAGAAAATATCACCTTGAGGTAAAACTGGAGAAATGAGCTGCGAAATATTGCAACAAAGACGTGAGAGAAGTGTGATCGGTGGTGTGAAGCTGCGATTGGTGGAAATGACGTCACATGACCAACTGATAGCAAACACGCAAATGTCTCGCCAGCTAGCATTCATGAACTCAGGTCTACAAATCAAACTCTGTGCCTTAATAACCTCCTGATTTGCTTAACACCACCCTGTAGGAGCACACGAAAGATAACCGCACAAACAATGACGAGCCAATTTTGGCAGGTGGCATTTTCAACTAAAACAGTACTGACTACAAACCATAGGCAAACGTTTCACTCATGAAAGACAGCTGTTCTTGGCAATTGAGTGGCGGCACCAAACAGAAAACACACCTCTGCACACGTCCCTGAGCCGCGCTCACCTCTTCTTCAGCATTAAAAACACCACGTCACTTCGCCACCCATTTCCTTCCTCACAGGTCTACACTCGCCGTCATGTTGCAGACACGTGCACCAAACGATGTGAGTCTTGCAATGCAAGTGGTAAAAACAGAGAGAAAGCCTGGAGAAGGGATTTTTCCTTTAACAGTGCATGCTACACCATGGTGCAAACTGTGGAACAGAGAGCGCAGGGTAGGTGACCTGTGAGTTTGAAGGCCAAGAAATACAAAAAATAAATCAATCAAATGAAAGGACGGGGCGGGGGGGGTTAAACCGTGTTTCTCATTTTGTCACACTGGGATAAATAAGTTGTGGGACAATTATGAGGGCTGTGACCTTATCAGTTCCTTTTCAAGGGCCATGCTTACTAGTCCCTCTCCTCAGCAGAGCTTCCTTTCTGTAGAGGCGAAAGATGAATTGCCTCCTTCTTTTATCTGTGTGCGGTGGAACAGGGAAGCAGGTGGGACCGCAGGCCAGGATTGACCGGCACAGAGGGTTAGTTGAAGCCAGTGTCGGTGTGGTAGGAATAGCGGCCATCCGACGTTAACTGCGTCGTCTCTGTGGCTGATGGTTGCATCATGATAGGCTCACCGCCAGCCTCTGTTCGGACAAACAAAACAACCTTTAGAGAGAGAAGCTGAGAGGCCTCTTCTCCACTCAGTGATCGGAGATGGAAAACCATCTTCAACCACACAACTTCCCCACACCTTGCCCCTTTTGAACTTTGGATATTAGTAATAATGACAAAGCGCTAGCAGAAGGACGTTTGTGAGGATTGTTTAATATCAGTTATTGCTGTGTTTGTTTGTTTTTTGTGGGGTTTTTTTTGTTTGTTGATGTGTGCACAGCAGCGAGGTCACATAAAGAACAAAAAACTGCACTGACTGCGTGTGTCAGTGGACTACTGGCTTTTACAGAAATTGAAGTCTTGATCTTTAGTACCCTGGCTAAACTAGGTCTAAAATAAAACCTAGGCTGGTCTGTTTGAATGAAGTAAACAGAATCTTCAACCAACCAATCAAGATGTAACTCCTACGCAAATAGTTTGTCTCTGTGCTCTCTACCAGATGGATGTAGAAGATACATACAACAGGTCTGTGTTTGGAAAGAGCTACGGCTAAGCTAAACTTGAAGAAATAAAGAAGAATTTTTTTTTTAGAGTCATTTCAATGAAGAACCAAACACTGTGGGCCTTCAAAGACACTGATTTTGTTGTGACTTTACTTTTGTTCATTTTCAATTGACATTAAAGAACATTTCTACATATATATATATATTTTTTTTTATCTCCAATGAGGTGGGTCACCAAAACCCTCCACCCATCTGCTGCTGCTCCGGCTCCCTCTGTCAAATTTTACAACCCATTGTGGCCCACCAGTCAAACAGTTTGCCCTCCCCTGGGTTCAATGAAACTGAGCTTTGGTTCTCACCTCTTTCGTCAGACTGCAGCTGAGCCTCCAGGTCTTCAGGCGACACATAAAAATCCTGGTCGGGATTGTCTCGAGGCCGAGGTTTACATCTTCCACAGCAGCAGTTACAGCAGCAACACAGACAGCAACAGAAGTAGCAGCCAGTTGCCAGGCCACAAACTACAAACAGAGCCTGCAAGTAGGCGGACACGTGTGTTAATCATCTGGAAGCGTGACATAAAAACTGACCGTACAAAGGGATTGGCTGACGGTCCAGCTGCAGTTACCTTTGCCCACCAGCTCGAAAGGACAAAGTAGGTGTTAACATTTTCTTCTCCAAACTGCTCCGCCACATATAGTCCCAGAGAACCATATTTGTCATAAATATTACGCTTTGTCGCGTCATTTAGAATAGCATGTGCATTGTTTATCTCCTTGAACTTGTCCGCTGCCTCGGGATTGTCAGGATTTTTGTCAGGGTGGAACTTCAGTGCCAGCTTCCTGCACAGGGGGGGGACATTGTAGAAAAATAGTGAACATGGATACTTCTGTGGGTATTTTAAGGGCAAAGGGGCGGCCTCACCTGTATGATCTCTTAATATCATCCGTCGTGGCAACCTTCTCAACTCCCAACACGTGGTAGAGAGACTCGCCCGCGGTGGACAGAGAGCGCTGCCTCTGCTGCTCTGCCATGATTCCTCACGTCACAAGCTGAGAAAAGGAACACGTCACGTTTCGTAGAAATACTTAGCAATGGGGCGTGGAAAACGACGGGTTACATTGTTGTATGCATCCCTACAAAACAGCAGCATGGGCCTTTCGACAGTGGCCGAATCCCGGGCCCAGCTGTTACATGTGTGGGGAGAAGAAGGAAAGAGACTGTAAATAGACAAGGAGTGTCTCAAATCAATGCTACATTGCATTGGTTTGATTGCAGCTTTCAGTGTGATAGCGATTATTTCAAACGATCTGTGACATTTCTGCACAAATAGTGACTGTAAGTGTGACAATTTGGCAGCTGGAATCCTAGAATGATGATGTGATGCTGCTGCTTTAAGTGCGCCTGGGTCTGACAATCGCACGGGCAGTCATTCAACACGAAAAATGATTAAGCAAACGTAAGCTGCGCACGCACATACGCACACACATAGAGGAAATCTTGGAATGTTCGCTGCTTTCGAATACGTGTGCTGATCGTGCCATGATGGCTCTAATTTTGAGACCAACATCCATCACTGTTTCTTGTCCTGAGCAAAATCCGGCCGCACTAAAAAATAAAAAAATAAAAATAAATAAAAATAAATAAATAAATAATAGAGAGTCTAATTTGTGCACGACGGAAACAGAATATTGCTCCGCACTGCCTATAAGAAGGATTACATGAAGTGAATACGATCCGAGGAGCATAATCTCCGTGCAGGCAGCAGCAGCAGCAGCATCATCATCATCCTCAGCAGCAGCAGCAGCAGCAGCAGCAGCAGGGCTATAGCGCACAGCATCCATGTTGGTTTGCTGCCTGGCCTGCTCGTGATGCAGGACGAGGATGGATCGCCAGCAGTAATTCATACGGACGAGGGGGCCGCAGTGTCCCGATTGAGGGGGAATAACAGCACCGACATGCGCCCTCGCGGCTCACCTTTCCGTCGGCTCCGGTGCGCAGCGAAACCACTGATCCCAGCAGATGACAGATTGTTGGACTGTGCAGCGTGACTATGGAAGCATCTCGCACGTACCCGAAACCTCTGTGGCTCCTGTACGCAACCATGGACAGCTGCAGCAGTGCGCAGGCTCCGCCCCCTTCACAACACCCCATGGTGAGCGAACGTGCGCATGCACCACAAGGCAGATGGGATATTGGATGTAGGGAGCTCCCACTAGCTGTACAGCAGCCAATCCGAGGCATCTATCTATCTATCTATCTATCTATCTATCTATCTTGACTATTTTATTTTTACTCTCTACATTTGCACACACAAACTTTCTACTTCTTACATTAACATGACCTGGATGACTGAGAACCGTCACAGACATATTTCTTACATTGGAAATGCATGCTTGTTACTTTTGTGTTTAAAAGATCCAACTTTTGTTCAAAGTGATTCACTTATCATTATCATGGTTGTTGGTTGAAGTGGAGCTATTTGAACTCTGCTGTTGTGTGCTTCAATATAAAAGTGGAGGTTATGAAGGTCGCTGTTCAGTACGTTTTCAATACAGAGAAAAAATAAACATGCAATAGGATTGATAATTGTTATTAAAAAAAAAAGTGTAAACATCAAATAATGGCTCGCTGGTCAAACATATTACTGATTACCGTTTAGTTGTGCTGCAGTTGACAAAGAAAAATAAACGTAACTTTGTGAGTACCAAAGCTATTAAAAATGATTGGGACGCTCATGCAAGTCAAATCAGGCCAGACTATTATGTCACAACGTTTTCATTTTTGCAAAATTTTCAACAAATGTAATTAATGTTTCATTCATGGGAAAAAAACAACAACTGCTTTCTTATTTGTGTGTCATGTAGTTTGTGTGGAATGTGACATTCTCTTTAAAATGGCTTCAAAACCTTTGCATTTTGTTTAGAAGTAAAGGTTCGCACACAAATGTGCATCTTATCTCGCTATATTAGGCACTCCTGGCATTTGAGCCTAAGACACAAGCCAGATGGTTTGACAACTCGACAAGCCAAATGAGTTTGTAATTTTAAAGAGCCTAATCTGTAGATGGTTTGACTCTGACATCTGGGTATAAATTACTCAGGACTTTAACTGAGTTTTAAGATTTTAAAATGATCCTCAAACCAAAACAAAAATGCATGATGGTGATTGGGCATGGAGAGTTATGGTGATTTATATATCATTTTTATACATACATATATATATATATATACATATTAAGCATTCATTAAATACTTTAACAGTAAGGTTGAATGGTCTCTTTGCTCTTTTCTTTATTTATGCCATATTAAAAGTCACTGTATAATTGTTTCCTCATGCACATCTGCAGCTCCCTCCCTGTGTGTTCCCCAAATTGCTTTCTACTCCCATCTACATCTCCCTAAGGCAATGCAGCAAAATTTTGTTTAATTAATTCATTTTTTACCTTCTCATTGTTAAATATTATCTAAATAACCAAATATGGGTCCCACTTCAATTATAACAAGATAGTTCTACCACTATACAGTAGTCACATACTATGTTGGCACAAAAACCAGAATAGTACATATTGTTTCGACCTGATTGATGATTTAAATGCAATGTTTTTGTTTTGTTTTTATATTTGTTGCCCAATTATTATACAAACAACAAAAATGTGAACGCGTAAGAGATTATTCAGTGCAACAAGTCAGTCTATCTTTTCAGTATAAAAGACCCAAATGTCACGTTAGTGCATGTTTCAGTCAGTGTTCTTTGGAAGACTCACTACCAGTCTGTGCTTGCATTATCATAATAGCTTCTTTTCAAAGTGCTAAGCAGAAATGTGCACATGCAAATTCACCCACAGACACAGTCAATGACCGTCACCGTGGGGAGAGAAAATGTCCATCTCTTTAAAGCTGTCCTCCTCATTATATCGATTTCGGCCTTTTGTTATTGGGTACTGAAAATCCCAAAAGGTAGATCACTAATAATACTAATAATACCGTCTGGTAGTCACTGGTTGGGGAAAAGTCCAGATCTGGCTTTCGTTGGTGATCCTTTATTGGTCAAATATACTCTGACGTGGCAACCAGAACGGTGGATATTATCGATCAAGTGAAGAACTTTTTGGCCCTATTTTCTTTCACCACACCTTGCGGTCGACACATCCACCATTCGTTTTTCCCGTAAGTGTTCCTCAGCAACCGTGACGTCATCATCCCGGCCAATCCCAGAGCTCGGAGAACTATCGCGATGCTCTCACATTAGCTCGGTTAGTGAGCTAGCCTAGAATAGCTCGATAGTGTAGCAGCAGCTTGCAGCTCCTCTTTTAAATTGATTTCTTACAGGGATTGTGGATTTTTTGTTTTGTTTCTCACCTTACGCCTGCGAGGAAGGTTTCCCACTCGACCTTGTGTTTGCTGGGTAAGTCGCGTCAGTGCATGCACTCTGCTAGCCTAGCCAGGGCTGTTGCTTAGCAGGAAATGGATTTGTTTTGGAGGACTCGGACCGTACCCCCACATTGATTTGGACAACTTTGATTAAAAAAATAAAATAAAAAATACATCCGATGTTTAAGCACAAAAACTATTCTGTCGAGACATAATTTAATTTGCGTTTATTGTTTTCGTATTTGCGTTCAATTTTCCCAAACGCACCGTGCTTTGAGGTAGCGTGTAGGTGCAGCCTGTGACCGAGTTGTGTCAGTCTTGCTCCCATTTCGTTGTATTTTTTTTTTTGTTTGTTCTTCTTCTTCTTCTTCTTCTTCTTCTTCTTCTAACAGTTGCTGCTGCTACACGTTTCAGAACCCCAATAATGAGTTATGCTGAAAAGCCAGAGGACATCACTAAAGAAGAGTGGATGGACAAATTAAACAACGTTCACATACAGAGGGCAGACATGAATCGGCTGATAATGAATTACTTGGTGACAGGTGAGGCATTGGTGTGGAAGTGTTGGAACTGATCAGATACAGTGTGACTTTGTGTTACTGTCATATCCGTGGTGTGTTAACACGTCTTGCTTTGCTTGCGTTTTCAGAGGGATTCAAAGAGGCGGCAGAGAAGTTTCGAATGGAATCTGGAATTGAGCCCAGTGTGGACCTCGACTCCCTGGATGAAAGAATAAAGATTCGGGAGATGATTCTGAAGGGACAGATACAGGAGGCCATTGCCCTGATCAACAGTCTACACCCAGAGCTTCTCGACACTAATCGATACTTGTATTTTCACCTGCAGGTAGTGTTTTTAAAGCATCGTGATAAAGCCTTTTCAGGGTGCAGAAGTGAAGTTAGTCGTTAACTCCTTGTAACATGAGGAAGAGTGCCCCCTTGCGATGGCATGGGCTGGTATATTACAGTTAACCTTGAAGAAACACTCCTGAATAGGCCCGTCAGGTGCTGCTTCATTGGCATTCGTCTTTATTTAACACAGGAACGATTGAAATGGTTCTGCTGCCCCCTCTGACAAACTGCTAATCCAGATATCAATCCCATGTGCTTTGACTGTTTCAGCAACAGCATTTGATTGAGCTGATCAGGCTAAGGGAGACCGAGGCGGCACTGGAGTTTGCCCAGACGCAGTTGGCTGAGCAGGGGGAGGAGAGCCGCGAGTGTCTTACAGAGATGGAGAGAACATTAGCCCTCTTGGCATTTGACAACCCAGAAGAGTCCCCCTTTGGAGATCTGCTCAACATGATGCAGCGGCAAAAGGTAAACTGCCCACTTTCCACGTCCTGTTTATCACAACAGGTGTGTTCTTGTGTGTTTTCACGATGCTATATTTGCCCGTTTAACTTTTTTTGTTTGACCTACACACATGTCAATGCGCAGGTGTGGAGTGAAGTGAATCAAGCAGTGCTGGACTATGAAAACAGGGAGTCGACACCCAAACTGGCGAAGCTCCTGAAGTTGCTGCTGTGGGCGCAGAATGAGCTGGACCAGAAGAAGGTGAAATACCCCAAAATGACTGACCTGAGCACAGGCACCATCGAGGAGCCCAAGTAAACTTGACAGGCAGCAGCCGCCTTCCACGTCCCTCTAATTTATGATCAGTCAGTGACTGTGTGCCAAGCAGGTAACATATATGTGTAAAACAAATGCTTTGTTGTTTTTCCATCTTTCACTCATGAGAGGTCAGACTTAATGCATTGTGCAAACTGTATATTGCTGTATTTGCAAAAAAAAAACAACAAAAAAATAATAGGCAAGGTTTAGATCCTGAACTTCTTCTGAGTGGTCCAGCGATGGAGAGGACACAAGTCAGTTTTATATTTTGTCTTTCTTAAGCCTAAGCCTTGTGTCTTATTATTTATTATTGTGAGCATTTTGACTTTATTTTGCCAAATAGAGTTGATGGTGTAATGGAAAAAAAATGTGAATACTGTGTTTGGGGAGCAAAAGGCTTCGCATTGCAGAGGGGCAGCCTTGTCTTTATTTTAGAAAGGGGTTCAACAAGAAAGGACCTTTTTTTAGTGTGCAAAGGTCTGCTTCAGCTGCCAATCAAAAAACAAGATTTCATACGTGAAATGAGAGTATTTTTGAATTCAATTCAATCTAAAGACGAGACTATTGTATGCCACTTTTAGCTGATAAAACAATCAGTTCCAGGTATTTCATTTAGATTCAGTAATTTGATGGAAAACAAAAGTCTGCCAGTGTGCTTTCAGCTCCTTTTGAAATTTGAATGTACGTGCCAGTCTGTTGAAGAGTTCTGTGTGGAGTCTTTTTAACGTCTTAGGAAGTTAATTGGAGCTCAACGGACTTGTGAAGGCTGAGATGGCTTTACGATTGATTTATATCTGTACCTTCCCAACTACTCTTCCGGTCGTTTGGTTTTTATATTCAGAGGAGCAGATTTTATTTGATATTTTTAGCAACCCCGATGACGGGAAGACTCGTCGGCTGGTGAGAGTTTGTGGAGTCCCTTGAAGAGATCGTGTGGATTTTTCTCCATGTGTTCCATCTCGCTCTCAGAAATATGGAGATTGACAACAGCTTCTTTTTTTGTCTGTTTTTTCTTTTCTTCTCTTTTTTTTTTTTTTTAATGGTTATTGTCTCTTCTATTACAAATTTTAAACGTTTTGCATTAATCTTGACAGAATTTTCTTTTCAGTTTTGGAACGTTTCAATTTCTGAGTATTTAATTTAGCTGCATGTCAATAAGTTTCTGTTTTCACCCTGCCAAAACATTGAGTTTGCTTAGTTTGTTTACTTTCATAAAGAAAACCCAAACATGATTTTGCTGCTAATCGCCTATGCTTATTTTCTTTGATTTTCTCAGTACACATTGGCACCGACGGATACCGAGAACGCTTCAATCCGTTTTAATACACAACATTTTTAAGATCGGATTTGCAATTACAAAGAATAATAATAAATATAAATAAAAATACTTTTGTGAACACTAAATGGGATCCGAGTTGTTCATATGCAACATATCATGTAAATATAATGAAAGACTTCAACCCCTACCCTCCCCTCCAAATAGAGGAGGGTACAATCTAAGAAGAAAACTGAAAAGTGCTGCACAGGACACAAACTGCAGCGCGTAATTATGACTACCAGAGGAATGCTCGTATTGTTGTGCTCGGACGTTGCGTGGGGATTTGTGGTTGTTTGTGCGTAGATGGAAAGTACTTCACACGACAAGGAATCTTCATTTGCAACCTTTGCTGTACATCCGTCGTTAAGTCCAGAATGCGACTTGCCAGAGGCCGACTCCCTGGCTCGGACACGGACAGCGAGCTAAAGTAGCTGAACTAGTGAGTCGTTAGGAACGAACCGGTTCTAAGAAGGAGCTCTCTGAAGTTAACAAAGAGAGGCAGCTCCATACAGAGTACGTAGTTGTATTAGGGTGGATTTTAGGTTTGGTATTTTACATTCATTTTTACAGCATAGTGTTCCATGGTGAGCGTATAAATGATACACTTGATATGTTTGATATCTTGAACATTAATTTTAGCACACGATTTGGTAATAAAATAATATAAGCAACAAAAAAGAATCGAAGGAGCCGCTTGGGAGCTTTAAAAGAGCCGTCTCTCTTTAGTGAACTGAGCCAAAAGAACCGGTTCTCTAAAAGGAGCTGGACTTCGCATCACTGAACTGAACGTCACCGTGGGAATTCCCTCACTTCCTCTTCTGTGACCACGTGACTCTCCATGCCCAACCAATGCGACAACTGTGTGATCTCCCTCACAATATAAAAGTGGAAATATTGAATCATGCAAGTTCATTGTCCTGATAGCTTTTTTGACAACATTTCCCAATGACTCTGGTGACAACTATATATCTATATGGGAATTAAATGAATTTTATATATTTTTTTGTTAATCATGAGGGACAAGTACATGGCATGAGAATGGCAATGCACTGTCCACCAACACGAGCAAGAATCTCTGTACACCTCCAACAATCGCAACAGTAATGTGATGCGAGGTCCAAAGGACTAACCTGGCTGACTTAACCAAACCTGAGTAACCTGTAATGTCACTGCTGCTGAGTTCTCTGCATCCAGCTTGCAATCAATGGCGGCAGCAGCCGACGGCCCACTTCTCCAGGAAATTGTCTTGGATCAGCTGGCCCGTTTGTTCCAACAGGTACCAAGCGGCGCTGCGCGACAAGTGTGGCTCAATGGGGATAGAAGAGAAGATAACATAAATTGTTACAGTTTCGCATTAGTGTGCGTTCAACATGACAGTTGCTCTTGGAGAAAAGGGGAGACGCTCCGTCCTTTTTTAGAGGTTGTCTTTGCTGTAAGGCAACCTGTGTTTGAGCTTTTTTTAATTATATACATAGACATTTATGTTGTTGTTTTTTGTTTTGTTTTTTCTTTAAATAATTTAACAATTTTATTTCATTATTTTTTAGATTCACATGGTCTAACCGGAGAACCCCCGGCCCCCCCAAAATAAATAAATAAAATAAATAAAAGTTTTTCTCTTTATCTGTGCCGGGCTCAGTCCGAGTATCTTAGCTTGCAGGCCCATTTAGTGCATATTTGAGTGGCGCAGAAATCACTGACCTCGCCCTCTGCTGGCAGGCTTTGCAAACAGGTACTTCCTTTTTTTTCTCAGGGCAACACGTTTTACCAGTTTGGCTTCTCTGCCTGAGGAGAAACTGCTTTAGTTGCCTGTGCGCGAATGCTGCACAGACAGCAGAGAGGACAGCAGCACTACCTGAATGGCTTTCACTCACACACAAGGAGTGTACGGAAATGATTTCAGGCACCCTCTGTCCAGTCCAAAAGCCAGCTATCGATCAGATGGCGGACACCAAAACCTGTGGCCCAGGTAAGGACCAATTAGGACTAAATAGATAAGGTAAATAGAATACTGTGCTGAGATTAACCTTACTCCCTGTGGCTACTCACAGCTGAGCCCTTAAGACCATGAAAAACCAGAAAACAAAATCAGTACAGTCAAAGTGTGAGTACTCAAGATTAATAATGATAATAGATACAATACATTACATTAGTGGTATTGTAGTTGAGGCTGCCTTAACCGAGACCAAGCAAACACTGCAAAGACCAGCAATACCGAAACCAAGACCAAGACAAAGTAGACCGAGACCGAACTCAGCGTTCTGATCGACAGGATACTCATGTGAATTGTACAGGAAACACATCTTAATGGGGCTCAGTGGTACAGCATTTAGTCAGTACAGCTCTTTGTAGCCAGTGTGGCAGAATTTGATTGCTTTTTGTTTCATCTTATATATTGATTTGACTGATTGGTTCTTGCAGTTTGGTGATGTGTGTTTTTAAAATATACCAATTAATGGCAATATAGTTGACTGCCCTTGAAGAAGGTGGAGAAATAATAGTAATGATGATGAAGATGAATGTTCAAGACCAAGACTGGACCGAGACCAGAGAGCGTTGAGTCCGAGAGGGGGCCTGGACCACATGATGGTGACCTTGAAATCGAGCTCCAGACCAAGAACGGTCTGAATTAGTACAACACCACAATTTATGCAGCACTTTTCTTGGATCTCAGAGACGCGTTGCACAATATAGACCATTATTTTTGACCTGTTAATTCACATTTCCCTGTTTGCAAAATGCTGGGAGTGAACACATTTGCCTATGGTTTGTGTTTGGAGACAGAGTCCACACAGACGTGTCCTTTGCACACTCATCTTTCAACGGCTGCAAATCCTATCCATGTCTATGTGGAACCTCGGCGCCTGTTGCTTGGTTAACCATATTGAAAATTATCCAGCCATGTCTTGCCTCTGTCCCAACTCGATAGACGTGTTGGGGATTCACAACAATGTGACTGGTGGAAAGGTAATAAAACATCTAATATATGCACATTGACTCTCTGGACTTGCTTTAATAGCACAGTTTTTCAATTCCAATGTACCAGACTCAATAGGGGACACGATAAACACAGACATCTAGTATATACTATTAGTTCTGTAAACTCTTTCTTGGCCTAACAGCTTTTGGCAACATTTTAATTAAAATACACATGAAGGGCTTCAGTGAGCTAATGTTGAATGGCAAACATCTCCGTGGTCTGATGTTTGCAATCACTCCTTGTCCTTGGGCTGTAAAGCCAATAGCCTGAAAGGTGATCAGCATGATGTTCAGTGTCAAGGAGAGACATCTCAATATGCCATTGAGATGGAATATTTTATAATTCTCCCACTTATCCTCGACCTTAAAAATTGCTCATCAGCTCATCATTGCAGGAACTCATTGTATTTAGGAAGTGGAGAAACAAGTTGATTGTGTTTTTCTGGACCGACTGCAGTTGTTAGCTGACTTCTTGCTGACTTGCTAGAGCAGTCTAGTAGAGCTCGCTAGGCAGTTTCCACAAACACTAGAGCAGTGGCAGCACCAGTGCCACCTTAGCTAATAATACAGTAGGTATTGCTTCAATCAGTGATCGACATAATGCGTAAAGGCATTTAAAAAAAAATAAATACAAGCCACGAAAAAATAAATCTCATGTTTTCAAAAGAATTTTGTTCCCCTTGTTATTACAGATTAGGATACAAATGTGACTCCTCAGAAGAACAGGATTACCTTCTCCATGGAATTTGCCAAGAGAAATTTGTTTGTATAGTGTCTTAAGCGCACAACCAACCAGTCTGTCTGACATTTACACTTAATGCCTCTCTCCAATGAGATGTGTTAATGGGCATATTAGACATGGAGAATAAATGGGCATCTAATTGTTTGTGAAATGTGCTAGTAGTTTGACTCAAGCTGTCACGACCACCATGCTATCACGTGCTATATGTTTTGGGAAGGTTGAAGCAGTGATTTTTAGCCTGGGATTTGTGGTGCCTTGGGTGGGACAGGTTTGAAAACTCGCCTATCTAGTGTTTTGAGGATGTTTTATAAACTCCCTCTGTGTCGGTATATAACCTTTTTAGACCCCTGGCAAAAAAATGGAGCGTCATGCTGATCTTGGGCACCTGCCTGCTCTACTGCTCTCGGATGACCATGCCGATCTGCGTGGTGTCCATGGCAGAGTCTTTCCACTGGGGTAAGATTGACTCTGGAATAGTTCTGGGAGGATTTTTCTGGGGTTACTGCTTCACTCAGATCCTGGGAGGACATGCGAGTGACAGGTGAGCCACACATTCCACTTCAACCCGAGGTTAAAAACCCACGTGCCAGACTTTGCGTGTTCAAGTCTAAGTCTTTCATGTCTCACCAGACTTGGAGGGGAGCGTGTCCTGTGCATTTCTGCTGTGTTGTGGTCTGTGATCACCGCTGCAACTCCCGTCCTTGCCTATCTGGGCCCTCACACCCTGGCTCTCATGACGTTCACCAGATTCTTGATGGGGTTACTGCAGGGTAAGAATTTCATTGATGTCATCACGATTACAGTCAAGCTAGTCAGCAGCGCTACACTCTCAATGTCTTGCACACATTCTTTAAATAAGTAACACTTGTTTAACAGCTTTCATGGCAGTTTTCAACACACGGCAGCCGTTACCCACAACACGAGTGGCCGGCTTCATTGTCCAACATGTGAAAGTGCTCTCAACTGTAGAGATAAAAACAAATCAGTGGCATAATTCTGAACTTGAATGACTTTGTTTAGTAATGTAGAGTAGAATTCCATTAAATACGCGTTTACCAGCAGCAGTGAAACATGATATCAATCTCTATCATGTCTTTATATTGCTACTAAACTAATAAAAGTTTCATGTTGGAACATGGGCAGTTTGTATGTTAAAGTAATAACATAAAGCACCAAGTTATATGTGAAACTGTTATTTGTATCACAACATCTATCGTGCATTATTTCAATTACGACGCTGTACCAATGAGACACTTCAAAAAGTTTGATTAGAAATACATTGCAATGAAGGCACACAAAGGGAACATTGACTAAAGATTTGAATCAGGGCCCAGTCTGATCAACCAAGGTCCCCTTGAAACTGATATATATTGGAACCGACAGTTCCTATCCACAGCCACACACATACATACACACACTCATAGTTGAACGGTTTGTCTTTTCTTTTTATATTTCTTGCATTATTGAAGTTTCCCATTGAAGTTTCTAACCTTTCTAATACCTGTTGTTATTTTATTGATATAAGAAGACGAATAACAACGGCTGATTGGTTGATTGATTGATTGATTGTATTTATTTTGAGTATGCAAAAGAAAATAAATTAGACAAAACAATTCACATAAAGATATATATTCCAAAAGGAGTGAGAAGACTTAATACTTCTAAACTCCCTCCTCTTCTTGTAAAATAACTTCGAACAACTTCCTTGTCCTTGTCAACCTGTCTAGTCACTAATGCTGATGCTCATAGTCAAAATACACCAGCACGACAGCTAATAATAGTAATAATAATAATAATAGTAATAATAACGAGATGGAAATTATTCCTACGTTCTCTAGAATGCCATAAATGTGTGAGGAGGCACTTATAACAATGCCTCAAAGCTTCTCGCAGAAACAAGCTGTGATGGAATCACAGCTCTGGACTCTGCTGTCCAAACTCATGCGTGCGTCTGATTCTGATGATCATATTTTGCAGGTGTTTTCTTCCCATCGCTGGCCAGCCTTTGCTCACAGCGAGTCGTCGAAGGGGAGAGAGGCCTCTTAATGAGCCTCTTGCATGGCGGTTGCCATCTCGGGTATGTCGCTCTTGTGTGATGCTAAGCTGAGACCGCTGCATCAATACAATGAGTCTGGCGATGCAATCTTTTCTTCTGTCCACTGCTCTTCAGAACGTTAGTCGCAGGTGGGATGGGGGCCCTGATGCTGGACGGCTACGGCTGGGAGAGCATGTTTTACACCACTGGCGTTCTCTCCGGTCTCTGGGCACTCGTTGTTTGGCAGTGTTTCCTAAAAGGTACGCACGTATTCTGCCTTTGAAAATCTTTTTGTAACGACTCATGAAAATGATTTGTAAGGAGTTTGTCATTTTTTTTCCTGTCGAGTTGTGGAGGATGATGGATGAGCTTTTGTGAGCAGCATGGCTTTTTCAGTCCCTTGATGTGTTTACGACGATTACAATATCGCAATGAACTGTAATAAAATCTTTGTTGACTGTCAGTAATGATTAACAACATGAGAGTTGCCCAAGTTAGAGCCAAATCTAAACCTTGACAGCACCCAGGGGACGCAAAGTGCATAAGCCCCTCCCCCTTTGTGATAACACAAACTTGATTTTATTTTTACACTCAGAAAACAGGACGATCTGCCATGACTGGTGATACATCCCCCTACTTGTTAGTGGACAGACAAGGCCAGAACACAGAGACTGATGCAATTTGATAAAAGTAAACTTTCCCTTCGTCGGGTGGAACACGTGACACGTTCTGCTTCGTCGGAAAGAATTCCAAAATTACGGCGACCTGGAGTCCATCGTTCCATCGTTCACGGTCGAACGCTAACAGTGTGCAGCTAAATATCTTTGACACTTTGATGTGTTTTTCAGGTGACTTTGCCTCAAAACAGATGGCAAGTACGCGGCCAGTCTCCGTTTTGTCCAGATCGCTCTTGCTGAGACTTCTGAAGAAGCCCCCAGTCTGGTACTGCCCGCGGATCTTTCAGCTCTTCATCTCAGAGTCGTGCGTTTCCAGATTTTAGCGCCGTCCAATTCCTCCCTCTTCCTCTGCTTCCCCTCCGTCATTCAAGGTCCATGATGTTTGCACACCTGTGCTTAGGGGGGACCTCTTACACCCTGTTGTCCTGGCTGCCGACATACTTCAAGGAGACATTTCCACATTCCAAGGTAGTTCTCTTCTCAAACGACAAGATTCAGCTGAGGAAGACGAGCCACGCCGTCCTCGTCCCTGCACGAACTGGCCTCTGCACTTCCAGAGAACTGCAACATTCATCCGATTCCTGGATGTGTTTGTCGCCAACCTGTCTGTTCTTGCAGGGATGGGTGTACAACGTAATACCATGGTTATCTGCAATACCTTTGGCAGTCGGTGGTGGTTACGTTTCCGATTTCCTCATTAACAAAGGTACGGAGCCACGTTGTGACCTTTAACCTTTTAACAAGTCACTGTCGACATGAAACAGGAAAGTGTTCACAGTTCGTCTTGTCTCCCCTGTTGTTTAGGTCACAGTGTGTCATTCGTGAGGAAGCTCATGCAGGTATGTGTGGAGGCATGATGTTCAAACACGCTACTACAAGTCTCACAAAGAATTCTCCTCAGGCGCAGAATTCTGGGGAAGAATTCGACGCTTGCATCTTCGGCCGTGTGTGGCTTTGCTTTTCCGAATGTTTAATCCTGAATTGTCCTGATGCTCGTGTGACTTTCTTTTGCCCATGATTTTTGTTTTGTTTTGTTTGTTTTGCCCAATCAACCTTTGACATTCATCACTAAAACTGCATGACCCTGACTGTGTGTTGTCTGCATTTTGTGTCCATCCTCAGTCCTTTGCCATGGGTGTGTCGAGTTTGTTTATTCTGCTGCTGTCCGGAGCCTCCACGTGTTCCTCAGCTGTTGTTTTCGTCTCTATTGCTTTAGGTCTGTGCAGCTTCACCAGTGGGTAAGTGTTCCGTGCCTTTGAACTCTGCCTGTGGCATCTTCTCTTTGTTGGCTGGATGGAACTGAGCACAGTTCTGATTCAGTCAAATTCAACTCAGATGTATTTGTACAGCGCCGTATCAACGGTGTTATCGGAGCAATTTCATTTGTGTTCTAAACATACTCAGCGCTTTGCCTTGAAAAGTTACTGCAATGAAGAGTGTATTGACCTATAACAGTATTTGAGTGTCATTTGTTTGTGTGCATTATTGTGTGTTTTATAGTATTGTTGTTTTTATTTCAGCGGCGTGAGCATAAATGTACAAGATCTCACCCCGTCATGTGCTGGTGCTCTCTTTGGTGAGTCCCTATTTGGTATCACTGGTAACTTTTGATAGCTTTTTAAAAATGTAAGTATTTAACCATTGCTATTTATTTTTACAGGTTTAATGAACACGATGGGTGCATTTACAGGTATGTACCTGCCAATGATTTTAATTGCCCCTATTATAATAAAATGAAACTATGACAAATGCTACTCACGAATGCGGCCATAAAAATAAGAGTGGATCGATAAAAGAATGAATGAAATGTTGCACTGCATTTGTCTTGCAGGACTGCTGATGGTCTTCCTGTCAGGCTACTTGATCGAAGTGACGCTGTCTTGGACGGCTGTCTACTCCCTCCTCGTCCTCGTCAACACTCTGGGCCTCAGCGTCTACCTTCTGTTTGGAGACGCTCGCCGTCTTGACCTGGAGTCTTACAGTCCAGTTCTCGTGGTTTGACTTTCTGTCTTTGACATTCTGGCATCATGTGTGGATGACAGTCAATGTTGTGTTGGTTTAGTTAGACTTTACATCTGAATGTCGGCCTTTGATGGGAACTGTGATTTAAAAAAAAAAAAAAAAAAAGGTGGAAAATGTTGAAGGAGCTTGAAAACTGTGGGGTAACTATTGCACTTTTTTTTTGTTTGTTTTGCTGTAGGTTCTTTTTGACATCAGACTCTTGTGTGTGGAGACCACATACAATGTTTACAAATGCATTATTGTTTTTTGTAGATTTTTTTTATAAGAATGTTGACTGTAACCTAATGGTATTTATATGGAAAGCAAATATTGCTTTATTGAATGACACAATTTGACATTTAAATGGTTGACTTTGACTTTCTATTTAATGCCATCTGAGCGATCAATAAATTTGACCTAGTGTATGAAAGTGTCACATCTGCGTGATCCGTGAAATACAGATTGTGCATGTACTTGTGTAGAATGGAAAGCATTGTTTGTCCCTTTTCAGCTTCTAGTTTTGCACATTTGACGTGTGACCCAGGAAAAGATTCTAACACATTCAGTTGGTGCTATTGAACATGGTGGTTATGGGGCACGTGTAGCATTTCTGCCTGGATGGGGTATTTTTCAAATTATGGCTGTGGCTTTATGACAGCATACTGTAGACACACCATTATCATAGATAATGAAAGAAAGAATAATACAATAAATGGGGCAAATGAATTGAGGAAGGAGTGCTGCGTGAGCAGTGCAGTGTTCAGGCGCTCGTTACTTTTCACAATGTTTGTGAGAGACTTAAGGTGCAATTATTTTAACATATGTATAATAGGGCAGTGGCCCTTTGTACAGTAAATTTGAATGACTTACATGGGTAACCATCAATGCAGATAAAATAAAATAAAAATCCCACAAAGATCCCAAATGAGGTGTGTAAAATCTAATGCACACACATACATATTGAGTGTGCTGTTCACGTGTTGCAGGTTAGCTGCTAAGATGGCACACGGTTGTTTTTTTTTCTTTTAGACAAAGGGCTTTGAGACGTCGTTGGAGATGACTGTGCGCTTTTTCTCTCATTTTTACCTATTTTTAGGTCATAAACACACTTTTTTTTTTTTTTTTAATATATACATTTCTAGTCATAAAAATGAAAATATGTCTCGGCGGCCTATATGTGCTATTCAGGTATTAAGAGGGTTCTCACGTGGCTTGATTATACCAAAGACAAAACTGCACTAGCGATTGTGTGAACGGGCTCGCTCGCGTTAACAATCCCATGTGCCAGATGGACGCTGGAAATCGGGTTCGACGTCATGACGTCGTTTGGCGTCCACACCAGGACCAGGACGCCTGCAGATAATAAAGAGGCAATTCCTCGACAACAGATCGACTCTTTATCTCACGCCTTGGAAGGCTTTGATCTGAGTTATAATTATTATTATCATTATTATTATTATTATTTTATTGTAATGAGGTGCCTCTTCTACACCGCCTGCTAACAACTGATGTCTCGCGGAGCTGCGGGCGGATGTGGATGGGAAAAGACACCAGCTGCTGCTGCTGCTGCTGCTGTTGCTGCTGCTGAGAGCTCGCAGATGCACACACGGATCTTTAGGGAGACGATCGCCAACAAGGGACTCGGAATGGTTTGTTATTCTCAACAGACAGAGGGCGAAGATCCCCCATCATCCCTCCATCATCCCTCCTCCAGCCTCCTCCCAGGCCCAGCGAGCCGCCCCGCCGGGATGCGGCTCTGTCTACGGTGTTTGAGCGGGTCTCGGTCTAAGGTTCGAGGATCAGGAGATGAGGATGAGGATGAGGATTACCGCTCCTCGTGTTCACGGCGGACCTTGATTTATCAGCCATACAATTAAGGCACGCGGTGAATGCCAAGAGAGGAATCACACAGCGCCGCGAGGAGGGCTGGAGAGGAGGCACAGCGCCCCCCAGAGGACGGGGGAGGATAATAATAATAATAATAATAATAATAATAATAATAATAATAATAATAATAATAATAATAATTTTCATTTGTAAGCGTCAGCCAAGGACACTCTACAGGAACACAATGTAATGAGGCAACAGTTCAAATTTAAACAGAGAAAGAGAAATCATAAAATGAAAATATTAAAGTAAAGTAAGTACCAAAAAAAAAGCCAAATGAAACAACCCAGTTAGGAGGAGCAGCATCGTTTAAACTGACGGTTCTGAGTCTGGATTTCAATAAAGGAAGAGAGTCTGTCATTATTATTATTATTATTATTATTATTATTCTACCTATCTGAGCATCAAAGGGTATAATGCATGCATAATGCATGTTTGACAGCAACTTGTAAGTGGCTCTGTTGTTGATACATTACAATTGCTATTGAACACCTGGGTCCTAAAAAGAAGTGTATCTTAGGGAATTCAACGATGCTGTTTTGAGTAAATACAGACGTTACACTTCTTCTTATTGTGTAAGAGTGAGTGTCATGTAGCAGGTCTGATGGTGACTGCTATACATCATCCAAATGGCCAAACATGACCAAAGAAAAAAATGATTGAACAAGTTTGTTGTTTCTAAAGTGGTTTTACTTGAAGAACTGAAGGAAGTTCTTCTATGAATAAATGTAATTTACTGGTTAGCATTTTGTTTTTGTATGAATTGAAAGAAGTGTCTTTCACCCAGACACACACACACACACACACACACACACACACACACACACACACACACACACACACACACACACACACACACACACACACACACACACACACACCTGAAAAGAAATATATATGGAGACTTCAGATAAGTATATCTTTAATAATGAGCATGACCAAATCTAAGAATGTGATGGTGATCTGATACAATGATATTTGATCAAGGGATAACTTAAACCTTTTTGCATAAATTTTCTATGTTCCAATAACAGTATAATAGAACTCTAATTACTCAACAATCACACTCTCCGTCTCCTCTTTCACTCCGGCAAATGCACAATACAGCAAGCAGTTTAAATTAAACAACGAAAGTCACATATAAGTAACATATACTATAGGCTAGTCTCTGGGTTTTCAGTTAAATATGATGCTACAGTTAAAAGATTTTGAGGCAATTTCATACAGAAATGTCAGTACATTAAAGCTTACATTTTCTGAGGATGATGTCGACAAGTTATCGCAATGAAGATGAGGATGCCGAGATTATAATCAAGTTAATTAAAAGAGAGAGAGAGAGAGAGAGACAGAGAGAGAACAGAAAGGACTGGGTTTGGCTTTCGATCTTTGAGAAGCAGAACATGCAAAAAAAAATTCTTCCAGAACTGGAAACTGCGGAGGGGAAGTTTAATAAAATCACTGTGACAAACAAATTGGACATCAAATTTGTTTTGTGTTGTGACCTGAATGGACACGGCGTGTCCGTCTGTAAATCCTTCAAACGAGAAGAGGTGGGACGAAGTTTGAGAGGGTTTCCTTCAACCCTCATTCTCAAGACAAATATTAGATATTAATTTAGGGGCAGTCCAAAACACACGGCTATTCCAAATGACCTCACTAGAGCGTTGAAGCATTTTCACCATTATTCTGATCTTTTTTTTTTTTCCATTACAGAACACCAAATAGAATTTAATAGATTTTTCTTTTCTACGATGATAGGAGTCAACTGATTAAAGAAAGGATTATTTTATTTACACATAAATAATACAACTAACACAATATACTTATGTTGCTGTAATATGTTAAGATTAGGTATAAGTTTAAAAAAGTTATTTTGCTTTATTTTTATCACTTTGACTCACAGTGATAGAAAATTCTGCACTGAATGTGACCCTTTACATTGATATTATGCAATAAAATTTGATTAAAAAAATATTTGGACAAAAAAACCTATATAGGGATATGATTACTTTTTGGGGTACAATGTTGAAATAAACGTTAAGGCTCCAGCCTGGAGAGACAAAACACTGCATTTTCTCAACTTTAATGCTAAATTTAAACATAACGTAAGCCAAATGATCCATAATTCAAAATATTTTTCATAATATTTCAAACGTCACAACCTTACACTATTAAGTCTACGCATACAGAAACTTTCAGTGTACACATTCTTCCACCAGAGACAGCCCTCGCACTGAAAAAGGGCTATATAGAACTTTTTTTTTTCCTCCTTCTGATAATATAAAATACAACTGGCCACACACACACAGACCAGACATTTGTCAATAAAGTGTTGTTCACTCGTTTAAGATTAACCAATACAAGCACTTGACATTTCTCCAACACACAGACCACAGAGCGAACAGTCATTGAATATCAGCAGCATGTTGTCAAGAGATATTCAAAAACAGACGTGCAGATTTTTGTCACTGATAAGATTCCAGGGAGTTTCTAAGTTTTGCAAGGCTAAAAAACCCCCCGGAAATATATATCTAACTGAAGCAATTCAACCGGTGGAGCTCTACAGCTTCATCCCTGCACGCATTTAAAAGACAACACAAGGAGTAGGTGGGTCAGTGTCATCAAAATTAAATAGAAAAAAATATTAGTTCTCATTTTTCATTAAGTCCTTTGTACGTCTCCTTTTTAAATCTAAAATTTCATCAGCAGCTGCCGTCCGGTTACTTCTGACGATCCTGGAAAGGACAAGGGGGAGGGGGGGGAGATTTACGACTTCATTTTCCAACATCACAACCAAAGACAAGAGTCCATATGTCTGTGCACAAACCAAACCATCACTTTTTAGCCTTTTTAATAGACATGTAATGATGAGACACTATGTTTAGTAGCTTAGAGTGCAGAGCTTTTACCTGATCAATACGGGATCGGCACTGTATAGGGGCAGGGTCGTAGCTCTGTCAAGTTGAAATAAAATATCACAATAAAAGAATAAGACAGGGGAATATCAACCAATAGGCAACATCATCATCATCCATCCATCAGAATAAAGAATCCTTCAGTTCCGCTCAGGCTCAACACTCTGCTCACACATTAACATATTGTTCACAATTATTTTGCTGCACTATTTTTCACTTGCAGTGTACTGTTTTTTTTTAATTTTTTCCAAAGCTCAAAAGCGTCAACAGAACGTCACGATTATTGTGATCAACCCGAAGAACTGTTTGTAGAAGCGTCTCAACAAGTGCTGTTAAATCCTCTCCTTTTATTCATTTGTGCACTGGAGTCCACTGCACTATTCCTATTGTACTTTTCTTATTTTTGCACAATTTAATCTATTGGTAATATACTTATTTTTATCTTATCGTCTTTAAACATTCCTAAAACCATCAAGCAGGAGTAGCACCTCGGTTTTAGTTTCGTTTGCGATTCTTCCGACTAGATTCTCGCTGCGATATTATATTTGTAATATACTTATTTCATAGTTATTTTTATCTTGTGGTATTTTAACATTGATAAAAACACCAAGCAGGAGCAAAACCTCAAATTTCGTTTTTTTTCTCGTTTCCACGATGACAATAAAGGCTTCTGATTCTTCTGATCAATATAAAAAGCACATTCGAGCAGCTGGCAGTTGACACTACAGAGAAGAATCATTGGATGCAAGCTCACCTTCTTGACCACCTCCTCCTCCTCCTGCTTCTTCTCATAGTGGGAGAAGTCGTCAAAGATGGAGGTGGTGTGCTTGTACTGGGCGATGATCTTCAGCACCTGCTTGGCCTTCTCCAGGGGGACCTCCTGGGTGTCGCGCGAGTTGGTCACCGGCTTGTTGTCGTTGTTCTCCAGGCGGATGTGCCGCAGCTGGCTGTTGGGCACGTCCTTGACAAACAGCCAGCTCACGTCGAACTTGCCCTTCCACTTGTCCTGCGCCCAGACGCCGGCGCTGGTGCCGTAGTCCACCGGCGAGCGCATCTCGGCCACGCCGCAGAAGTGGCCGCTGCCGTTGACGCTGAAGAGCAGGTAGACGGGGCCCTTGGCGCCGACGGCGCGGAAGGCCGAGTCCAGGCGCTTGTTGCCGTGCTCCGTGCTGCACCAGATGGAGTACTTGATGGAGCGGTGGATGTCGTCCTCCGAGTAGCTCTTGATGATGAACACGCGGCCGTTCTTCACGTTCCAGTCAAAGTCCTTTGGGTTGTAGCTGTGGGCCGCCCGCAGCTTCTCCAGCACCGGGTGCGACTCGGGGGCGCCGGGCTCCAGGTGCAGCCCCCCGCCGCAGCCCCCGACCCCGCCTCCGCCGCCGCCTCCGTTCCCCATGACGCCGCAACCGCCGCCGTTGGACGAGCCGCTGCTGTCCAGGCTCCCGCCACCGTAGCACATGTTACGGTTGCGCGGCGCCACCCAGCGGTTGGGGGGCGCCGGTGCGGCGCTGTGGTTCTGGTAGGACTGGGGCGGCCCGGCGGGGGGCGGTGGCCCCCCCTGCATGGTCATCTGCTGCACGAGGGACTGGGCCGACTGCAGGGACTGCTGCAGGGGGGGCAGCAGGCTGGGGGCGTGCGAGTGCAGCTGCGGCTGGTGCTGCGGGTGCGCCGCCAGAGGGGGCGCCATCTTTGCCACCGGCCCTTTGTTGTCCCACGTGTCGATGTCCATGCTGTGTTTGATGGGCGGGGGGGGCATGATGGAGGCGCCGGGTTTGTTCTTCACCTTCTGCTGCTGCATCTTGGCCGGTTTGCTGGCGATGGCGGCCCACGACGTGGGTTTGGGGGGTGGCATGCCGATGGGCGTGGCCACGGCGGCCGCCATGCTGCCGCCGGCGCCGATGACCGAGCCCGCAGTCTTCACCGCCGAGCCGCTGCCGGTCACGTCCCCGCCGATTTTCAGGCCCAGCATGCCCTGCTCCAGGCTGTTCATGCCCGGTGCCTTGCTCAGAGTGTCACTGTGGAATCCCGTTTGGCCGTCGGGCACCAGGGTGCCCCCTAGGGAGCTGGGCGGGTAACTGTAACTCCCGCCGTAAGCCGAGCTCTGAGTCTGCTGGCCCTGGGAACCGCTGGTGCCCCACGCCGAGAAGGCCGGGTTCTCGGGGAAAAAGTTGAACCTGTGAGGGTAGATGCTGCTGCTGAGGCCCCCCGGCTGGCCAAACACCGTGTCGTGCATGAAGTGATGGTCTCCGTTGCTGAGAGGGGCGTAGGGGGTCAAGTACGGGATTGGTGGGTCGCCTCCTGTGGACCATGGCGCCTCACTAAGAGGGTAAGGGAACCCAATGGAAGGAGCGTAGTAGCTGGACAGGTAGGGGTCTGTCATGGACTGATAACCGTTGTTCTACAAGGAGGAATAGCATTCACACTGTATGTTAGAGGGGGATAGAGCAACGATGAGGCCAAAGAAAAAATGATTTTGTACCTGACTAGACTGGTTGGTGAGGTAAGGCTCAAAGTCTGCATCATGCACTGTGTCCTTCTGGTGGAGGGAGCCATTCTGCACAGAAACTGGAAAGGCTGCAATAAAAAGCAACGCAGTGTCATACGGAGGACAAGAGAAAACTCGAATCAACCAGCTTTTACAAAATAAGAACAGTAGAAGATATCTTTGCAGTGGTCTGAAATAACAACATAGACATCACATTACATTAAAAATAAACAATGCACAACACAGAACTGTGTACATTCTGTAATTTACACAGTTGGGTAATTCAAACAGTGTGAAATTGAATTAGTAAGAGTGCAGATACTGGTGTCAAATTGTATCAGATTCAGAAGGTACAAATTTTGAAACCATATTTTTTGTCATATTATCCCTGCGGCGTGAACTGCCTCCCATAAAGTGCAGGGACATCTCAGACTTCAATGAAAAATACTAAAACCACTGAAATCATTTTAACTACCATACATTCTTGCTAAATTTGTTGTTTACCTACTGAAACAAGATTTGAATGCAACATTTTTTTTTTCAGTAAATAAAGTTGATCTTGCCCAGAAATTTCAAAAATAACAAATCTTAGTTCTGTAACTCTTATAGTTGTTACATATTGTGAAACACAGATCTTTCGCGTCAGGTTAACGCACCATCATAATCCCTTCCTGGTCCATGCTGGGGTGTATGATATTCTGTGCATATTTATGAGATAGGTCAAAAATATAATCTTATTCATTAATAAATCAATGATTAATCTTGAACATTTCACAACAAAGTAAGCATAGCCACATAACTTTCAACAGGAAAAAAAAGGTATCTATAGAGGTACAGCTGTAATGTATTGTCATTTCTACTATTTATTAATTTATTTATTTTTAAAAGCATTAGGTTGGCAGGCAGACAAGAGTAAAATCCATCCCTTATGCAACCAAACATACCTTTGCTTGCATCCTGTCCCTTCGATGTCTGGATGGTCCCGTCAGAATGAAGGAATCAAGCAAAAGAAGAAAAAGATGAGAGAAATCTTGCATGGGTACGTTGTTATCAGTTCAGTACATCACCATTTGACATAGCTTAGCTGTACCGCACAATGTTTCGCCTTGTCTAGAAAACAAACAAACAAAAAAAAAAAGACAGATATGAGGCTGAAGCAAATGTGATGTGAAGCTGTGGAGCTGTGTGGTCCAGGGGAAGGCAGGCCTTCAATCACAGAGCAGTTCCGCTAAGCTCCACTCTTCACTTGGCTATCTATCTTCTCTGACTAGCTGCCCATGGTGGTGGCACCTCAAAGTGGGATGTCGTAAATGTGGCTTCTCCGAGGAAGCGGAAGAGACGGTGCGGCTCTCCGCAGCTTACCTGAGGGTCAATGCTGGCGGCAGACATCATTCGTCCACCAGGTGATGTTTCAGAGCGAAGCCTCGACAAGACGTGCAGTGCAGTGTGAGCTGAGCTGTAGGACCAGGCTAGTAGTTGGTGGAGCTGCTCCTCTGCGCTGCTCTGCTAACTGGCTAAACACATTTAGCAGCAGCGGCTACGGACCGGCGTGTCTGCTCGGAGCGAAGGCTGTTTCTGGTGCTGCTCGTTTCCCCCCGCTACCCCCACAGCGAGTCCTTGCCGGGGTTTCAATCCGCTCCGAGACCCCCTCACCGTTAAATGAGAATAGCCTTGGTGGTCCTGTTCACTTGCTCCAATGGCAGCTTCATCCGGGCTATTGCTAAAGCGGAAGTGACGTTATGACGTTGATGAAGCGTCCGTGGCTACCTGGCAGCAGCAGCATTTTGCAGCAGCTACTTTTACGCTGTTGTCGTGTCGCGCTTGCAGACTACAATTCTGGTGTTAGTTCACTTTTATTGAAACAAAAAGTTTGGAAGCTACGATCACGACCTTTTGATACCGGTCTGTTTGTACTGACGGTCTTACGGAGCAATTAAAATCAGCATAATCTGCATTTCATTCGAGATTCGGTCGTTTCGAAGAAAATAATACAACATTTCTTAAAAATAATAATAATAATAAAAAAGTCACCTCAGTTTTACTGATAGTCACACACACACACACACACACGCACACACAACTAAATATTTGGAGACAAAGTCACGCTTTTTTCAATGAATTTTACGGAGGATTGAAAAGGAATATTCTACCTCTCCATGTTATTACATCCTTGATGTACCATCATGTACAATCTTTAATGACGAAATAATACATTTAATTTTATAAAGACAAAATGTAGTCTTCATGAAGGTAAACTATCATCATCATCATCATCATCATCATCATCATCAAGAGAACTTAGACAGAAACATCATAAATATTGAAATTATATATATTTATAAATATCTCTGCAACCTTGAGTTCAGGAAGAAGAAGCACGTAATCAAAATGAAGGGATGGATATTTATAAATATTCAAACCAAAAGATTTTGGTGATGATGTGAAAGTGGTTTCCATTTTAGTTGATTCCGTCTTTCGGTTTCCGTAACGACCTCACACCTTTGCCGTTATTTATAATCTAGAAAATAAAAGGGGGGGGGGGGGGGGATACATGTGATGCTAAAGCATGACAGGATCAAATGTGAGCACATAAAAGCTGCTGACCTTTTCTTCAAAAGAACAAGGAGGGTTTAGGTGGATGATGAAATTCACCAGCAACTAAAAAAACAACATTAAAAACTTATGAGTAAAGGCTTAATCAAATGTGGTTGGTTTGGTTTGGTTTGGTTAAACTTCCTCCTCGAGGCCATACTTACAGCTGTCTTCCGCCTCCGAAAACACATTAACGATGTAGCAGGCATAAAAGAATCCGAGAAGCTGCAGGGAAAAAAAAAAAAAAGTTCATGTGGAAGAAATTTTTTTGTATTTGGACTATTAAAAGATAAAACAATGAATGACACAATACCCATTTAAATAAAACTGAAATACTTAAATACATTTTAATTTTTTTTTTTTTTGCTTAAGTATCAAGTACAAGTTCAAGCATTAATGGATGTACTTGGATGAACTTGGAGGAAAAAGTGTGTGATTTTAGACACATCTACGTATTAAAAAATATTTAAAAGATTAAAAATAAACAAATAAATAATACTGATATGAATACTACTACTAGTACTACTACTACTACTACTATGAAGATGGCTATGACTACTAATACTAACAATAACAATAGCAACAACAACAATGAAAATAAAACGCAGAGAACAATACTACTGTAGTGACTAGAAAGCAAACCGGGTTTGACTTTACACCTTCCTGCAACATGATCGAAACATTTAAACGTCTCATGAAAAATAACTATAGTAACAGGAAACTATGAAACCTCTTAGTGAAACCCTACGTGAAATTACATTGCACCAGACTCACAGATATGAGTAGCTGAAATATGCAGTGCAACACTTCAATGTACTGATATTCCAGCCAGCAGCTCACGACTGTGGTGAGCTCCAGGTTTTGTTGCTTCTGCCACTCGGCAGCAGGAAGGTTGTGGCTGCGGCATCCAGGCCCGTTGTCCCTCCACCACGAACGGTGTGACGTCACACCAAGTGAGAGAACATTACTTTCCTGCATTAACACAGCAGACAGAAGGAAAATAAATCGGTGAATTCAACTTTTAGCCGCTCGTGTTCTTAAAACACATTTCGATTTTTATGGCGACCTCAGTCTTGTGGGAAATGGTTTTGTAAGAGCCAACAAAACTATATATTACTCAAGATATGGACTTTGAGCTGAACGACCTTAGACTTGACCTGAGGCATGATGACATTATACTCTGGATGATTACAAACAATGTCATCCAATCAAAACAGAGAGATTGTTTAGTTTTTCCCCCAGACATTTCAACCTTAATTGCATTTTTTTTGGGAACAGATAGGATAAATGCATATATAAATATACCATGTGTTGTTTTTTTTTTAGTTTTATTTTAACCATAAAATGTCAATCGATAGACTGATGAATGCACTTCAGAGTCTGGACGTATAGAGACAGTTGTGACCATCAATAATGTAAAGGAAACCAGTTTAAGGTTGTGTGTTGGCACTGCAAGGCAATTGTCACCAATGAAATGAAACAAGAGAGAATAAAAGTGTTTCAGAAAGGCTCAATAGAAGTAAGCAAAGATAAATAAATCGGATAGTTTTGAACTTTCTTTTTCTATGATCTTTAGTGCCAGGCAGGCAATACATTGCTACTTCACAACAATTTACAACAACAACAACAACAACAACAATTTTACAAACAAACAACAAAAAAAGAAAATCTATTGATGATTCTGTGTGCGTCCTCACGCGACAGTGTCTTTGTGACGACAGTGTGACTTTAAGTGTTTTTTTTTCTTTCCTACTCTCTAATTATGCAACACAAACATGATCATTAGACCAACCTTTGAAAGGCCTCCTAGATCCAAGTAGAGGCAGCTGACAAAGACATTCCAGCCAACCCACAACAGCATCCACAGCAGGTACTGATACCAAGACACAGTCGTAGAAGTTTAGACCAACAAAAAAAACAAAAAAAAAAAGCAGTGGTTTTGTTTGCCGCAATTGTTTTTCATTCCTTATATAATTCCCAGGAAGAAAAAACAATCAACCGCATCTTTGCAGGTTCGCTCAGTAAAATATTAGTGGTTGTTCAATTTATCAATAAAACAAATAAAGTACCAATCAAGTAACAAGTTTTCTTAGACAGAATGCTACGTGCTGAATTTGCACCTTCTTCAAAGGTTGACACCATCAGAAGAAAATAAACAATGGTAAATGTTATTGACATACAATATATGATCATTTCATTGGCTTATCAACATGCTTCAGTCAGACCGTACTTTTGACAGAATTCCTTTACCAGTATAACGTAGCGTGATGTGTACTGGATGACACCAAAGAGGCCCAAGATGACCACAATGATGTGGAAGAAGTTGATGATGATAGGAGCCCACTGGTAGCCCAGGAAGTCAAACACCTGCCTCTCCGCAGCAGTGATCTACCAGAGCCAACAGGAATTGCAGGAGTTTATTCACTCAGGTTTGCAGCCTTTTTTTTTTTAATTTTTGGTCCTACACTCTTTCTTTGGAGTTGTCATAGCAGCAGCATGGTGGACAAAGCACGCTGATTCATAGCGGGCGTCATTGGATGTTAGGGCTTCAGCAGTAATAAGGGAGGGGGCAGGGTGGGAAACACAGAGGAGAGGGAGGAGGACAAAGTGGGTGCAGCTCTTTAATGTGATGCTTCTGGTGAGCAGTCTGTGCTTTTCAATCAGCTTCATCTACCTTGAATATTGGATTGAGAGAGGGGGCAAACCTATACTATATGTGAACTGTAATTTCCAATAACTTCAAAAGGTGGAAATAGAAAACACAAAAACAAACTTTGAGAAATGTCTTCGAAACCTGCAAACAAAGACGTGGCAGTTGTTTCACCTCAGAGGAAAGAACCAAATTGTTTGCACAACAGAAAGTTCAGACAATGTTAAACGCAAACCCAATGGTTAAAAAAAAAAGCGTAATGTATGGGCAATTTATATTCTACATCTTGAATGCAGGATTTAATTTTGAAACAGACTACGAAAAGGTTGAACTTCAACACACGTAATTGTTGGTATTTCAAGGAACATGCTTAGATTTGATTGTTGATGCATGCGTCTACGTGTGATGCGTCACAAAGGGAGAGGAAACATCTTACCAACTGCAGGCAACACAGGGAGATGAGCGTGCATCGCACCGAGCAGCACCCCATCCTTTCCGCTCAGGAAAAATGGAGAAAACTGCTCAAACACAAGGAACAAATCTGCACGGCTCCATTACCAGTTGTGTGTGAGAGGGGAAACGCACCAAGTGCACTTCACCACCTCATGAAGGAAAAAAAAAAACAACACACGTAGGGGCCGTCCCGGTGGGAGAACTACAGAGGATGGGGGAGGGGCGGGGCTGTATGAGGAGCTATTAATGCCGCAGAGATGAGGGTCGAGGTGCAATGACTCAAAACTTGACCAAAATTATATTTCCTTCTTCTTCTTCTCCTGCCAATAATAATAATAATAATAATAATAATAATAATAATAATAATAATAATAATAATAATAATACATCAGAAGAATTATTTTTCATAACATTATATCTTATATAAAATATATAATATGTCACAACAAGATTTCACTATATTGACATATTCACTGATGCACATAGCATACATTTGGTTGATGTCTGCTCTGGTATTACAGACAAGGAGTATAAGTAAGATAAGTGTTGTCAGACAAGGCACTCAATTTGAGACTTCCTGATTTAATTATTTATTCATGTAGAATATGACTGTGCTGTGCTTTGTAGTATATTTTTTGACATACATTAAATGAAGAAAAAGATTTGCGGCCATTTGTAGCTATGACAGTAATACTGTTTATATATATATATATATATATATATATATATATATATATATATATATATATATATATATATATATATATATATATATATATATATATATATACATATGGTATTAGTATTTATGAATGTGCACGATGGATATACAATCTAGGTATATGTAGTGTTAAAATGGCTCTATCCGTGCCCCTTCCCGGGAGACACTTCCGTCCTCCGCCTGTGGCATGAATAGATCCTCATACAGCAACACCATTTCCTGCAAGCTGATAGGTGGCTGTTCCTCTGCGATGACACGAAGCTGCCAACAGGGGGTGGTAGAGTGGCGGCCCTTCAGCCTTTCACAGCAGGTAATAGGTTTATTGAGAAGTTAAGGACTATTCTGCTTTGTCCACATTAATTGTGAATTGCATATATGACTAAATGTAATATCTGCGAATTTTTTTTTCATAAACTGTTGTACTTGTAAACGTTTTTAGTGGAAGAAAAGTGAGAAATTGACACCCATGCGTGGCAGTGAGTAAAAACAAAAGCTGCGAGACTTTGTGGAGCTTCACAACAAATACGTCACAATCGACCGGCACTTTGTTTCTCTCACAGCAATGTTGTGGGGAAAAGAAAAACCATCAGAATGTCAGGCCCCTTTTTTTTTAATCAAATTTACGTTTCGGAAAAAAGGCTCCGCCAGCTCGCCTTATACGTCAATCCAAGAATTCAACATCATTTTCTGCACGGCTCATTGTATTGCATCTAACAAACCCATAGCAACACAATGCGCACCTGTCATTTCGACTTTTCACCATGAAGATCAACTCCCCCACAGCGGCAACATACACCATATACAGCCTCTTTTCAGCCGGAGTCAGCCGATCGATGACGCGGTACGTCCGCAGCACTACCGCGTCCGTCCGACGGATGACGCTAGAATCAAAGGACACCTCAAAAAAAGAGAGCGAGAGAGAGAGCTGAAGGGAAGGGGGGGTCTCCACTCCATCTCTGCCTGACGGTGTCACATGGAAGCGCAGTAGCCGAGCGGAGGGCATCCGAGCACAGATGGAGGGGGCTTAGGGGACGTCGGAGGAGGAACCTGGAGCGCTCGGAGGGAGATCAACACCAACACCCGGAGAGGCTGCAGCGAGAAGCGGCGGCGGTGCGGCGGAGCGGCGGCGGGTGGGAAGCTGCCTGGCCGGCCTGACTTGTGGCTGGCTGGCTGGCTGGCTGGCTGGGGGAGCGCAGGAGCGCGGACGCGGGGCGCACGAAGAGGAGGAGAAGGAGGAAGAAGAGGGGGAGGAAGAGGAGGGGGAGGAGGAGGGGGGTGTCGGGTGGTGGCGGCGGTGGAGGGGTTCGGTCAGCGGGCTCTCAAGAAGGGATGTCACATGCAGCATGGTGCATTGGTGTTTTGTGAACCCCCGAAAGCGCCGAGGTACCGAGGCATCGATTATGCCTGCGAGGAGCAGCAGCAGCAGCAGCAGCAGCAGCAGGCAGCCGTGGAAGCAGACGGACGCGACGCCGCGCCTCCTCGACACCTCGGAGCCCAGTGAGTAGCAGCCCACCGCGGGTGCTCATAGCGCAGTGCTCCCCGCGCCTGTGGATGTGTGACAGAGCTGGAGGTGGTGTGTGTGTGTGTGTGTGTGTGTGTGTGTGTGTGTGTGTGTGTGTGTGTGTGTGTGTGTGTGTGTGTGTGTTGGGGGGTGGGGGGGTGGGGGGGAGTCATATGTGCCTATAGATCAGGGTTGCTGGGTTTTCCTCGGCTTTCTTCTTTTGTGCCTGACCCGCAACACCCGCCCCGAAACCGATTCGTGCGCTTCCTACGTACGTTTAACACAGCAGACACGTGTGCAGCCACCTTTTAGCGTTGCTGCATTAACACCCCCCCCCCCACACACACACACACACACACACACCTCCACCACCAGAATCCATCAGTGAATTTGCGGGAAGGAGGTGCTGCTCCATCACCTCCGTTTTAAATAAATAAATAAATAAATAAATAAATCACGCCACATCCTCGCCAAGCACCCAGCTTGAAGATAATGAACGCCAGACCTGAACATGTAAGCCCTGCACCCCCCCACCTCCTCTCCTGCCCTTTCTCATAGATACAGAAACGGGGGGCGGGGGCCTATGGGGGGAGGCTTTGTCGTGTAAGTTGCCAGCTGACCTCGGGGACGCAGCATCCTCTCCATCCCTCCCTCACTTTGATCTGGAAATACATCGGAAACGCTTTGATGGTGGGACCAGAGGAGGGAGGGAGGAGGAACGGTGGAAGGAAGGGAAGAAGAAGGAAAAAATGTGTTGCCACAGGCACGGCGGAACACCCCTACCCCACCCCCCACCCCTGTGCCACTGTGCCAGGCAGCATTCGGGGTTTGGAACCTGTTGTCAGCAGCAGCAGCAGCAGCAGCAGCAGCAGCAGCTTGAGGTGGCAGAGTCCAGAGGCGCGGCGAGCCGGGCAGCCAGTGGTTGCCGCTGCTGCTGTTGAGCGGCTGCCATCGTGGGCCACAACATACATCGTACACACGCACACACGCACACACGCACACACGCACACACGCACAAGCACACACACACACACACACACACGCACACACATTCACGCACACGCACACACAGGCATCGGATCTTCTTCATTCAAATCATCTCCTCGTTGTAAATCTATGACGGTGTGTGTGTGGGGAGGGGGGGGGTGTTGAAGAGGATTTCTGCTTCATTCAGCGTGCAGCCTCTCCGCATCTGGCCCACCGATCCAAAGCTGAAGCTGAGGGGCACCGAGCGAGGACCGTATTGAAATTGCGCGATTTATTATCGTCTTGATGGTGAATTGTGTTTTTGAGGGCCTGAACGTATCGCGGAAACGCAAACATTTTTGCCGATGACCCCATAGAAGATAAGATTTTTTTTTTTTTTAATATGCGACAGCTCGTTTGTGCTCGGAAATTTTGTCTGTGAATGATAAAATATACGATGAGGTTTGTGTCAGCGACGGCGCTGTGCTGATAAAGACAGAGCCCTGGCTTTCCTCCTCACAGGGCCATGGTTAATCGTTGTTGCAAGCAAACATTTGACCTAATTCACATTCTCACACAATAGCAGCCTCCCCTCTCTCTCTCTGTCTCTCTCTCTCTCTCCCCCCCCCCCCATCATCACCATCATCACAACCCCTTCCCCCCACCCCCTCTCGTTATTTGTGTCACACAGAGGGTGAGGGGTATTTTTGCCCCACATTAACTCCCAGGTGGTTTATCCAGACCTGAGCACATTTGGCTAAAGAGAGGAGGTCTCGAATTATTGATACACATGTAGAAATGCAATGCATGTTTCCAGAAAATTGCCAAACTGGAACACTGGGATATATTGCAACAGTGTAGGGCTTAACATTTTCCTGAAAAACATTTATTTATGAGGATTACACTATAATTCCTTGTTTGACTCAATGGCCTCTGAGTATTGTACGCCCTGTAAGCTAAAGGAGATGTGGAAAGAGAATGAGGCGATGTGCACAATATTTACAGTTATATTTTTATTGTTGGTTGTATTTTGGTTGTATGTTGGTTGTATTTTAAAAATGTTTCATCATTTATCACAATGTAGACCTACGGCTCGTACGTGTAGGTTAATTTTCCTACATTCGTGGTAACACCTCAGTTTAGCATGTTAGTTTTTTTTTCAGTTTGTCACGTAGTTTGTCAGTCCCCCGTCCATTTTATTGGAGAAACAGTACTGACGTTCTCCGCACAGCTTTTCTGATTTGAGGATCATCCACTTTTTCATTTTTTTCATTTTTTTTGGCAGCATGGTGGTAACAGATGTTAACATTTCCGTTTACAGCAGGAAGGTCATGGTTCGGATTCCATCCCTGGGCTTTTCTTTGTGGAGTTTGTATAGCGTACCTCCCCTTTGCCTCAGCCTCCAGCGAACCTTTGACCCTGAGCACAGTGGGAATGGTGGTGGAAATAGATGGTTGATTTTGTTTTCTTTTATTTAGTTTTGTTCTTGAACAAAATATAATTTAGCAGTTTGAAAATTTGGAGTTCTCGTACAGCTTGAAATATCGGTGTAATAATAGGTGTTTCAACAATTTCTTAATCAGATATTATTGTAAAGCCAATCGTCATCTCATTCATTTGTTCCATCCCCAGCCAGGTCGGACCAAAGACTGTAAAAATGGACCCCATTGCCTCCCTGCTTGGCACTCAGTATTCAGGGTTGGAATTGGGTGGTTAGATCACCTAATGATTCCCGGGCGCAGCACCACTGCTGCCCACCGCTCCCTCAGGGGATGATGGGTCAAATGCGGAGGACAAATTTTGCATCCTTCCGGATGTGAAAATCACTGGTACTTTAAACCATAGACAATAAAAAATGGTACCCAGTGGCTCCTTACTTGGACTTGAGGGGTGATGGAGTGGGGTTAGAGCAACAAATGATAACCAAGCGCGGCGCTGCTGCATACCTCTCACTAAGGCAAGGGGTTAATGGCGGAGGACAAATTTTTGCATCCTTTGGGATGTGACAATGACATTCTTGAACCTTGAACCAAAGGAGCTCTATTGGATTGAGACCATAGTAGTCCAGTGAATTCCGTAGGTGTGTCTGTGAGTGCGAACGGTTGTTTGTCTCTATGTGGCCCTGCGATGAATTGGCGACTTGTCCAAGGTGTCACCCTGCCTTCGCCCTATGACAGCTGGGAGACATATTTTGACACGGTGCATTTTGCTGCAAGTAACCATAAGAGTTACATACTGTGGAATGGACACGGTCGAGCTGAGACTCATCAGACAAGGCAAATTTTTGCCAACCTTCTATTGTCCCATTTTGGTGAGTCAATGTGAACTGTAGACTTTGGTTCCTGTTCTTAGTTGACAAACGTGGCACCCAGTGTGGTCTTCTGCTGCTTTAGCTTGAGCTTCAAGGTCGGAGGGGTTTGTTACCGTCTTTTCTACGGTCGCCATGCGGTATGCCCATTCTCTTCCGTCCTTGTGAGCACCAGCAAGGCACTTTCTTCCACACGGCTGGCACTCACTAGATATTGTTTATTTTTCTGACCGTTCTCTGTAAATCCTGGAGATGGTTGTATGTGATCTGCATGTGTGTAAGCCCACCAGACAGCGTGTTTCATATTTGGGGTGAACACTCGCGTCCTCAAATAAACCAATAATGAAGAAGGGCGATGAGGTATTTAGGTTCGCAGGCCACTGTAGTTCACTGGCGAGTTTGGGAGAGGGAAGGTGAGCGAATGAGCGCTGCAATATAAAAAGTGACCACCAGATGTCAGAATTTTACACACTGTACCTTTGGGTCTGTAATGGTCATGTGCTCGCACAAGGTCTCTCTTTAAGTGTCCACCAAATGTTCAGGGGTTAAACCCAGCAGGTCTGCGCCTGCCTGTCGAGGCCCCTGAGCTTTTAAGAAGCAAATGAAGGGCAATAGACTGGTAAATGGGTGGGTGTGAGTCTGACTCATTGCTGAGAAAAAGGTAAGGGACAAGCGTTTCCTTGCTTTACATTCAACCAGTTAGCTGTGATGAGGCAGCTCTCAGGCCAAGATTACACTGCAGTGCTGAGGCGCCATTCCAGCTGAACAACGCAGGCAGGAAGGGGGGGATAGGTGGGTTGCTAAGGGTGCGGAAGGGGAATGATAGTTGAGGAGGAGGCATGTTGGGGAATGTGACAGTTTCCTCTCATCCTGTGCTCTCAGCCTTCAAACACTTGCCACAGGACTCCCACGCTTGTCTTTCTCTCTCTTCACAACCGCACCTCACACATCTTCTCTCTCATTAGGGCCTCTCTGTACAGCTTTGAGTTCAAATTGCAACTCGGCACTAATATCATGACACCAGCACTGTTGCAAATGAAATTTTAAATGATGAATTTGTCATAGTCTATTTTGGCTATTTTAAATCTAGCTGTTATCGATAACTTTGCTTTCAACATATGGTTGAAACCGATTTACATGTGGCTTGGTGTAACTGTGGCCTTGTGGTTTTGGGGTTATTTAATGGAGTTAGAGGGAACTGTTTTCTTAAAGGTGTTGTAGGTTAGTGATAAAACGTTTGCCTTGAAAGAGTCCTGGGTTCGAACCCCAGCCGGGTTAAATCTAAAATGCAGCCTGAAGAGGGTGCTAGTCCTCGAGTGTCTCCCTTCTGCCAGTCCCAAGGGATACATGTGTGGGTATGTTTGGAAAGATATCTAACACAAAAATATAGGCCAAACTAAATATGCAAATCAATTCCCTGTGATGACCTCTGAAGGGAACAACCAGAAGGGTTTGCTTTGCATCCTAGTCCCCATTGAAGCAGCTTTACACTATTAGTTATCACAGAAACTCTCTACAGATGCTTCTGTTTAGAGCCAATATAACACACCAAGTTTAAATATAAGAGTAATGAGCTGTGGTCTTAGAAAATGCTGTCTGGGGATGATGTCACTAGCCGAAGGAGGGATCAGTGAGGTATCAGCGCCCTTTGTGATGCCACAAATTCCTTATTACAAATTACAAATTTGTTTTCCATGTGTGGTGGATTTATGGATTAGCAGTAGTTTAGCTGAGGAGATAACCTGAACTACTCTGATCATTTGTGTCCAACATAATGAGTAACTGACCAACAGTTTAGTGGCAGACTATTGTATCAGGGGTTAACAATATACATATTTACGCGCATATCTTATATCACACACACACACACACACACACCATATTTCGAGATCTAATCATGCTAGTGTCCATAGTCAACAGTAAACATATACTTACACGTTGTATGTTTTATTTTAAATTCTATTTTATTTTCAAAAAGTATCAATGATTTTTAATGTGGTTTGTTGGTGCGTAGGACGTACAATATATGTCTCAAACACTGACGTGTTCATTGTAAACCAGGTATATCACTCACAGCAAGACTGCAGCAGTGTGATGCCTTTTTCTCAGTCAGATTATTGCTGAACGTTTTGTCTTTGCTCAAATGCATCACCCCCTATAAATCCCCTGCCATCATGCAGCAATTATGCAATTCTGAATAGAAAAATGCATTGGCGAGACCAAATAAATGCATATTTACACAGAATTACTTTTTCTATGTGACGCTTAATCTTCCTCATTTTAATCCTCTTGGGCTCCCGTCATCAAGACAATACTTTGGTTGATAAAAATGCGAATGTCTGATCATGGTGGTCTTTGTGATTGATAGCAATGTTTATATCTTTTTTTTTATTTATTTTAATTTCATCAAATTGTTCAGTGTTTTCTGCTAAGTCCAGTAGATGATAGTCCTGGCCACCCCAAGAAAGTAGTTTTGAGTATTTTCTAAATAATTGTGTTAGGGTTAGGGTAATGTTAAGTAATTATTATACATTATTATTTCATTGCGTGGTGAATTCACAGCTCACACAACTTGTCCACCAGAGCATTTTGGAGTTGTTGGGTTGTGTATTTGATGAGTTTGGAGGGAGGGAGACACTGTTGACCTCCATTTAGTTTGCTCAGCAGCTCCATCTCTGCCCCCAGATCTCAAAACAACAGACACTGTTTGACACATATGGCTGCAGTGAGTATGACAATCGTTGAATTTGCCAAAAACAGTTGAACTATCCCCGTAAAGTGACAATTAAAATGGCAACTCGGGAAGAGGAAATGCTTCGACATTCTGTCACGTTCAGGGAATAAAGAACTGAGGAATTGCTTCCTGGGTTCCTGCACTGTGCCATTCTGCTTTAAAAATAGGACCTCCTGAGCACAGCACTCTCGACACTCTTGACACTCTTGCACTGGTGAGGCTATGGATCTTAAGAATTCAGGACCCAGTTTCCTATCAAGTAACATTTCACACCAAACAAAACACCCACGTGGCTGCTGAATAAACCAAGGTGATGGCAACAGAGCAGGTATTGATGTTAAAATCAGCGTGAAAATAATGTAGTCTCAAAGTTGCAGTCATAAGATGCAGGTCCCTTCATGCCACTTTCTTCCAGCGGCCGCATCACTCAGATTCCAACTGACACATTTCACTCATCCATCTTTCCCGAAATAACTTGAACCGTATATTTTGATAGTACTAAATGCTTTTCTCATATCACATGAACAGCCTTATAGCGTAGCCACAAAAAGAAGGAATTGAGAAATTGATGATGCAAAAGCCGCAGTTTCACAGAGAGGCAGGAAAAAAAGGACAGAGGGAGTGATTTATGTTTCAACGCAGAGCAGAATGTGAAGGACTCATTCACAATGTTGTTGTTTTCCTAATCCAACAGTGTCAATGTACTGATTGATATATTCCACACTGCTCTCCAGGGTTGCATTAACATCATTGTACAGCAGCTAGTCATGGGGGCATGTTGGACAGGACGGCTAATGTCATGACAAATCTAACTGGTCTGCTTGAACGTGACAGACGCAAGTTTTTCCCCTCTCGCTTCTCAACACTGTGCACATTATAATGCTTTACAGATATTTCCATGTTTCCTCTGTGTGCCAGTTTAATAATAGGTTTTGCAGAAGATGCACAATTTAACAAAAGAAAGTTAGAAATTTAGGCCAAATTTACACTACTGTTAAACTTTAAGCTGTTTTAAGATGAAACAAAGATTTTGTTGTGTTTCACACTCCTGGTCCCAAAGAAACGACAGCCAACTCTGTTATTTACAGTTATTCTATTGTCATGCTCAAACTGGATGACAACAATGAAAACACATTCACTTCATTTAGCCGTACATTGTTGTTGGACAACTGCAACACTGTCAGTCTTCTCGATTGATTGAAGCACCATGAAATGTTGGCTCACGTTAGCACTTGTGCAACTGCAAAACAGATTCCAGACTACAAAAATGGCGATGACGGCCCAGAATGCACCATGGCACGACTAACCTATTCTCTATATGCCAGAGCGTCGACTGCCTACCAGCCTGGCATGCTGAATACAAAGCTCCCAGTCTCTTCTGTTCCCATGTGGACAACTGTGTTTTTGTTGCGTATACGCAAAACAGCAAGGAAATGCTTTTGGTGTTTATGGGTGAAATGCTGTTGTGCAAAGCATGTCGTAAAACATCTCTGGGGAATATTGTATTATGTATCATAAGTAAGTAGGTCTTTATAGAGTTACATTTACATTTGTTACTGTTCCATCTCCCCACTCACCCACTCACTCACTCACTCACTCACTCGCTCTCTCAGACTGATGGAGGCTCGTGCAGCCGACAGCTGAAGTGCTTTGACAGAGACTAAGATGCACTTGCTGCTTTGCTCTCTGTCTGACAGCTATTTTGTGTTTCTTCTTGTTTATTTTGACACATATTTCTCAGCCAAATGTTGATGCGATAGTGTCGCACAGAAAGGAAGATGGAACACGTTCCTGTTGGCTCGCTGGGGTTTTTTGCTCGTCTCTCGTTCCAGCCCGTTCTGACCATGCTTACGCCCACCGTGACTCATTGGACCTGCTCAGTATGCACGTGTGTTCTCACGGGAATGGATTTAAACATGGTGGAGTTTTTGTACCGACTCAGACAGATGCACACGTCTGCAAATGACCTGCTCTTCTTTTTTTTAAGAAGACACTTAAAACTGTTCCATGGCTTTCAGTTGTACTTGCGTAGACTGTGATATCTGGAACCTTTTTTGGGTTTTGCACGTTGATGTCAAAGCTCAGTAATCCCTTAAACAAGGTGAAGCTGAAACGCCCGCCGGAGGCAGAATGTCTGTTCACTGCACCACTTCAGCACCGGACAGGAATTCTTACCCGTCTCTTTTCATGCCGCTACGCACTTTCGGCTTTTCGCTCCCTGAACGTTCTGCTTCTCTCCGACTCTTATGTCCTGCTGAAAGCACGTGTGTGTGTGGGGGGGGGGGAGGTAATTTATTAACCCTGAACCGCCGCTCTGCCTCTGTCTACAGATCCCACCGAGACTGTGGCACCTCCCTGCGTGCATGAGCTGTGAGGGCGAGAGTGTGAGCGTGTGTGAGAGCAAGTGAGCGCCAGCGCTCCCACATGGCCTCCATGCAGGACGGGCTGAACTTCACGGCTCCTCCCTACGGCAAGGTCCTGCTGCTGGGCGCTATCGCCGCTGCCTCAGCCTTCGTTGTCACAATCCTCATTGTGGTGCTCTGCGTGGGCTGCCAGAGGTACGTCTCCCTCTCTCTGTCTCCCTCACACACACACACACACACACACACACACACACACACACACATACATACAGTATGCACAGGCACTGTCAAAGGTAAAGGTCATTTATTGACATACAAGGTATCACTAGCTGTGTTTCCATGACCCCTAGAATTGCGCGAAACCTAAATATGGCAATAAAAAACTGGTCATGGAAACAGCTAAACTTGGAAAAACCTCTCAAATATGACTGAATGATGATTGGACGGAGGAGGAGACGGAATATTTTTTTTACAAGTGATCAAAGAGAAAAATGTGACAACCATTCTTGACAGGAAACAAACGTAAACAAATAAAAGCAAACGTCAAATCTCACGGGAGGAAATTTGACGAGAGTTACGGCTGATGCTCTTCACCATCATTCAATGGAAACTCCTGCAAATCGCAATTGTACTTTGTCAAAATTTTAGAAATATCGGTTTTATGTTTGCGAAAAAAACGTCATGGAAACGCAGCTACTGAGCAAAAAATATCCCACTCAATAGATTTGCAAACTACACTACTTTTATACCCTTAGAATACATTTCAATACATAATGGGCAGGTGGCCTCTCGCTGCAGCCTGAAGTTCATCCAGAGTTTCTCTCCCTTTGTCCCCCTGATGAAGATCTAATCCGTGTCTGTGACTCATGTGATTGTATTCTATTGTACAAAAGCAGGACATTTTTCACAGTGCACAAAACTATTCAAATAGTTGCGCTCATTCTAATCCTACACTGCCTGCTCCCCCTGACCGTGTGATGCAGTACAACAGAAATATTTAATATGCGCAGTGCATTCTTTCCTTTTTTAAGTGCTTCATTCATTCACTCAACACCTGCATCCTGTGAAAAATAAACACACAATTATAAGCGGCGTTATCAGAATGAATACATAAATCACATCGAGCTGCTTTTTTTTTCTGCTGTCGTGTGCTTGCAAACTTACAAATTTACAGAAACACACACACACACACGCACGCACATGCACGCACATGCACGCGCACGCACGCACAGTCCCAGGATGACTCAGGCGCATGTGGACAATGACTCAGGCTGTTGCACATGCTCCCCACATAAGAGCGCATCAGTACACAGTCAACAGTTGTGACAGAGCGTTTGTGTTTACCGCAGGAAAGGGAAGACACACAATGTTCCCGGTGAGGGTGGAAAACACCGTCTCATGGACATGGTAGGTACCCCCCCCCACCCCCCCCCCCTCCACACCTCTCCGACACTCCCCACCCCTCCCCCACCGTCCTGACGCACCACTCCACTCCACGTGTCCATTACACTGCATCATCAGATAGTTAATGCGAGTCAAATCATCAGGGAACAATACCATTCAGAGGACACGGCCACAGTCTTAATTAGTGTTTAACTTGATCGTGTGTGTGTGTGTGTGTGTGTGTGTGTGTTTCCAGGGTATTCTCAAGCAGTCCAAGCTGCGGTCCATCAGTAAATCAGACACTGAGATGAACAAGATGAACTGCAATGGCAAAAGTGAGTTCTCCTCTCACACATGAATCCTGTGCTGTTTTGTGCTCCACCCTCCCCTCGCTGTTGTCTGCTGTGTTTCAGCTGCATGACCAATGAGAAAGCACTTTCAGGCACCTTCCTCGGTTTGGGGGGAAGAAGGGGGGGGGATGACGAGTCTTTTTCACATTTTGCCTAAATAGAGTGTAAATATTGTGCCAGAAGCAATGTGCACAGGTTTTAATCCTTCTTGTCATGTCTCGAAATATGTGGTTATTGATGATTGATGTTCATATTATTATATTTGGCGTTTTAGTTTTGCACGTCACCACAGTGGATTTGAAGTGAAACTCGTAGTGTTTGCTTCAATGGCAGACTGTCGGCTATAATTTAAGGCTCTTTGCATCCAAATTGTTTCAAATCTTCACATTTTTAGGGGCCAAAAGTAATTGGACAATATGTTGCTGAGTTGTTCCATGGCCAGTTGTGTGTTATCCCTTCATGATCCCATTTACAATGGGCAGATAAAAGGTCAATGGTTAGTTTGAAGTCTCGTATTGAACTGTTGTTATCAGTGAAGCAGGCCATCATCAGGCGTCATCATCATAAGAGAGACAGCAAAAAGAAAACAAATCAAATATACGGTGCGTTCTTAAAAGGAAAGAATGCAGGGGTGAGATCAGCTATGCCAAAACACCTGGATGAGAAAAATCCCTTTACAAAAACTGGCCAGATTAAGAACCTTCTCCTACCTTCAATCATTCTCTTCTCAACGGGAACTGAACACTGAAGACCCAAACCAAACCACCTCATCCGTGAAGCACGGCGGTGATATTGCGACGACGTGAGCAAGTGTGACCATAAGTGGAACCGTTCCTCTTTATTGATGACCTGAGCTGCTGGCAAAAGCAGCAGGACAAATTGCGAAGTATCCGTATCATCTTCAGCCAGATGCTTCACAACTCATTGGTGGTGCAGACGCACATTGACCGACACTGCCAAAGTAACCAGAGAGCCTTTTAAGGCAAAGAAGTGCAATATTCTTCAACAGCCCAGTTGTTCACCTGACCTGAATCCAGTCGTGCATGCATTTCACTTGCTGAAGGGAAATCGCCCCAAGCACTGGTAGAAAGTGTGGACAGCTGCAGCCAAAGCCTGGCAGAGCCTCACCAGGAACCAAACAAATGCAGCGCCTGGTGACGTCCAAGGTTTTATTTACTGCACAGAGTTTGCAACCAAGTATTAAAAGTGACATTCTGACATTTGATTTTGTTAGTTTGTCCAATTATTTTTGGACTCTAAACAATGCAGAGGGTACAAACAGAACGTGTTGCGATTCGTATGCTGTTCCCTTGATGAGGATGCGAATACGTGCAAATTAACGCTGAACGTCTGCAGTCAAAGCACATCTTGATCTTGATGGTTTTGTTTCAACTTCACTGTGGTGGTGCACAGAGTCAAAATGCGGAAAACTGTATCAATGGATGTGACTGTATCAGCGCTTCAGAATGAAAAGAGTCGTCTTGAATAACATTGCAAACGGTTAGCATGCACAGAGCACATCCAGTATAAAATGATCAAGGTCATATTCAGAATAAAACCCTGCCATTCAAATAGCAGTTGATCCTATTCAGACCAAAGCCGTGTTCGGAGTCATTTCTAAACCGTACGAAGGCGTGGAGTATTTCATTCTTAATGGCCATATTTTCTGCAATTGCGACTTAGCTCGTGACGCATGCTCCGGTTTCTGCCTGTTGTATTTGTGTCTCATACATATTTCCTCCCTCCTGTTCTTGGCCCCCATTGTGGAGCATGTGTGGTGCCGCCATCAAACTGCAATGTAGAGAAGCCAAAAGTAATGCAGGATAGTGCAAAAGTAGAGTGCTTCGCCTTGGATGGAGCTGGCCTATTCCGCTGCTCTGCATGGAAACAACTCAAGAGTACTTAGTATCAGACTGTGCTGACATGTGGATGTAATAACGTCCTTTTAATAAGACTATAATATAAAGAGCAACTGACCATTTAATGAGATAAATAACATCATAAAAATAACTGTGTTATCAATTAGGACGTAGATTTTGTACTTTTATGTTAACACTAGGCGCTCACTCAAACCCCCCCACCCCTCCATCCTCCTTGATGAAATCATTAAGCAAGATCGAGGTCACTTTCAATCTCTTGATTTCAATTCAGGAAGCATTAACTTGAGGAAGCTGTAAAGTAGAAACATACCCTAAAACAGAATTCACACGAGCTCAGCCGTATTCCACTGGACGGTTCTCTGCTGTTTTGGGAATGAGCGTCGTCCCTCCCTCTCTGTCTTGAAGGAGTCAGAGAGCCAAAACACGTCCTGGAGCTCCGTCAGTGCCACTCGACTGGGAGCTGCGTTTCGTGGGCGCCGTGACAGTCGCCCAAGAGGGTTTGGACAAATATAAAGCATATGTCCTGCCTCATACTTGTCGTGCCTTCCGCTGCGGTGGAATCAAGTCAGCTTGGATGCCTTTTCTCAAAACTGCCAGAATGCCAGCTCTCAGTTCACTGCAGCTTCACTTCATTGAATTGAATTGAATTGAATTGAATTGAGTACAAAAAAATTTAAATAAGATGGTGCACAATAAAATAGTAGAATTGAAATTGCAAGCCATGTTTTTTTTTAAATAATAAGTGCCCCGTTACCAGAAGAATAACCGCTCGTGAGTTCTGTTTTTTTTTAATGTGTCTTACAGAGCGCATTGCACAAAGTATGCCACACACTGTCATGATACACAAATGCAATGTATATTATATATATATATATATACATATATATATATATATATATATATATATATGTATATTTATATATATATATATATTTATATATATATATATATATATATATATATACATATATATATATATACATATATATATATATATATATATATATATACACATATATATACACTACTAGACAAAAGTTTGGACAAAATATCTAATGCAATGTTTTTTCTTTATCTTTAGTACTTTCTACATTGCAGATACTAAAGACATCAAAAATATGAGCAAGATATTTGTCATTATGCAGCAAAGAAAAACATGTTAAATAACTCTAAATGTGCTTTTTATGAAGAATGACAATTTTGAAGAATTTCAATATAAGACGTGTTTGAGTTATTTTACACTTTTATTGTTTCCTACATAATTCCATGTGGGTTCATACATAGTTTTGATGCCTTCAGTGAGAAACTGCAATGTTAGCAGTCATGAGGATGAAAGAAAGGACATTCACTTCATAGGGTGTGTCCAAACTTTTGGCTGGTAGTGTGTATGTATACATGTATACGTATGTCTTCAGGAAGCATCAGATTTGATTTGATTTGATTTATTTTTCTGTTATTTTTATTTCTATTCTATTTGATCTCTCTCTATACTACAGTTAAGCCCTTTGCATGCCTTTTATGACACCAGTTCCCTTCTCAAGCTGCTAGAAATGCCAATTGCTCCTGGAGATCAACAAAGTATCTCTCTAATCTAATCCAATCTAATCTAATCTAATCTAATCTTAAAAATTAAAACAAAAAAAAAAAAAACCCAAGAAACGCCCAGCCAGCATGGCATGCCGCCGCTCTAATTCTGACCTCCGTTCACAAGGCAGGCAGCTTCCTCAGATTCCGTCGGGGCCCGGAGAGGATGGGGAGCACACTTACTCAGAAGTGGGCAGGCGCTCGTCCACCACTCGTACTGACGATGCCCTCTACGCCATGGTAGGCAGAGCCGGGCAGACGGACACCCCAGCGCCGCCGGCCGTCCCCGCCAATACCCCCGCCCCCCCGGACCCGGACGGGGACGTGGAGGGAGGGCTCCCCGAAGCCGAGGCCCAGGTGGTGTCTGCCCCTCGCGGCCCGGAGACGGCCGAATACGCCTGCGTGAGGAAGCTGCGAAAGGCCGACAAGGCGCCGCAAAAAAGAGACAGCGGGACGGACATGGCGGAGCCGCCGGCGCCGCCCCCGAGGCACGCCCCGCCCTCGCACCCCGCGCCCCCGCCGCCCCACCCCCACAGCACCAAGCTGCCCCGCAGGAACATGGACGCCGCGTTCAACGTCCCGTCGTTCCCCAAGGTTGGTGCAACGTTTCCACACGCGGCTGCTGACGTTCAGGTGAGAGCTGAGAGTTTGCGCTGTCGTCCAGGAGGGGGAATAAGAGGCGCAAACAGTGTGCGAAATACAGGGGGATCTGGCGGGGTCTCAGATTTTTTTAAAAGCTAAAAAAAAAAAAAAAGTATATATTGTTGTTGCACTAATGGTCGCTGAAATGTCTTTAAGATCAGCCTTTCTAATATTCATCCATCCATCCGTCCATTTTCAATACCCGCTTCTTCCTGCACTCAGGGTCTCGGGGGTCTGCTGCAGCCTCTCCCGGCTGTCAGAGGGTGAAGGCACGGTGACACCCTGGACATTTTTTTTTTTTTTTCTTGTGTGCACGTGTTGCATCCATGTTGCACATGGCTTGCATCCATGAAATATTCTAAGGTTATTATAGGCCTCCTGTATTTTAGGGAAATTGACGGGTATTTCGCACACTGGGTGCAGAGCTGATGGAGTGAAGAAAGTTTAGGCCTGCAACATAAAATTAGCTGTGAAAATGACAAAAACAAAGTTTTCCATTTGGAACCTGCTCGGTTCCTAATTAGACTCAAAAGTGACCTTTTCCAAATATCTAAATATAAACTGAACTTTTCAACTCATCTCTGTTCTATTTTCACCTTTCAATAACTGCAACTCAAAATGTACTTGTTTGTTGTCTATTTAAATATTCATTAATTTGTGTATGTGCATCACTGCGATTCTAGTGACTTGCTTGTCTGTGTGTGTGTTTGTGTGTGTGTGTGCGTGTGTGTGTGCTCGACAGATATGCACAATGGGGAAGACTAATTGAATTGAACAAACACGTAAAGGGAGATAAAAAAAAAAAATGCAGCTGTGTGCTGCATTGTGTTGTGACCTCACTTGTCTCAGCACAAAAGTGAAGCAAAAGTGCTGTGGCACAGAATTTCAACTGTGTTCAGTCAAGTTCAGTCTTTCGGGCTTGAAGTGCTTTAGTGGGAGAAACTGAGAGATTGTGTTAAAAAAAAAGACAAGGATGACACTGTTTTGTGGTCCAATGTGAACAAAATGTCCCTGGAGCATCTTGTGAGCGTTAAACCGCCGAGCTTCGATGCAAAGGATTTCGTCCAGCATCCAAACATTTGGGTCTGTTAGATTTTTTTTTTGTTGATAGTGCCGACACTTTATTGTGCCAGTCTTGCAGTTTTCTCCACACCAGACTTGGTGAGGCGGGCAAGTGTGGCGCCACGTTGCCACATTTCTCTGAAGTGTGGGCAGCGATCTGTGTTTCTCTCTGGAGGAGACGGTGGTGTCGCCTCCTCCGTATGTCTGCAGCAGCGGGAGCAGCGTCAACGGCTCCTCTCTCAGCCGCCGCTCCCGAAGCTTTGTGTTGCTCTCCGGGGCGACGCTGAGAGAGAGAGCCTTGTCTTCCCTGCGGGGAGTGGGGGGAGGTGGTGGGGGAGGGGTGTTTGGAAGCGGGGGTGGGTCACTGAGGTTGCTCGCTTGACTGTGACCTGAGCTCAGGAAGACACACAGTTCAAAGACGTACATGTGTCCACAGTGTGTTCGCCAGGCTGCTCGCCACAGGTTCTTTTTTTGTGTGTGTGTGTGTGTGTGTGTGTGTGTGTGGATGATGCAATATGTTGAAATGGAGTCAGCCAGTGTGCACACACACACACACACACACACACACACACACACACACACACACACAAGCTCCACCTTCCAGGGAAAATCTTGATGAAAATGTCAGTGATTCGTTCCCGAAATTGTTTTGTGCAACAGACTCAGTCAATAACTCCAATGTTTTTCTGATTGACTTTTTTTGGCTAATCTTTTCTTCTTCATTGGTGCTCAGCGATGACATGTTTCAATGGCTATGCTCGGCCGCAAACGCATGCCCTTGTTCCGTTGACAGGAGGTGATGTTCATGGGGAATGGCGAGCAGTACATCTGGAAGCCTCCAGAGGATGACGAGATGCTCATGCACCAAAATAAGGCCCTGGTACCGATGGGTGCTCACACGGTGGAGAACATCCAGCCGTCTGCTGCTGTGGTGAGGAAGCACCAGCCTACCTGTCGCCTGTTGTTTAGACTCATCACTTTATACTGCAATAAATAATGTCACTACTAGTACGGTAGTACGGACACTGATACTAATACTAATATAGATAGATAGATAGATAGATAGATAGATAGATAGATAGATAGATAGATAGATAGATAGATAGATATACAACCAAATTACTGCAGTAAGGTGTGGTGTTACCATAAATGAAATAAAATCAAATCAAATAGAGAAGACGTGTAATAACTACAAATATTTACAGAAGATGCAACAGTGAAACAACAGGTTCAGAGTGCGCAGTGCAAATGTAACAAGAAAAGTAAATGACAATAATAGAAAGCGTTGCAGGTTATTGCAGTTTCCCTTAGTTACGCTAACTGTCCTTATGGGAATGAGTGAATGACCACGTATAAGATGTGGACAGACATATGTGAATGGCTCAGTACTGTCATTTTTTTGTTGTTATCATTAACACCCACACACCTAGCTCACTGAGGATGAAAATAATTTGTTCTCGTGTTTTTTGCTCCATGTTAATGTCGGGTCAACAACTGCAGGTGGCCGAGATGTACTCAAAGGTGTGCAAACCGGGGAAGAAGAAACGAGCCGTGCCGGGCTCGCCCCCAGGCAATTCAGGCTTCCGGACCTTGGGTCGTGGTGACCGCGACCGGGACCGGGACCGGGACGGGGGGTTTAGCGTGGTGGTCAAACCCCAGACGTGGGCCCTCCAGGAGGGCAAAGCGGTGGGAGGGCCGCTCGACGAGCACTGCTACGAATCCATCGGGACAGAGGAGTGCGACCCCGCCTATGAAAACATAGAGGGCGCCGGTGCCTGGAAGCGGGAGAGACCCCCCAACACGTGCGCCACCCTGAGACCCCGGAGGAAGAAAGCCCAGCAGCCTTTGCAGCAGCAGCAGCCGCCGCCGCCGCCGCCCACGCAGCAGAACCCCAAGTTACAGCACCTGCCTGCCAAAGCACTGCTGCTGCCGGGGGAGAACCTCTACGAGAGCATCGGGGACCTGAAGCAGGGCTCGGCCACCTCCAGCACCACCACCATCTTCACCTTCAACGACGGCATGGAGATGTACGTGACGGGGCTCTGAGGCCGCCGCCGCGGCAGCTGCCACTGTGAACCGCTGCCATTCCAACACCAGGTGCCAGGCTTCCATCGCATCGCCAAGGAGTGACGGCTGAGCCCCTGTCATGCTCCCCACACATACTGTTTACATTCAGTCATAACGTCATGCCTCTCGCAGGCTCCAGAGGTTCTGAGGGGGCAGAAATGTCCAGCTGTTATGACCTGGGCTGAATAAACCTATATATATATTAAAAAAAAAAAAAAAACCTTACAGGAATCCAAAGGTAGTGAAGAATAAACGAGCACAAGACCATCACAGAGCAATCTGTAGGTAACAGTAGCACTTCTATTTTGCTTCTATATGTGCAAAGCACAAAAAGCAGAAAGCCGAAAAGAAAAAAAAAAGAGATAATTTTTCTTCAATTCTAACGGGTGATGAAGAGGCATTTAGCAGGTCCGAGCAGGACTTCTAGGCACAAATGTCCTGTGAGATCTTTTTGGTAGCACTTAAGTCTGTCACGAACAGGCCTTCCCTGTGGTTTAGGTTTAACCATGATGCGATTCAGGATAGAATTTAAAAGATATAGTGGAAATTAATTACCAATCAAGACACTTGAACGCTCAGGGACCAAGAGAATTGATTATGAGAGTATTATTACTAGAAAAATAAACACACAAACACAATTGCACACATTTCGCAGTCCTTCCCAAAAGCTGAACAAAATGTAGGCCATCGTCACGTTTTACAACTCAACCGGATGCGTCCCTCTGTCATCTGTCATGGACTGAACACTGTCTCCACTGCCATCTGTAAATGAAGTGTTTTACTTTGTCGATCCTGTTTCTGCACTTTGCCTGCTTCGAGTTGCATGCTAGAAAAGAAAAAAAAACTTAGAAAAACAACAAACAAAAAAAATCAAGCATTGTCATGTGGTACCTCTATATGAATGTTTTTTTTTTCTTTAATTGTCAATGGTTGTTTATTTAAATATTAATTATTTAATTTATTTTTTTAGTGTGTTTGATTATTTTTTGTAGAGCACAAGCTGTTCAGGTCAAGGACAAATAAATGGAGACTAAAGAGAACGGCTTGAGTGCTTAATGGTGGAGACAGTCCCCTCACACACCCACACACCCACACACACACACCCACTACTTGTCCCACCTGCCCGACCCTTCACCTTCACCCACGTGTGTGGACGTTACTCATTGTTGCGCCCTCCCTTGTGCTCATGAGTCTGCTCCAGGTTCAGCACGGTGCAGCTTGGGAAGCCACAGCAGAAACGATGTGCGTTGCCAAGCATCACGTCTCATCATCACTACATTCATCGCTGAACAACACACACTCTATCTGTCTGTCCGTCTATCTCTCTCTCTCTCTCTCTCTCTCTCTCTCTCTGGTCAGTGAAGAGTCAGTCTGTGCTCCGCGGCAAGAGGACAAACAGCCAAAACACAACATCCACTGAAACTGGACATTGAAAAAAAAGATCTCATTTGACCCGGTATCCCCCGCTAGCGAACAATGTGATTATACTGTATGTTGATGATGAAATGTGTACGTGCATTACAAAAGAGAAAGAATAATAATAAATATATCATTAGTGTCAAGAAATTTATCCTTTTCCATCATGTTTAATTGTGTTTTGGAATGACTTATCTTGTGACACACTCAAACGGAAGAAGAAGAAGAAGAAAAAAAATACAGCTGCAATGTAAATTTCAGTGTATTCTGTTTTGTTGTTTTGGAAGCCATGAAGCTAACAGTGTGTTCTTGGAAAGCCCAGCTAAGTATCAATGTGGCAGCTACTGTTGTGTGTTAATGCTATTCAGACTACAGGGTCTTGTACTCCGGAAGCGTGTAATTAAGTGCTCAGTGCAAAAGATTGTAATGTTTTATATTAAGATTACTATTCATGAAATGTCAGTCAAGTTTATACTTTTGTAATAAAGTGCCACTTTAAACAAACCAAAAGAAAGCAGATAATGTTTTGTCTCACAGCGGCGCTCCGAGGGAAGCAGGTGAGAGGCTCAGGTCGCTGCCACCTGGGTGAACTGAATCAAATTCAAACGTCTTTGTTCTCATCACCTCAGCTGCAGAGAGCCACATCCCTTTATATCTGTCAGTCCACACATTTCTATCTTCTGGGTCAGTTTTTCTTATGTCCCTGTATATATTTTCAACGTGTTTCCCCCCCCTCCTCCCCACAATGCTTCCCCTGGTTTCAGGTGGTGAGTAAATCGGTGTGTGAAACGGAAATCCTTCCTATGTCCCCCCCCCCCGAAACTGTGTGTATTCGTGCAACACAGAGGCAGGTTCTTCTGCTCCTGTGTGTGTGTCGGTGTGTGTGTGTGTGTGTGTGTGTGTGTGTGTGTGTGTGTGTGTGTCGGGGGGGGGGGGGGGGGGGCACGGAGGGGAAAAAAAAAAAAAAATAGGTCACCCCTTAAAACAAAAAGCTCGCAGTCAACATCGTAACCGTCTGCTGAATTTCCATTGGTCGCCTTGTCTCCATGGTAACAGGTTCACCTTGAGGCAGTAGTCACATGGGCGAGCGAGTCGCTGCGCTGTCTTGGAGAATCCAGCGTGCGTCGTGTGACATGTGTGATCACACTGTCAGCCGCTCGTCTCGTCGGCCGGAGAAAGAGGAGCAAACAACAACAACAACAACAACAGCAGCAGCAGCAGCAGCAGCAGCAGCAGCGGCGGCCAAGGAGCCGCCTGTCGGAGCAGCAGGAGCTGATGAGCTGCTGCGGGTGTGAACGATGATTCGCAGCTCGACCGTGTTGTGTGAAACGCCACAATGTGCAGCAGCAGCAGCAGCAGCAGCATGAATGGCTGCTGCTACGTGAATGGAGACATGAACCTGAGAGGAAGGTGTGTGTGTGTGTGTGTGTGTGTGTGTGTGTGTGTGTGTGTGTGGAGAGAGAGAGAGACTCCGAGGCTTTATTACTCCAACCTCCCCCACCACCCCCAAAAAACCCGGAAATAACCGTCAACCTTCATATTCAAATAATACTACTACACCTCACAACCTACACATCATCACAGGCATCCTAACCTATTTAAACTTGGAGGACGCGCGCGCGCGTGTGTGTGTGTGTGTGTGTGTGTGATTCCGGATGATCATCTTCAACACAGTGACGGTTCTCTACCGGTCAAATATGAACGACACTGCCCCCCTCAGGACGAGACGGGAACCACACGAGGAGGCATAAAGGCCGGGATTTGAACCCTGAGCGTCACGGCAAGATTTAAGAACTGGTCGTGACGTCACACCACGGAAACGAAAGTGTGGGATAACTGTCGATATTTTTTTCCCCCTGTACAACAAGGTTTTATGTAATAAGATAAAAGTACAGCACTTTAAATTTACAGAGAAAATAAATAAACTTAAGACAATAGCTAAATACTACTACTACAAATAACAATAATAATAATAATTTGTATATTAATTTGACATTTTATTAGAAAAAACAAGGAATATTTACCCATCACATATCTCATGTGCATACCTTTTAATATAAACAAAAAACAAAAAATACCCCCACTCCTGATGCCCAGGCACAAGGCTTCAAACACCAGGAGATTGCTAATATTAATTTTAGCCATCTCTAGTCATCTAATATGAACTGACCATTTATGTGACAAAAAACGTTCAAGTGAAAAGCACAGTGAGGGAAATAAAACATCTCTGAGGGAAAGATTCTAGCAGTAGTTTGTTTCCCCAGCAGTCACTTTGGACAGAAGAGGTTGAGTTAGCGCAGATCAAAAGAGGCAATTTGCTGCTCCTGTAGCTGCTGGCTCACTGGAAAGGCTCTGACACACTAAATGGAACTGCACCCTGAAAAACTGTATGAAATGCATCTGCATATTAAGGCCATTATTGTCAAATGGTGAGCAGTGAATGCAGTGAACAAGGTCGTTTCCAGCTGGCACACTGGCTACTAATTTCTGTTGGATTAAGCATAGTCATCATGTTACTGTGAGTACGTCAGCATAGTATAGTAAGTTGGTGTTTTTGCTCAAATGAATGAACCGAGAAGGCTGAGGAGTCGCTACACCACACAGCCCGTAGTTTTACGGAACATTGCAGAGCCGATGGCAAATGGTCAACGCTAAGTTACGACTGATCTTCAAGTAAGGAAATAATGTCCTGAACACTTAGCGTGGTATAAACCGTTGAATTGATGAGAATAAAGCTTGACCACAACATGAACACTGTGTCTCTCACACAATCTATCATTTCATTTTTCTTGCTTGCTCCACTAGTTAAAAAATAAATATATATATTCCTCTCTTCCTTGCTGTTGCACACTGTTTCAGTCCCCAACATGAAGAAGGGAAGGCAGAGGAAGTTGGAACCAATTACTTTTTGGGGACAGGTTGTTAGCAGAGGGACCAAGAGATTTCTGAATAATTAATCACACAAAGCTGCTCCAGTGGATGTAAAATAAGATCTGAAAGTAAATAAAATGTGGGATCTTTAATTAAAAAAAAAGTATAATAATTTTGCTAAAGAATGGGAACATCTACAATAACGCTGGAAAATTAAATTAGAATATGATAACGCAAGCTTATTGCTAGACGTTAAACTGTGTGGTGTCGCTGTAATCAACCTACCATTGTTATGTGTGTGTGTGTGTGTACATCCATGAAAAAAACTGAACAAAGTCACCTGCACTGTTGATGGAGACGCCTCTGTGAAAGTTCAACACTTCATTGACAGTTTACAACAAGTTAGATCCGTGTTTGAGGGAACGTGACTCATGACTTAAGCGATCAGGTGTTTGAGTTTCTGCTTGTCAGCATGAAGGTTCCTCCTGGTCTTCATCAGTCCAGTGGTCCTTCCCGTCCGTTCCAAAGTAGCGATCGCCAAAGTCCCCTACATTAAACAGGACAGATTCAGTCTAGATTCAATCTAAACAGGGACACGGACACACACACACTTTCAAATCCAATACCTAGAGATGCCAAAGGATACATTTAATCCCTTCTTAAGCGCATGTCATTGGAGATCAATATCAAGTGATTCCCTCTTTTGAAAGCTGCAGTGGCCCCACAACGGTTACAAATAGCAAAATAATTAATTTTGATTGTTTTTCCCCCTAAGAGAAAGTTTACATGACGATTTACCGATGCCAGGAACGACATGCAGGAAATCATCCAGACTCTTGTCCACTGCGGTGGTGATGATTTTGACCATGGGGAAGGCGTAGGCCACAGAGTGCACGCCCAGCTCAGCCATCAGCAGCGAAACCAACACGATCTTGTCCTCCTGCACCTCATGATCCTAATCAGCCAAACACAAAGGACACCATGCTGCTCATCGACGGTGACGTAAAGGTCCACCGACGGCGACAGCAGCCACTAGATGTCACAGAGTGACATGGAAGGGGCTCCTGATGAAACAACCATTGACCAGCAGCGTGAAAGAGGGAAATGTTAGTCCTGAGAGAAAAGCAGCTCATCTCAGTCTGCTTGTCATCATGGCCGTGAGGGTGGGGTGACGATGGTGTGTGTCTCCACCCACCAAGAGGACCCTCACTGCCATCATGGCAGCGGCGCCGGTGGACACCGTGCTGTCCATTAGGATGACATGATCTTCGCTGATGTCTTTGGGCAGACGCAGGTAATGCAGCTGGAAGGAGGAGACAGGTTTCCATGGTTACAAAAGCAGGAAGGATAGTTACCACGGAGACACGCATTATGTGGAAGAATAGGGAAGGGAGGAGAGAGGGGGTGAGGGGGACGGGGGGAAGGGGGGAAGCAGTGGGAAATATTTTAGCGATGCAAATGTGGGGAGTGTTGGACGTCCACCTCAGGTTCTCCTGAGTCCAGGTTGGTCTGGATGAGGATCTTGCCGATGCGAACGTCCTTGCACACGGCCCTCAGGGCAGGCTCCATGGTCTCTCCTGCCCGCAGGACAGACACGCCTGTGATCTGTTGACACAAGCAAACACAATGACTCGACAGGAAGTTTGTGGAAGACGAAACTTGATGTAAAAAAAAGAGAAAAAGAGACAAAGAAAGAAAGAAAGAAAGAGAGCATCTGCATCTCACCCCTCTTCCATTATAACGTCTGCCCTCGTACTCTTGACCCTGTGGAGTCTGAACAACACACGCCTAAGAGGGAAAACACAGGCAGTCATCCGTTAGTCTCTGCTTTTCAGCTGGACTGGGGATCAGTTTTTCAATAGTATTTCTCTTTTTTTTAATCAAGCCCATCCTGAGTGAGCGGGCAAGTCGCCTCTTCAAGTTGTACAGAAACACTAAAGCTAAGTTTTGCTCTTGGAAGAAAAGCATTGCCTGCACTACACAGAACAAAATGAAACAACAACAGAAGTTAAGATGCACCACAATAAAAGCAGAATTCCAGGCTGAACGGTGGAAAAAAGTTACTTTGTTGCTGAGCAATTTTTTTTTCACAACTGACTTATTGCTATTGGACACAGAGATTAATGCCCCCCCTGCCGCCGCCCCACCCATCAGGTATAACCCTGACTCAAGTAGCACTTGGTGACAGAAAACAGTTAAGGCCAAGGTTAAAGAGCAACGAACTAGAGAATAGGATCATTTATATGCATGAGAGGATATCAGGAGGCACTTCAATGTTTCAGTAGAATTGCAGTGTACCCACCTGGGATGGTAGGAATGTTAACGCATGCTCAATGAGAAGCCTCATTAGCCTTTTGGAGTAGAAGATGAACTCATCTCGACTAGTTTCTTTATTCCTGCAGCGCAGACACAAAAGCCCACCGCTTTAAATCCAGAACTGCTTTGGCTTGCGGCGGCACCGACGTGAAGCACCCTCACCTGATGATGGTGTGCAGGCCTCTGACCTGCGGCGTGCTTTCCAACACGCTGAGCGTCTGAGGCAGAGGTTGAGTCTGCTGAGCCGAAGCCAAGAGTGCCCTGAGAGCAAAGGGACGGCAGTCAGCGAAAAAAACAAAAAAAAACAAAGAAAAACTCAAAATGGTGAACTGACTCTCTGCACCAGGCAGGAGTGTGGCTCAGAGACAAGTGAGACATTGTTCAAGGCAACACATGAATGGGCCAGGAGTCAGGAGTTTGCACAAGGCATTAACACAAAAGCTCGGAGAGGCGGATCAAAGCCAAGGAAGAAAAGATGGCGCATCTGTGAACTTACCTGACACTGAGTTCGCGCTGCATTAGAAGAGGATGAGAGATAGAAAACGATCAAATGCCCGAGTAGAGAAGGTGTCTACTGTTAGACTGCTCAAAGCTTCTCTACTGATCACGCCGGCGAAGAAAGGCTCAAAAACAATATGTTAATTTTGTCATTTAAAATGAGCAAATCATACTATAAGTGATTAACTTTTAAACAAGAAGCGGTGCATTTAGTGTGTTAAGGTGAATGCGGGCAGGACTGGACGTGACGGGGCGTCGCTAACTGGGGGACTACATGGACTATTTCATGGGCCTCACAATCATGAGAAGCACCAGAGGACACCATTACTAATACAGCAACTTTAGTTATAGTGCCGCTGGCACCGACACCATCACCTCTAAGCCCTTTTTCCTCCTTGTAAGTTACACATTTAGACACACAGTGGTGCTATTTCCCCATGCAACACAAGCGTTTCAGCGTCTCACCTCTTCCAGCTGGCTGTGAACATGTTGGACAATCAGATCGATGGCCACCATATTTCCACCACCTTAAAGGGAAGACAGGAGGTCCTTTATCTGGGCTGATCTTGGTGTGCCGGTGCGGAACTAAATCCAGCGATGGCGGCTCTCAGTCTCACCTCTGGGCACCACGATGTCTGCCAGCCTCATGGTTGGCTCGATGTACTGCTCAAAGGCCGGCTTGACAAATTTATTGTACTGTTTGATGACGCCCTCGATGTCCCTGCCGCGCTCGGTGATGTCTCTGCGGAGCCGCCGCACCAGCCGTATGTCTGAGTCTGTGTCCACGAAGATTTTCATATCCAGGAGCTGCAGGTGAAAACAGCAGAGAAAAAAACCTCGCACAGTTTCAGCCGCTGCTCCAACTGCCAACACCGTATGCCCACAAACATGGATATACTCAAAAGATTTACTTAAAGCAGACAAAAAAAAGAAGAAAAGAAATGAACTTGTTTCCTTACTTGAAGAAGCTCCTTGTCTGCAAAAGACATGATTCCCTCAAATATGATCACACTGGCGCCGTACACATTTTTCTGCATAGAGAAAGGAAGAGCAGCCAGTGTTCAGAGACACTTCATGAAAAGATAATTCAGCCTTCTTAACATTAAAGCGGCAATATGCAATTATTTTCCGCATTGTGAGGTGGAAGATGATAAAAAATACATGATGGTGTGTGAAGCTCCAGTGGTGTTATTTCTTCTGTGGCAGAGCATCAACCCTCCTCTGCCTGTTGATATTGAGGCCTTCCTATCCATTTAGTTTGCAAAACCAGACCAGCCGCATCTACATGTTCTGGCATGCGAGTCTCTGCCTCCTCCCGCCCATCGAACAGCTGCCCCGCCGCCGTTATAAATAGCGAGGAGGCAAACGCCTTCACTGCGGGCAAACACGCCGCAACATCAGAAAACACATGCAGATAGCATGAAAGACAAGCCGAATGAATGATAATGCTCACTAAAAGCCCCAATCTGGAGGCCCATCTTTTGTTATTGTTGTTTGGTAGTTACCACAACTATTGCAATGTTGTGTTTCCAAGGGGACCGCTATCAGCGGCGGACCTGCGCTTTTCTATTTTAACTGACTTTGGATTCCTAAAACTGGACTATATCATCATGGTTGACCTGTCTTTTTTGTATGTGTGTGGTCAATGTATGGGGAAGGGTTTTTCTATGTTTGGAAGAGGGCTAGGGTCTGCAGAGGGAATGAAAGGAGGCGCCGACTCTACGTTTTGGTTGACATGCTTTGCTTAGGGGCAAAATAAAAAGTGCACTGCCACTTTAAGGCTGCAATATGACACTCGGGAAAACAAATTGACAATACTTCAGTGAGCATAAAATATCTCAGCTTTGATCCACAAGGAAGGCATGAACACTTGATTACTCTATTCCAGGATGACAGTGCGCGTTGTGAAATATTTAGAAATGACGGGAGATGAGACGGCGACGCTCACCCAGTCTTTCTGTCTCTTGTGGGTGGTGAAGTCGTAAACAGGGATCTTCACACTCTTGCCCTGCTTGAGCTTGCGCAGGGTGGTCACCAGCAGCTCAAAGTCAAACGCCCCGGGGTGGTCAAAGTTGTAGTCGTTACTGGCAGCCAGACTCTGCTCCTCGGGGCTCAAAACCTGCACACAGTTACACACAGCAGGTGAGGAACAGCAGCAAAGGTGAACAGCAACACTGCGGACGCAGCACGTTTGGCAAATATGAATCATCCATGATGATTCTACAAGTTCTCTTCTGGTGCGGACAATCCAGCAGCCTGACAGCGCGTCTCATATTTAGGGCGAACGCTCACGTCCTCAAATGAACCAACAAAGACGAAGGTGGACGAGGTGTTCAGCTTCGCAGGCCACCGTAGTTCACCGGCGAGCTTGGGAGAGGGAGGGTGAGCAAATGAGCACTGCAATCTAAAATCTGACCACCAGATGGCAGAACTTTAAACACTGTGCCTTTAAATAACTCCAAATATTACAGTGTGGATTTTCAGAGTAAGAAACACCTCATCCTGTCTTAAAACCTTCTTTCTGTGTCATGTGAATGATTTAAAATCACAGAGGTTGCTTATTTTGTAAAGCTGCAGTCTGAAGAGCTCACTGACTCCAGGGTCTTACAGCGAGGGAACAAACACCTTTGGATGAAAAGGTGTTTGAAGAGAACCTGAAAAGGCAGCACATTGTAATTTCCATTTCCTCCTATGCACAAAGTCTCCCTGACAATACGACATATAAAGCTGGACTGGAAAAAGATGAAAGTGTCACCTTGTAGAAAGAGTCCATGGAGAGCAGGACGACCCAGGGCACGTCCAGAGCCTCGATGATCTTATTGGCCACGGTGGTCTTCCCCGAGGCACTGCCTCCACATAGCCCTGCACACACACACACACACGTCAGCGGCCTATTGTGTGTGTTTTTCAGAGTGCGTCTAATGTCGTCTGGCGGCAGTGGAGGGAAGTAATTAAGTACAAATACTTTGTGACTGGTAACTGTATTTTACTTGAGTATTTTCTTTTTCTGATGACTCTTTACTTTTACTCCCTACATTTGGACACAACGCCCGTTACGTTTGTGTTTAAAAGATACAAATTCTTTCAATTCATTTAATTCACTCATTATTAAAGATTATTTCAGATTTGAGGGAACTGTTCCCAAAGCCGAGAACAGAGATAAATAAACACGTAGACAATAACGTTGGTTATTCTTGTTAAAAGTCTAAACATCCGATTAATTTCTCACTGGTCAGAACTATAACTGATTACAGTCTGGTTGTCCTGCAGTTGAAAAATAACAAAAACTATCACAAATTTTTCATATTTGCAAAATTATCAACAGCTGTATTGTTTCATTAATGGCAAAAAAAAAAAAAAAAAAAAAAAAGTTACTTTTTACTCAAGTACATTTGAAAGTATAATCTTGTTACTTTTTCTTGAGTAAAGGAGTGGAATCATTACCAGAGCATTTTGTTTCAAGTATCTGTACTTTTACTGTAGTACAGTGTTAGAGAAAGATAAAGATGCTTTTATATTTTATCTCATGATATGCTTATATTTGATATGCTTATAAATGCGGCAAATAAAATATAATAACCACAGCTTTGAAGCCGACATTCCACAGGAGAAAAACAAAGCAGGCCGGATGAAAGACGAGGGAGTCAAGGAACAGCTTGACCACACTCGACTTGGGAGGCCAATTATACCAAGTCTTCTTCGTGATGACGTAAAGAGGAACGTGGGAGAAGAAGACAGTGTAGCAAAACAGGATACAGCCGGTACCTGTGTTTGCCAAGCTCAGCTCGACAGCAGAAACCACATTTTTTGATACTAACGTGTGTCTCATCATCCAACCTTAGACTAACCCAACCCATGTAACTAGGAACCGCCCTAATGATAATAAAAAGAGGCTTGCAGGTGGTATGCATGTGCAGTGACAGTGAGTGTTTCACAGGTATGTCGGGAACGCGAGTTCAAAAAAAAAAAAAAAAAGAAAAGACGGGTTGTGTGAAACCAAAAACCAAAGCCGAGGCGTCGGAGTCGACAGACGCTGATCATCATCAGGAGGAGGAAAGACATCCAAGCGTACCGATGACGAAGGCCTCCTTGGACTGCGCTCCGTGCTCGTCGTACCAGGGGGGGCGGCCCGCCGTGTAGATGGTGCGTGTGCCCGTGCGGAGCAGAGGAGGCTCTGTTTTGCTCAGGGAGGTGGCGCTCTTCCTGCGAGGGGCTCCGGCAGGCGGCAGCAGCCGGTCCAACGAGTCCTCGCCGCTCCCGCTGGAAGAGAGAGAGAGAGAGAGAGAGAGAGAGAGAGAGAGAGAGAGAGAGAGAGAGGGGTGGCGGGTCAGGGCCTAAACACACTGAGAAAAGTGATCCACGGGTCTGGCGGAGACAAGGAGAGGAAACCAGATGTGATGACAGGCGTCACGCGAAAGCAAAACTGCAAAATTCAAAAGTCTTCTGATCATTTCGGATGAACCAGTCCATGTTCCACGAGCAGGAAGGGTGATTTGGGATTCTCGCATTGGAATCCACCACCAAAAAAGTTCTCTTTCAGCAATTGCAAGTATAATAGCCACTCCTTACATGCCAAACACTGCAGGGCTTCAAACACACAAATTTTGTTGTTGCTTGTGTTTGTTTTTCCTAAACATGTTTTCTACATATCCCATGACATATTTTTTCCTCCTATGCGGTGGCTCACCAAAACACTCCATCCATCTGCTGCTGCTCCAACCCCTCTGTCACACTGTAGAACCCGTGGTGGCCCACCAGTCAAAAGGTTTGCCCACCCCTGGCCTAGCCGCTGCTTAGATGCTGCAATAAGGACTGTTTCATCTATAGAAGGTGACATTTTTTATATATATACATTTTCAGGATGGCACTGCAGTTGTGTCTCAGTAGACATTTTTCACCTTACGCCACAATATTAAAAGAGATTGAAAGACTGAAGGCATGCCACTAGCTCGCTCAAGGCTAGCCAAGGGGGCACGATGCCCCTTGTGGCAGTGGGAACTAGCTAACCTTGCAGTGACAAATCTGACTGACAGAGGTTTCATCCAATCGCCTTCCAATGCTTTTTGGCGGCAAATTTTTGGGAACACTGAACATTGTGAGCGAGTTTAAATTTGGGCAGCTGTGACAAAAAGAGCGTTGAATGTAATGTTGCGGTCACGTGTTATACATTACATCACATACACCACTGTGTTGTACACTACACTGAACCAGTCTCTGCTCTGCACTGACTCTGCTAAGAGTGAAATAATCCCCAATCAAGGTCCTTTTAATGTGTTTCAAGCACATCAGACTCTTCATCAGATGACAAAAACTCTGGCCTTCAACAGCCCTTGTTCCATCCGCTAATGGAAGCTGTGTGATCTTGTCACAAGCTCCAGATGAAACACGGCCTTTAACTCAGCTTGGAGGCAGATTTTCCAAAGATTAAAAAAAAAAAGAAGAAGAAAAAAAAAATAGCTGTGACGGAGCAAATGGTGGCCTGATAAACACTTAGAGCCTGTGTGACTGTGCGCTGAGCATCTGCTGTTTTGACTCCGTGTTAACTTTTAGAGGTTTTTTGGGGACAAAACAAGACATGTGGTCGCGCAAGCCTTCAGCTAAACAGAAGTTTGTTCGGCACAGCAGGATTACTGGTTGAATAACATGCAGACTCACAGAGTTATTAGAGCAGCATTAGAAACCAAATCAGAGAGAAGTTATCAGCTCTTTCAATTTGAGAGCTAAAAACTTTGTTTGACGCGCTGAGGCTTCAAAGAGAAGTGCCGCGCTAAAACAAGTTCGGAGGTGAAGTTTGAAAAATGCCAAGAACCTCGTGGAGCCACAGGCAAATAACTCGGCGCGCTGCTTGTGCAAGACTGTTCATCAGGTACAAAAACAGGGTCTGTGTTCACTGTTTACGGAGTTGTGAAGCCTTTTGACTCGGTTTCAAAAACAAATCACCTGAACGCATGACGCACGCGCTACAATTTAGACAATTCATTCATTAACCAATCATGCAGATATTGTGTTGTATCAATACGCAGACACACTTACATTTTATATGCAAGTGGACTAATTTTCTCCAGCTGCACTGATTGCAGTAGCACAATAGTCCACAATACAGCTTAGATAGCTTTTAATTGGAATGGGGCTTTTATACTGGAGCGGGGAGGAGGGATGCGGGGGGACAATGAGTCAACTTTGTTTGTGCGTCTGTGTAATCCCACATTAAGGGACTCCTGCCTTCCTGTGGGCAAATCAAATTAATAACTCTCTTTGTTTCCAATGCGCTGCAAAGCTGAAAGTGCCCCCGCAAAAAGTGCAACTGAAAAAAAACTGGAGGACTAATGAATGCTTTACATATTCAGCCAAATGCTGTTCAGTAATGACGTGCTGAAGGCAAACCTCTGCTGACTGAGCACAGATAAAGAAGAAACACAACAAAACTCCCAGCAAAGGAACCCAGATCCCGCACTTGCTCTGACCCGCCATCAACCTCCCCGCATTAGAGGCTATTTTTAGCTCCCCCTCCACGCTGTGTGTGATTGAGAAGCTCCGTGAGGGGACGACTGGCAGCATGTCGGACCCCCGGGGCGGGGGGCCACTGCGCTGTGTGGTTACCTGCGGTCAGACCTCAGAGACCAGCAGCCAGAGATTCTGGCTCCAGCGCCGTCCAGCAGAGTCATGTCGGCCTCATACGACAACCTCCTCTCCTCCAGCTTGGCCGCTGACGTTGGCGACCTTCCCGAGTGCAACCAGCCCACGAGGGGATCAGCACCGACTACGCTTTGTTAATTACAGATATACTTCCAACACCTCCTGGGGGGAAAAAAAACTAACAAAATAAAACAAAACTAACAGCGGCAGCTCTGAGTTTTTCCAACACGCTACCTTTAGTGCTCGCTCCTTTATCCATCTGTGTGTTTGTGAGAGCCACTAAGAGGATCACCGAGGCAGCGAGAAGCTGCTTGGTTGGTATTATTAGAGGTCCCTGCACGGAAAAGCAGGAAGGGACACTTGTCCTGTGTTGATCTTCACTCTTGCTGACTGCCGGTCGACACGTGGAGCGGAGGATGAGCACGTGGCGGCAGCAGGTGTCAGGAAATCACATCACATCAGAAAAGTGTTTATAATAATCTCAACACAGACATGTTTCCCTTTAGGAGTCATAAATGAATGGCTTAAATTAATGCAGTTTTAATGGCCTGTTTAACTTGTTACGATGAGCTGCTCACAATTGGATTGTGCAACAACACTTTGTTGGTGACATTTACACCAAAGACCAAAATTAGGCCATGGGTTCAATGGGGGACATGAAAACCTCTTCATCATTCACATAAAATAAAAGAAAGAAAACAAGGCAAAATATGAAAAGTAGTATTACACTACACTACTTGAGTGACAATATTCCAAAAAGTACTCTAAAAAGCATCCTATTAAAAACTCCTGCTCCATGCACATTCACATGTTAATCACACTAACTTCCTCTGCTGAAGTGACCTGAGTGACTGAGTTTAAATGGCATTGTTCTGCACCTGCACACGTAAGATGATCTTATACCAACGTTGTGAGGCATCTATAAAACCTCGACTTAGAACGTGTGTATCCTCTCTTAAAGTCATTGTGTAATGGGTATAAATGCAGAGTAGAGGAAAAATAAATAGTCAACGAACGTTCGGGTGGTGCGTCATGACGCAGTGTGTGACGCAAGATGCGTCAACATGCAGCTCACCTACTTTCGAGGAGACCTGTATTTCCAACGCGTAAAGAATTACTACATTTTACTTTTCGGCTTATCGGTGACACACACGGGTTCAAACGCAATCAATTTGTGACGACACTGTCAGGCGCATTTTAAGGAAAGTAAGGGGCGGTTGTCGTTACCGTGTCAGGACAATGATGCCGACAACAGACAGTTGTTGAGGTGGTGGTGAAAATCCCACACAGTCACAGGCATTTCAATCACTGGTTAATAAAGATGCGAACAGCTTCATGTACCTGTCAGAGCGGGACGATATGATTTTCCTGCACTCCGCTTCCATTGAGATCTTGCGACCTCGGAGCCGGCATCGGCTGGTTAAAGCCATGGATGATTTCCTCTCATCTGTGCTGTGGCATCATGGGTAATGTAGTTTACCGTCGTGCGCGTCGTTGCGTCCTCTAAAAGCGGTGGGTTTTTGTTTTTTGGGGGTTTTTTTTTTCAACCTGTTTTTTCACCTTTTGATACATGACCAACCAAAAACATTATAGAAATACCCTTTTTTTTGGCATAATAATGACAATATAGCCTCTTAATATTTTATATTCACTCCGTGTGAAACCTGGCCGTGTTTAAATGCACACAAAGCTGATATTCTGGGAGTAATTGAGAGAGAAAAATAGGCTTACATTCCTTTTAAAGTACAACCACTCAAGAATAGAATGTGATTGTTTTGTTTTTTTTAGACCAATTAAGTGAAACTAGATCATTTTTCTCGGCCATCTACACCAGTGTGGTTGAAAAATACTGCTCTAAAGGAACGTACACGAGTTGTAGCTTAATACAGGCGCTTAGGAAAAGCCATCAGTCTTTATAATATTTTTATTTGTCATCATTTTCAACATAAAAAGTAGAGCAGACAGAGAGAAAGAGGTAGAGACATTGAGAGACAGACTTAATGACAGAACGGAGCAATAGATTGACAGATTGTCATGGAGCCTCTTCGTCACAGTTCATAGTCCGTCCGCAAAGATCAGGTCTGCTCGCTGCTCGTCGTGGACAGAAGGGAAGGAGAAAGCTGTCAACCTCCACCAGGTTCCTGATCTTCCACAGCATCAAATGTCTTTGTTAAACTCAAGAAATGTTTCCAAATGAACCTGTGAAAGACAAGCAAAGGGCTGAAATGATAAATTATTTGTATTAAACATTAGATCAAGATTGATTGATTGATTGATTATAATTAGATTTTTTTTTATTAACAAACTCAAGGTCCAGTTCACAAGATAAAAAGAAGGCATACAGACAAGCAATTGATTGATTGATTGATTGATTGATTGATTGATTGAAAGAGTTGGCCAAGTTTGAAAGATTTCTGATATCATACAATCAAAAGCTGCTGAATGGTATGACCGTCTGCGAGGACATGATTCTGCTAAATATTCCTGGTGGATTTCAGCCAGTTTTTCTGGTTGTGACCTGCACGGCCCAACAGGGGTGGGACAAAATGTCAAAACTTTCAACTATTGAAGTCAAGTGTTAAGAATTTGGAGTTTTTGAAGTTCACACCTCTGCTGAGCAGCTGCAGGTTGCGTCCCTCCTCCTGCACCTGCAGCTGCAGCACCTGTTGCAGCAGCTCCTGTCGCAGTGTCTCCTGCACAAGCCCCATTCTCTCCAGCTTCTCTCCGTTTAGACGCAGTAGTGCCCGACCTGTCAAAACAAAGCATAGCACTGGTAACCGTCATTTCCTACAGCAGTCAGTGTATTCAGATTGACTACAATGTAGGCAGTGATTGGACCTGTTATGGCGTGTTGGGAGAAGGCCTCCACGTAGGTCAGGTAATTGTGCGGACAGTGTTTCTTCAACCATTTGCAGACATCTTGTTGCGACCAGAGAACAACAGGACGGATCAGGCTGGGCTGCGTTGGGCTTGTGTTGTATATCCCATAATTGTCACTGGAGCGGTACTGAAAAAAAGACAACCAAGCCAACAAGAGAGACACGGTGAACAACTATCAGGCATAGGCCTTGTGTGAAACTGTCTTAGTGCCGATTAAAGTCCAGCTGATTGCTTGCCCTTATCGAGTCAACTTCACACTGGGAACTGATTGCAAAGCAGCCAAGTGTCACATGCTGTTGTTCTAAATGCAACATGAATGAAATATCCTTGCACAGCTTTATGCAGTGTGAACCCGCATCTCGTCAGTACTGATGCCCATCATGAAAACTCAAAGGATTTAATTGTAATTGGGCTCAGTGGACCCACATTTTAAGGGGTTTCAGTAAACAAAATGTCCCCATATTTCAAACAGCAACTTTTGGAAGACTCACTGTGGACGAGTACGTCACCAAAACCACACAACAACACTTTTGATGTGGCTGCCATGAAACAACATTAAGAAAAACTGAGAGAGGTGGCTGCTGGGAGTGTGATAAATCGTGCACTTAAACTTCTATTGATTTCTGAAGTGGCCCTTATTTAGGTGGTTAAATTGCATTTTGCTGCCGCTGTTGCAATATTTTTACTGCTTTGATTTCTTACACCAGGACCTCACCAATGTCTCAGCAGCTAGTGTGTGTATTTGTGTGTGTGTGTATGTGTGTGTGTGTGTCTGTGTGTCATATGTGTATGTCTAACTGAGTGGGGCTTTTGAGGCTGCTGCACCATGAAACACATTGATCCTCTCATGTCTGTGCACATCCTTGTGTTTCCTGATGTTGCACTGCGGTGAAAAGGAAAAACAAGTTTTCGGACAGCCTCTGCGTTTGTGACGTGTTGTTCTGAGAACAAAGTCCCATTTCTTTAAGTGCAGCCATCCACACATGAACAAACATGTTCCTTTTCGCATGTGCACTGTTCCAAACACGACTGGATGTTTCAGCGGGATCATTTTTCTTGGCAAAAAAAAAAAAGTTGTGCAATTGTTTCAAGACAAAGTGAGATTGTGCACAATTCTGTCGGTGTCCATAAACTTTGTTCCCCCACTACATACATTGTGACTTCCCTAAATTGAAGGGTTGTTTCAACTGAACACTGTCTTGCAGATGTGCGACTATTGCTGTGCTCATGCGCCCACATGCACAGTATATATGTAAGTGTGTAGTTTGTATGTTTGTGTGGTCATAGACTACTGAACTGAATTGTTTAGGGATTAATAAGGTTGTTTAAATCTAGATCTGTAAAATGAGGTTCTTCTATGATTCTGTAACACCAAGGATCTCTGTGGTAGTCTTGATCTCAGACTGACATTTTTTTATTTTTTATTTAGTAGTAATAGTACGCTGTAAATCACATCTCATTTGAGACCTTTAAAGAAGACAGACAAATAAAAATGGCTGAACTTCCTGTTTTCAACTTCCTGAAACCTCTTAATTCTCTTGCAAAGAGCTAGATTAGAACATTGATAGGGGAGGCTCTGGACCTCGTCTGAGAGTAGCGACAGTAGAACAGGAAACAGAGGCGAAGAGGCAGGAAATAAAAGAACTCCGGATGCCTCCGGACTCCAGTTTGTGTGCAACAATTTCACATTTCAGCATATTTAGCCATTTGTTTACAGCATCAAACCTCTTCTGCATCCTGCACATAAGTGCATTTGGCATGTACTTATAAGAAAGCAGAGCCAGTAAGAGAATGGAAAGATGGACACTTTACATTTCTGTGGAGTTTGCTGACAGGCTAAACTGTGGGCGAAATATGGGAGCTTGTTTGGAACAAGCAACAAATGATGTGGTCAGAAGAACATTGCCCACATTGAAGGTGACACTGTGCACTGATGTTTGAGAGGTTTGCGTGTCGCACTGACAGTAACTGGTGAGCAGCGTGAAGGACGGCGTGATCAGGAGATCCTGCTCTTTAATCTGTAAGGTGCAGAGGACACGGAGCTGCGGCGAGCTCATCGTATGGAGCCTTTCATCAGCCGGTCACGCTTAAAAATTCAGAGGGTCTCATTTGTAGGGAGTCAAAATATCCTGGGATGCAGGAAAAATTGCACTCAAACATTTTTGATACCGTATTCATGAAGCACCACAGCGATGAGAATGTCTCTCCACTGCCGGTAAAACATCATCTAGTGGCTAAAAGTTTAGATTTCTGTCTCTCTTTCTTTCTTTTAAAGCTCTCCCTTACCAAAACAATTTACCAAAAATATTCAGCAATTGCAATTTAAAATCTGAAACATAAAAAAATTATGCTGTAGAGCTTCTGTGCAATTGTATGTATTTTTTAGTTTTCAAACACATGTTGTTATTTGTTGTGGTCTTCTGACCATCTCAGCTGTGATGGGCGTCTGATTTAACGTCCCTCAAGGTTCAGCTCATTATTAAATGATTTCCCTTCTATCATTTTTCTATCTCTTTTTTTTTTAATAAAATACAATTCAATAATGATAAAATTGAAGATGGACAGCCAAGCACAAATTGCAGCACAGTGCAGTACATCAAAACAACAAGAGAGCGACCACCACATGCAGTTCATCTTAGAAGATTGGAGCAGACAAACAACACACTGGTTCCAACACTGTTATCAGGCCGGCCCAGTTCTGCGTCTGCAGCTTCATCCTCAGCTCATTACCGCCTTTTAAAGAATCTTGTGCGGCGAGCAGACAAAAGCAGGGAGCAACGCTCTTTTAAACAAGGCCAGTTTACAGCAGAGCACATGTTCTTTGTGGACGACATAGCAGCCAGCCGCACCATCCGATAGCCAAGAGGAACAGTAATTAAAAATAAAAAATCTTTTCAACGAGGAGGGAACAGCAAACCCGAAGATGTCGCACATAACGAATCTGTATGGCACAAGTTGACTTTCTGGGCAGTAACAAGGCTGTATATTCCAGGATTCAACCGAGCTCTTTACGTTCCTATACGGCAGACCCAGTATTTCTGCAGCATGTCGGAAATGTTGGAGGACCTGTGCTATTTAAAGCTTTTCTAAAAGGCTGTCCAGCAGCCCGCCAGGGAGGGAGCAACTTACATTCTCTGCTAACAAAGTGGCCTTTTGCAACAATAGAGGGAGACCTGCTGCGAAAGCCACACCACCATTCTCTTCTTCACCACCTCTGAGAGCATGTTTTGTGAACTGCAGACGGTTCCCTGCTTGGATTCATGCTGACAACATCCTTATTTCTCTTGCTACTTGGTAATTAGCTTGATTTATAAAGATCAACCTGTTTTTGAGTCGCATTTCTAGACTGAATCTTTTGCACCCATTTATATATATACACATACATACATACATACACACACATATATATATATACATACAGTATGTTTACGTACGTGTTTGTGTGTGTGTGTGTGTGTGTGTGTGTGTATATATACATATACAGTACATCAGGCTGATCTGTTATTATAACACCACAGACACCAAGAAATCAAAATGTCAGTCCCAAGCACATGAAATGATCCTCAGAGATGAGTGTCATCGTCCAACCGGCCAACCAATCATATTGAGTCATGGTGGATATGCTGCCACTTACAGATACAACTTCCCTGTTCTATACCCCAGCATGGTGAAGAACCCATCCCACTCTGGCTCTCATTGACAGTCCTGATTACATGATGCTTGGACAGTTACACTACTGTTTTGGTGGGTGTGGTTTCAGTTGTTCATATTGTATCTGTCACTGCAAAGCAATATGTGCCACAATAGCGCCACACAAGTGAGATTCATTGGATGAGCATCCAGAATTCACCACCACACAAACTCCTGAAGCTCTGCCAACCACAGAAACAATATGTTCAGCTTCATTTTCACATCCCAATGCGATACAAATGTGAACAGGAAAAAGTTTTTTGTTATTAAAACCAAGTGAATCGTTCTATCCCAATTTATTAACCCCATAGATCTTTCCAGAAGTGATACTTGGGGAGGAAAATGGTCCAACAAGTGATAAAAGCAACCAGGCTGATGGCGAGATGAACTTACATTTAATTTTCAGAAATCATCCTGTCTGAATGGAGTTCTTTGGATTTACCTGCAGGGCCTCTGTTCCCGGCTGCTGCAGCAGTTTTATGGCCCTTCCTCCTGCACTCTTCTGTCCGCGGCCATCGTGCCAGGTGAGGTTCCCTCCCGTCCTTCGACTCAGCTGCTGCTTGAAGTCCTCTGGAAGGGCTCTGTACTCGACAGCTGGTCTGCAAAAACTGAAACTGGATGCCGCTGCAGAGACAACACGATGGGGTGTAATGACGACATCCGTCAGCGAGCACAAAACATAAGAGGCGCAAACAGTATTTGCAAAAAGGAAAAAGCTCAGTGTGTGACTTGGGAACAAAAGGAATTCGTGGAGCGCAGCTGGGTGGCCTGTCATTGGGATGATGTCATCCCCTTTCAAACCTTCTATCTGCTTGCTAAGGCCCTGTTGACTCTGAGTCTGAGCAGCCACGAGATAAAGTGCCGAGAGGCGTCTCTGTCTCGACAGGCTTTGTGTGTTTCATGAAAGTCAGCAGTTCGCCGGCAAAGTAAATTTGTGCCGAGTCAGACGTATGTCAGAAAATGTGAGGTGAGCCACTTTCTCATCGTTAGACGAATCCGGCAAGCAGACGACGAACGAAAGCGGCTCAACAGCAGGTGGCTCGCCGACATCTGGTAATTAAAGGAAATGGTGTGACTACAGTAAACACGGTGGTAGCGGCACTGATCCTGGCACAAAGCCAGGGGTCGTTACTGATTCATGTGCCAGATTGGAAGAGTTTTCCTCTGTGCGTTTGAAGCTGCGGCTGCAGCTGTGTTTGCGTCTGCGCTAGCATGCATTTTCAATGGCACATCTTAAAATGACTGAGAGAATTTGAAAAGAGGACAGAACGGTAGAGACCGCCTGGGGAGACGAGGGTCTGAGGGGATGAAAGACTCTCTTTTTTTCCCTGCTTTTCTTGCTGCTGTGTGCCTCCTCTTTCAGTCACAGAACGCCTCCTACTGAGAGCGCATCATAGCCCAGCCTTGCAATCATCAAGGCGAGCCAGCAGCATCAGATTATCATGAATAAAATGTGCGTTTTTGACTCTGTGAGGTACAGTGGAACTCCGAGCCTGTGTAATGAAGTCACCTTGGCAGAGTTATGACTCCCGGAGGCCGTTACTGTAAACGCACCATTTCCCCCCTCCATATTAAAACACAGATAATTAAGGCCAAGTTAGAGTAGCTTTTTTTTTTTTCTTCCTTTAGTTTTGCCCTGTTTATGAGAGGAAGAGAGACCTCATTAAAGGCGCACACGTTTACTGTGATCAGATCCAGGTTCAAATGCTTGCCATACCTGCACTGGCTTTTTTCCACTTGACATTCTCTGCTACACTGCAAGCAGGTTTAAAAAATACAATTATTGTCATTTCAAGTGACAATGTATCGTCTCTAACGGTCAACGCTTACTGTAAAACAAAAAAGAGGGACTGAAGGAAACATCCTGCGTAAGAAGCTTTAGACTCTTGTTTTGTTTTGTTTTGTTTTTACCTAAAATGTTATATATGCGTTTCGTCACTTCGAAGGGCACAACACGACAGACAGAATTTTGAATATCAAACAAAAAACAGCGCTGCCTTGATGCCGAAGCGTCCAATCCCCGTGAGTCCCAGTTCGACGGAGCGCTGTCCGTTTCAGCACCAGGTCATCGTCCTAACCGTCCGCGTCAGAAACGCGCTTTTACGCGCGGACTTCCTCTCTATAGCCGGAGGCGTACATTGAATTTGTCACAGAAGGCTGATCTAAAAGGGTTGATTAGATTTTGACCTCAATTATTTTTTTTGCCATGCTACGACAAGACTATAGTCTACGGCGGACGGCAGGTCAGGATAAGCGACCAGCAGCAGTGACTCCAGCAGTGATGTGATGATTGAAGAGCAGCCCTACCGTCCACCGCCATGCTCCGTGCTGCCTCCCTGCCTCGCGTCCAGTCGCGCGAACTTAGAGGAGATCTCCCATCGCCTCCATCGATCGCTCCCACTTCACCTCTTGTGTTCTTTTTTTTCCCCCCCTCAGTAAAAGTTTCCTGGAGGTCGGAGTGGAGGGGCGGGTGGAGGCGCGTCACATGGTCTCGGTTCTCTCGTTGGTTCTTTGGGTTCTCAGCGCTGCGGCGACGAGAAAATGTCCCCAAACCAGAGTCCGCACGAGCTGCAGCGCGAGCTCAAGTTGCTCAAGGAAGCTCAGCTGACTGACTGGTTCCTCCGGTGCGCGAGGGCGGGCGCGAGTGCTGGAGCGAGTGCGCGCGCGCGCGCGTGTGTGTTTACGCGCTCGTGTAACTGTGTGTGTGTGTGTGTGTGTGTGTGTGTGTGTGTGTGTTTACGCGCTCGTGTAACTGTGTATGTGCGTGTGCGTGTGCGTATGTGTATGTGTGTGTGTGTGTCGTGAGAATCCGGCGGCCGCCTCCTTCTCAGGAGCCTGGTTGCTCCGCTGCGCTGCTCGGGCTCAGAGTGCAGCCTCGGGCCCTGTAATTAACGCAGCCGGTGGAGACTCTGAAAAACAGGCGCATGAAAAGGCTTCTCATCACCGCAGCGTCCGACTTAAAGCAACCCTCCACCCCCACCCCCTACCACACACACACACACACACACACACACACACACACACACACACACACACACACACACACACACACACACACACACACACACACACACACACACACACACCACCCTGGAGCCTCCTCGCAAAGAAAGGGAGCTCTGTGCGCGGCCGTGGCCTGTGATGGCGCCCTGTGTGTCGGGTCTGGACAAGCTGCAAGGCACCAGTGAGCGGCTCCCACCTGGCCAGTTACTTCACAGGTCACATAGCTGGACGAGGGAGGCTCCAGGCTGGTGGTGGAGGTGGATGAGAGACCTCATCCGATCATCACCTCAGTGCACCTCGGAGCATCAAACTGATCTCAGCACTGAAGGCCGCAAGTTGAAATATTTTTCTATCTCTGCACAAAAAAGGTGCAGAATTGTGGAAATAATAAAGCCGGTGGTTGTCTGCTCTCCCAGATTTTGGTTTTGAGAGCTCAGCTTCTCAAAGTATATGATGATATCCAGGGTCAGGTGATGTCTGCAGCCTGTCTAATGTTGACTGAACAGGGAAAAGTGACCATGAGTACTTAATTTGAATTTCCATTAGCTCAAAGAAAATACTTCAAACTGACCTATTGGGTCAGTATGTTGTTTTGTTTTTTTTTAACACAGCGTTCACTTCCCTGTTTAAAAATGTGATTAAAAGGATCGAACTGATCTGTTTGAGAGACAGCCACTGCTTTAGTGTCGCCTCAGAGAATTTACTTGCGTTTGCACCACTTTTTGCACATGATTGCTGAAACTTTTTTTTCATACAAGTGTGTTAATTATTTATTCATTTTTTTCATCAGAGTATACCCACTAGAAGAATCTAGACTACACCACTGCTACATTGGCTACCACAATACAAGTAGAATAAAATGACCACGGAGGCAACGTTTCTGAAGACAGACTGCGCTTGATTAAAGAAGTTCATCTGTTTCATCTGAGCATAAAAGGCCGAGAGAAATGAGAGAAAGACAGAAAGCATGGCCAACATAGGAGATCATTTCACTTTTCATCGCTTGAAATAATTATAAGATTATTTTTTTTCCTTTTTTTTTTTTTTTTTACCCCTCTGGCACTTTTAAGAGCGACTTGTTTTTATCATCATCCTCAGAGGAAATGTGAGTTTCGGGGGCATTTTATTGTCCAGCATCAGCTCTCAGTTAATCCACAGAGCATTTTCTTGAGGGACCCGTCTGAGTGGCGATGCTGCATGGTGTGAGGGGAAAGAGGAGGGATATGCATAGATTATAAAAGGAGGGCAAACCCATTTTTGTTTCTTCTTGGAAAGTCTTAGACAGAGCAGCCTTGACTTAAATACTTAATGTACTCTCATCTGTGTTTTTATGATTCAACCTCAGGTTGTGTTGCTCCAGTCAACATGTTCAAATCTGAGATAAAGAAACAAACCAGAAGTGGGAGCAGCAGAAGAACAGTTGACCAGAGGCATGTGAGGGTCGTCCACTGGCAGAGGTGGGCTGGATATGGATTAGGGCATAAACATCGTTTTGAAATCAAATGCACTTTGTAGAATGATCAATTAAAAAGGTCGATGTAAACATGTATGATGTCAGGCACCAATGAGGAAGTACTTTTCCTGATATATTTACAGCATTTTTTTTTTTTTTTTTACTTTATTTCAACCTTGATCATCACTAGTCTTCTAGAATATGACCACACCTTTTAAAACACATGATTTTGGTGTGTGGAGATTCAGCCTAACTCAGGCAAATGAAATAGAAGAAGAAGCTGCACAAACTACTGCACACATGTGGTTTTAGCACCAAATATTCTAGAAAAAAAGTGCCAATAAAGGTAAATTAAACAAAGAAAGGAAGAAGTCCAACATCTTCACAGGTGTGTGTCTTGGTTCCTCCTGAAGGTTCGAGGATGAGCTGCAGCCATATTTGCAATGAGAAAGATGTTTTACTCAATCAGCTGTTTAATTCAGCGTCTCTTCCCCCCCAATGGGTATGAGAAGTACTGAAAGATGTCAGCGGTGGGTTGAGAGGCTAAACTCCCCGCTGCTTTTCTTCGCGCTCGATGCAAGTGATGTTTATTTGAGGGAACTCTGCGTGAAGCCCCAACATCTCTCAGATGTTCCTCTGCATCCTCCTGCAATGGAGCCCATCACCATCTGATTTACATCCATTTAAATGTAACCAGAGGCTAAATGATTAAAACAGTGGCGGTTTATCAAACAGTTGATGGGATTAAAAACACTAGTGGGGGCGGTGGTGCTGGTGGTGCTGGTGCTGGTGCTGGGGTCTGCACACATTACCGAGCAAAGCCACACCAGAGAATTGGGGGTTACTCTGAAATTTTAAACATGGACACATTTGGCTGGGTTGGCGTTCCAGAGGATGAAAGGGATTCACTCAAATTAGTTTTCACAAGAGGGAACATCAAAGGACTGTAATATTAACACAATACATGCGATATTCACACTCAGCAGCTGCCTTTTGTGGTGAAGGTTCAAATGCAGATTTTTTTTTTTTTTTTTTCTTGCAGAATACAATTTGTGGGGGGATTTCAGCAGCATCCACTTCATCCTTCTCAGTCCGCTAAATATGTTTACTGTATCTTCAAGGACAGAGTTTCAGGAAATTATTAATATATTTCTTAACAGGCTGTAAAACATCAAAGTGTGGATGAGCATCTGGAGGAGAGACAAGGTGGCGTGAGGACAGAGCTTCACCAGCATCCAACACACGGGGGCAGTGTTGCTTTGTGTGCAGAAGGGTCTTTAAAGTCGCGCGTTGGTAAAACACCTCACGTTCTCTTTTTGAAATTGGTATTTTTAGTCAACAATGACGATTTATTCAGACATCCTGTTGTACCTAATTGTACCTTTTACACACAGTGTTTGAACTGGTTACCTAAGAAACTTTTTTTGCTGTTTGGTTTGTTGGTAAAGAATGGTGTGTTTTTTTTTTTTTTTTTCTATGCCTCTGACCACTAGGTGGCGTATGAGTAGGCCAATATCATTCAAATTGCAGGCTATGACAGGTTGCTAACTTGGGGTGAGTGCCAGTATTTTTAATTAAGATTCTGTAGTTATCAATATTTGTATGAGTGAATACAATTATTTGAATATTTGTATAAGACTGGCTGTTTCTGACTTCAACAATATTCATCTAGTTGCCGTCACTGCACGTACCCTGCTTCCTCATAGATAAGAGCACTAGGGTAATAGGCTAAAACCAACAGAATGGATAAGATAGATATGAGTGAATGAGTGATTCACTCATGAGTGATATATGAGTGATATGATATGAATTCCCACCTCTTAACATAATAAACATTTGCTTTTTTTTTTTTTTTTTTTTGAAGTACTGTCTATGTTTCTTTATTCTCTACGTGGCCCTGCGATGAACTGGCCACTTGACCAGGATGTCACCCTGCCTTCTCGCTGTGACCGCTGGGAGGGACTCCAGCAGACCGACACAACCCTGAGTGCAGGAGGAGGCAGGTATAGAACACTAGAGGATGGATGGATGGAGTATGAATGTGTTAGTCTATATGTTCTTCTCCTGAATAGTGGTTTTCTGTGAAAGACCACATATTCTGTCTGTTCAGTGCCTGTCTGCTCAAGGTGAAGTGAAAAAGTGTGATGATTACACCGTGGGCTGCCGAGTACTAAAATGTCAATGCTCTGTATGTTATTGTAGGATTGGCAATAAAGCAATACTGAACCTTGAAAAATAACCACGTTATAGATGCACAATCAGTGGAAATCAGCTCTCTCTCTCTCTCTCTCTCTCTCTCTCTCTCTCTCTCTCTCTCTCTCTCTCTCTCTCTCTCTCTCTCTCTCTCTCTCTCTCTCTCTCTCTCTCTCTCTCTCTCTCTCTCTCTCTCTCTCTCTCTCTCTCTCTCTCTCTCTCTCTCTCTCTCTCTCCTCTCTCTCTCTCTCTCTCTCTCTCTCTCTCTCTCTCTCTCTCTCTCTCTCTCGTGTGTCTGCGGCGTGCATATGTGTGTGTCTGTGTGTATTGATGTTGACTGCCTCCAGATGTGCACACACTGAAGTGAGAGTTTGGAGCCATCAAACAAAGCAGCACTTTCTGGCCAGTGTGTGAAGTGGATGTGACCTCTGGCTCTCCATGTGACCACAAACTGGGTTTGTTTTGGCCAACGCTGGCTTTTCGGCCCTCTTTTTTTTTTTTTTTGCAGTAGTTACAGCTGCCAATAGAACAAATCCCAATCATGATTTTTTTTTTTTTTTTTTTTTTAACCGTTACAGAAAAATCGCTCAGAAGTGCTTTGATTTTAGATCAATCAGTAATTCAACGGCTAAGCCATTGGGATGTATAATGTGAAGATTTGTATGTGGCATTGTTAAAGCAATCCACCGTCAGGTATCACAGCAGTCATTTGATTCTTAGTTTAACTACATTCATTTATAAATGACCTCTTCACAACCAGTTGTCACCAGTTAGTGATTGATTTTAATTGAATTCTCATAATGCTTATTAATGGCAGCATTGTAACGTTCTGATCACTTTATAGACGTCACGTCAAACTTAACTAAACATACAGATTTTAGCCCTTGGTTAGTTTTCATCTATCATATCTTCTCGACAGAAACAGCGACACTTCCTTTGCTACAGTAAACCTTCTCGTTTTGTCACTCAGTGACAATTGACAGATTAGAAGAGGATCAATCAAAGCACAACGCTGTAGATTTGACTCCAAGCAATCATCTGTAACTTAACATTCATTCATTCATATCATTTTCTTCATTCACGATCGTCAGTATGATAAATTCAACTTGAACATAAATTGCAGTATTAGAATGAAAGATTTGCCTGTTACAAAATGTATTCGCTTAGAGACATATAGGTAAAAATGTTACATTTTCCTGTATATATACATATATATGTACACTATGAATAACAGCCAGCTAACTTTTTATCGTATATAGCTATTACATGCTACATATACACACAGTATTTATATATATATGTATGTATATGTATGTATATATATATATATATATATATGTATATATAGTGTGTGTGTGTGTGTGTGTGTGTGTGTGTGTGTGTGTGTGTGTGTGTGCGTTTGCACATGCATGCGTATTTCTTTTGCTTTCATGCCCACAAACAACTTGCACTGACCCTTGTCGTATCTTTTGCTGCCAATGAGAGAAATTGCTGAACTGTGGAGCAAATAAAGGACTGTCTTATCTACTCTGCAACTTCAAATTACATTGCTTGGGTTTTGGTTCTGACAAAAAATTGGTTTTTGGTTTACAATTTGTGACGGCATTCAGGATCGTATTTTCCAAACTGTTTAAACAATAAAACAAACTGTTTATGTTCCGGCCACTTCAAGCTTCTGCTCATCTGATGGTCTGCCCAAGTTCAAACATGAATGTGTGAAGGATTTGCAAATATTAAAAGTGAAAGCGACACAGTCTTCCGGCTGAAGACACAGATGGGGAGATTTTCAGACCAGCTCAGAATTTGGACCACTGGTGTTAAAACTAAACAGACTCAAAGAAACAGGATTAGGGCAGAGCGGGGGAGGGGGAGGGGTGTCGGAATGGGAGGGGCAGGGGGTGTAAACACAAATTCCGCTGCCCATGTGTTTCACAGACTTTCATAGGCATGTATTTTGTTTTGTGATTTATGTCCACGAGCCTCAACCCCCCCCCCCCTCATCCTTAATGTGCAACGCTGGGAAGTCCAGCAGCGATCTGACGTACGCTTGAAGGTGCGCTGCCGAGTGGAAGGAATAATAGCACCAACTGTGTGCCGCCACTGGAGGGAAACTCTGGGTGGAGCAGCAGAATAAAGCTGCACTTGTTTGACAGTAACAGAGTGTCGGAGTGTGGACACTGCTGCGCTCGGCAGCGTGCTTCACGTGACACAATGAGAGCTTGTTTACAGACGGAGAGGGTGGAAGGGCCGCAGCAGAATGGCCAAACTGTAGAGCTGTGGGACTGAGCCGGGTGGGTCCAGGTAAAAGAGGTGGGGCTTGGTGCAAACAGGATACAGGAAATGAGCCGCTGTCTTATTTTGCTGCAAAATAGTGGGCACAATATGACCTTTGTTCAACATGAGGTCACTGCGGAACATTTTTCAACGAGGACTTTTAGAGCACGATTGGCTCTGTGTTGGGTCAGGGGTGAAGGACAACCAGCCAATTCATTATTCTTTATTCTGATTCTTTATTTACATAAAGTGACGCTCTATTTCCCTGTGACACTATTGGACTCTGGGAAACAGCTGTAGATTTACATTTAATACCATTAGTATTCATTCAGTATTCAGTATATCATTGAGTGTTCTATAATACTGTAATATTGTATGGTACAAGAGTCTGTCTACGACCTTGAAGGCCAAACTGTCACAGCAATTAAAAATGTGGGCCATTCCCTCCAGACAACATACAGAACAGCGTATCAGAATCACATGCTGAGGTTGGCTAATATCATTATCATCATATGAAAGAATATGAACTGTTACCATCAAAGTAGTGCCCCAGTTTATTAAGACCAAACTGAAACACTCTTTTGTGCATCAATCAACATATGTGAAAATATGATACTAAACGCAGAATCAATTCCTAGATCAAGTATGTTGTGTTTTCTATTCTTTTTCTTTTTTTTCGTGGTGTGTAATGTAATGCACTGAATTGTCCACTATGGACAATTATAGACAGTGTTGCATGTTTGTGTTAAGTCTCAATGCAGCAGTTAAATGGACACAAAACAAATTTCAGAACAAATCATGTGAATTTATGGCAAACTGTCTGAGGAACATCATTCATGCACATTAGCAAATGTTCAAACATCAGTGTGAATGACTGGGTAAAGTTCAAACACACAGCAGCAGCACTCAAGGAGCCCGTATTGTGCAAATAACAATCATATGTGCCTGTAGCCGGTACAAATTCCAAGACTGCAGGTGAAAGGTACAGCAAAGGGTCAACTTCAGACGGAAGCCAACTAACTAACTGTGCATCTAATGGGAGGCTGTAAACACTGGACTGAATTTGCAACAGTGGACTGAATTACGCTGTTTTCTGGAGATCTAAAGGCAGGTTCCAAATGGTGAATCAAGTGACGCAAGACCTTTAATCTCTGCCATGTTGGACTCACAGTCAATGACCTGTTTTCTCATCGTCCTTCAAATGCACTTTCTTGAAGTATAGATTTGTTAGTATTAAAAAAATTGCTTTCAATCGTCTTGGCCAGAAGCAGTTAAAAATAATAATATATTGCTTAAGTCTAAATGCTTGAACTGAAAAACACCCCTGAATATATTTTGGTGCATGGTTACAAGAAAGACAATGTTGTAAACTCCTTTACAATGCATACAGGTTTGTATTTGTATGAATGTGCAGACATATAAATATGAAAATAAAAGCATCATTTTACATACTGTAAAATGTTGATTCAAAATGGACCATAAACAGTCTGCACTGGATTGCCTCTATCTTCTACTCTCTTCTCCACGAATAGCAAAGACTTGTCTTGGAAAATAATTTCCATTCACTTTATATTTCCATTCAAAGCTGCCCTGCATTCCCAGAGTAACACAATGAATAATTAAGTGAAGGGAGGGAAAAGTAAAAGTAAATGAACAATGTTACTGTGGAACATGTTTTGATAAGGCGTTGATAGTTTCCCCCTGTAAAAGCCAATTGTGTAAATTATATATACGTATGTGTGCGTCTTGCCGGAACATTTCAGGAAATTGCAATTACGTGGCCAAGATTCCCCTTAAACGTGGCTTTCAAAGGAGTTGTACCTGTGAGTGGTTTCTCCCGACTGTGTGAGACGAATGTATTCCACCGTACAAAGACCAGTGTTGTGCACGAGCGTGTGGGCCCCGTGGGGTCGGCCACTCAGGCATGGGTGTGTACTGTGAGAGGCTTTAACGCAGGCTATTTATTTTTATTTGTTCCTGGAGGTTTGCTGTTAGGTCGGGGTTTGAACTGTTCCAATGTGCACGTGTGAAGTAAGAGGCCTCAAGATGGTCCCCAGATTTCACTTTGGAAACTTACCCAGTACATACAGATCACTGCTGACTGAAAGACATCAAGCATACAAAAACCACCTCTCACTGCTCGAAAGACTTTGTTGGCGTAAAATCAATAAAAATGATGGATGGATTTAAAAAAAAACAAAAAAACAACACTCTTTTCTTCAAAAGAAAGAACAAATGCCCCCCAAATTTCTTCATTCCAAAAAGTGAAGATTTTCTGCTTTTCACCGTTTTACTCATACAACATTCTAATCTAACCTTGCAAGAAACATGCAACACATCTAATGCCATTTCCTCTGTGTACAGGTGCATTGCACCCAAAGAGACTATTTTCACTTGATATTGCTCTAAACAATCTAGTCCCATTACATAGTCTTTGAATAACAACAATCAGATGAGAGTCAACATTAGACAGCAGCCGCAAGGGTGAAATGGAAATTATCTGTAAATAAGTTGCATCCATGACTGTACATTACTAATACTCTGGCGGTTACCTTCTAATTTTGGTTGAACAAAAAAAAAAAAGTCTGCTGTGGAACAAGGCCTGATGTTGTCCACCCAGGCAGTGGAGTACGATTTTCCTTTTGGCTTCCCATGATGTCACCATGGGAAAATAGCTTGTGGTAATAGAAATGCTGTCTGATTGGCCCTCAAACCGGGTGTGCATCTGAAAATAATAGACTTAACTCATGACTTAACAAAATTACAACCAAAAAACGTCAGGATTCTGCTCTTAGGGTTCCCCTCTCTCCTCCAACGTCACTTTGGTGTTACATGGAGGAGGTCGAGTGGGAGGAGCTATGCAGATGATGCCAGTGGAGCCCATTTAGTGAGTGTCTGTGGTTCCCAAAACTCACAGTGAGCTGTTGTCATTTCAGTCCACCACACCCGTGGCTGGTGTTTGGGTTCACACTCACAAGGTGGCATTCTGCTTACACACGAAGAACGGTGTGCTACAGAGACTGTTGTGAGTCTTTTTGAAGAGCTTTTTTCTTGGTCAAAATATATATGTATTTATAGATACATCATCTTCTATTAGAGGTTTGAAAGCTGCCGCATTTTTCATTTTGGGGATAATGAGGAATATTTAGAATATTCTTTGTGTTTGATGGGCGAATCCTCTTTTTTCTTCACTGGACCTACTTTTACCTCGTTTTGACGACTCGTTTCCTGACACTTTTTTAATTTTACCGTGTGGATAATCAAGGAATGCATTTTGTGATGGCTGTGAGTCCGTTTGTGCTCCTGACTCTCCTTCTGTCACTGGTGGAAAGTAAATTCTACAGACCACTTCAGTTCAACCCTTACAAAGCTGGACTCAGTCACCATCATGGTCAAGGAAAACCCACCAGCCGGCACAAGTAAGTCACTGTTACTGTCACCTTTAAATATTCACTCATGTTTTTTGTTGTACTTGATCCGTCTAGAATTTCAAAAATGCAGTCATCACAGGAAAACATGTTTTCTGACATTGTTTATCTCTGTCTCTTGAAGGAACCACTGTGCCTATGTTGTAGAAAAGACAGTGTCCTTCACTGTGCAGGAGGGGGCAGCTCCATATGTAAAAGCAGAGTATAATAAGTGCTCCTGGGGTCAGAAATGTCCAACGCTCAAGTAAGTTTATGATTATAAGAACTCAGATATTAAGAATTTGATGTTCATAAATACTAAAAGATATTTTACTAATCAAGGGATCAAAAAATATAACCGCTAATGATTTGAGTAACATTTGGTTGCCCTCCTCAGGTATCGACTGCTGTACAAACCAATGTACAAGGTGGCACACAAACCTGTCACTGCGCTGGAGTGGCGATGTTGCCCTGGATACTCTGGTTACGACTGTATGGAGGGACATCCGGCTTACCAGCACACCATCAACTCATTTCCACCTTTTAAGGGTCCACCAATGAAAGGCCCACAGTACAATGCCCCCATGTTTGGACATCCAATGTTCAAGGGCCCTCCTTTTAACGGTGCTGTAAAGGCAAATCCATGGGCACAACCCAAAGGACCTCCAACCAGTGGTTTTAACCCTTATGCCATGCGCTTCTTTGGTCCATCAAGATCCTCCTCCTACCCAGACTCTTCCTTTGAGCCATATCCGCCAGAGCCAGAGCCAATGCCAGAGCACCAAGAACCCCATCACACTGAGCATGGCCAAGAGCATGAGCATGAACATGGGCATGAACATGAACATGAACAAGTGCATGACCATGACCTGAGCCAAGGGCCTGAGGAACACCTACCAGAAGAAATCCCAGTACCTTCTCCTGGAGAGCAGCCTGAGGAAGAAACCATAGGTGTGTTTTCATTCTCAGAGATTGTCAATATTCATTCATTCATTCATTCATTCATTCATTCATTCATTTTCCATACCCGCTTTTTCCTGAGCTCATCTGTTTGAGACAGATTGAAAATGTTGTCAAAGCAAAAATAACAGCTCATGTAAAGTCTCACTCTTACTTCCATTTCTTTCTCTCTTTAGACCAAACATTAGAAAATGAGACCGAGGAACGAATACAACGAATGGAGGAAGATGTCCAACGTCTAAACCGGGGGCTGGAAACCCTGAGGGGGACTGTGAATGGACTGGAAGACAGTCTACGTGCATCACTGAGAGAGGATGCCAATAGGATGCTTTCAGCTCTGCTCTCTGCCGGCCCTGGTCCTCTGCCTGCACCAGACGTAGCCTCAAATCCATCTACTGTTGGGTTTGTTGAGATTCCGGGGGGAAATCCTGATCAAGAGGGTTTAGATGGGAGACATGTGTTTCCGGGTCTTGCAGAACTGAAAGCAAATGTAGAGGAGCTCAGAACAGAGCTAAAAACAAAGTCAACAGAGCTGCAGGAGCTCAAAGCAACGATAATGAGGCACGATGAAGAGCTCAAGACAATGTCGGATAGACCATCAGATTTATCTGCTTTTACTGGGAATCCTGGGGGGAATTCCCAAGGTGCAATAGAGAAGATGATGGAAGGCAAGCTGAGTGAAGCCAGGTCAGAAATTCTGAGTGGGTTCGAGAGGCGCGTGGAAAGTGCAGAGGAGCGATGTGAGGAGAAGGCTGGTGATGTGCATCGTCAGTGCCAGAGGGAACACGGTGAGAGGCAGGAGCACATGGAGGAATCTTTACAAGAAAACACCAACAACTTGAGAAAAGAGCTGAAAATCCTGCAGACACGGATGCACGGCTTAGAGGGCTCAGACAGCTGCTGCAGCAGAATGGGAGGGCTTGTTGACAGGGTGAAGCTTCTGGAGACATCGGTTGCCGGCCTTAACCAATCCCAGGGGCACCTGAGAGTAGAGTTGGGAGGACACAAAGACCACATAGAGGGAATTCTGGAGGGTCGACTGGGGTATGTCGAGGCCAAGCTCAACCTGACAGGGCAGATTACAAGCAACGAGTACAGAAGTGTGAGTGGCATGCTTGACAAAGCTGAGATGGGCAGCGGCCTGGAGGCAAGGATGGAGGATAAGTTGAGGGCTTTGGAAGGACGTTTACTCACAGCGTTGGAGGAGCTGGGCAACGCCACTGTTCCTGCACTCCTGGAGGGTCAGGTTGTTCCCACGCTAGAGACAGAGCTGGAGTCGCTCCGGTCAAGACTAGAGGTAGATGTGGACCGAGTGCAAAAGCACTTGACCAGCCTTGAGAGTCTCTGCACCTCTTCGTGTTCTTCACCTCACAAACCATCTGCTTTACAAGGAGACTCTGCAACAAATGATAGCCAGGCTGATTTGCAGAATGTCAAGGAGACGCTGGACATGCAAGAGAATTATTTGAACAGTCTAAATGTTACAGTACAGCAAATTATGAAGCGTCTAACTATCAGGGACCAGCAAGAACAAGTAGAGGAACGTTATCCCATCGACGGTGAGCTCACGATACTCAAATTCAAAGTTCTTTCTGTTAACCATACCCTGAAAAACCTCCAGCATTCCCTGGGGTCAGTAGTCCAGCAGGTTGTTCATGCCAATAGCTCCTGGCAAGAAAGAGAAGCTCGGCTGGCTCAGCAGATAAAGGGTGTCGTCCAGCTGGTTGGACATCAGGCTTCCATGCTCGGCGCAGGCGAACGCAGACTCACGCGACTGAAGGGCGAGCTTCAAGAAATGAGAAGACGGCTGGCTCAAGAGGTGCGAGGATGCCGCACCACAGCTATGGGAGTCCAGAGAGAGGTGACTGAGGTCGGTGGTCGTGTTGCCAGTGTGGAGGATCAGTGCAAGGGTCTGAATTCCTTGGCAGAAGACCTGGAAAGAATAAGGGAGGAGCTGGAGGGGCAATCGCACGGGCTTCTCCTGCAAGTGAACGGGACACTCACCAGCCATGCTCAGCAGCTGAATGAGCTCAAAGATGAACTCAGAAATTGCACATCCAAGGTGAATCTGGCTCCACAGAGTTTAGAACTGGATGAAAAAGTGAGACGTGGGGACACTTTCACCTTGAATTAGATCATGTTTAAAAATCAGAATAAATACTTAATGGTTTTGCAAAGGTCCACTAGAACTCCATCTCAATATTTCTTTTGAGGTTATGAACCTGCACTGATTAAAATGGTTTAAGTAACAAGTGTAATGGGGGGGTGGCCAAATCTGATAACTGAGAAACAGGACAATAGAGATACGAACCAGCGGCCGAAGGCAACTGTGTCAATCCACCATGGCAGTCAAATGAGAATGATCCGTTAATGTTTACATGTTTAAATTTTGTATTGATTTTCTTATGTCTAGACTAGAAATGCATTATATGTTTTTATATGTTTTTATATGTTTTTATTTCTTGAGTATTATTTTCTATTTCAATTGTTATACTGCCTGAAAAACTTGCATTCATGTTATACACAGATTAAACTCGGTTTTGTTTTGTTTGTGTGTCAATAATCTAATAAAACATGACTTTGCTTTCTTGACTTGACATTATTATTATTATTATTATTATTAGTTGGTTGAGTTTGTTTTTTTTTGTCTGACTTTCTTTCACCAGCCAAAACCTAAATTGGTCTTGCTTTTCTCACAACTTGTATGAGTCAACTTGCCAGGTCAGTTTGTTGTATGACTCACAAGGTAAAGTGTTTACTTTCTTCCACAGCAGACACAATTGACAGCAGTGGAGCATTGATGCTCCTAAATGTGAAGGATGAGGGAGACTTCATAGAAATAAACAACTTCCCAGATCATTTCTGTCGGCGTCGCTCCCATTTCATGAGAAAACTCTCCAACGCCACGGAGAGAAACAACGGTAAGGTGATACAGACCCGCAGTGTTCCTCATCTCTCCCTTTAGGCCATAAATCATCAAGGTCGGCCAAGCCCGGTTCTCACTTGGCCACCTTTAAAAAAAAAAAAAAAAGGGTGATAGGTTGCTAATAACCCTGCCCTGGTATACCAATCGTCGATAGGACAAAACACCCATTAAAACTGCAGCAATGTTGGGAATGAGCTCAGGGCGGTGCGAAAACATTTTATCTGGAGACATGTGGTGAATAATAACTATGGAAATACCTGGTGGAGCTGGCCGGGAGAGGGGCAGAAAAAGATTGACAGCAAATTTATGTTAGAGGCAAAGAGATGGAACAATTTTCAGACACGCTAAAATAGATATATGGTGTGGATGTATTCACAGAGAGCCAGTAAGTGACGGAGAAACAGTTTGCTGCGTATAGAAGCCTGTATATTGTACATTGTTGCAGAGTTCCATCAGAAAAATGGAAATTATGGGAAGCTTCAGGTTGCCGAGGCCGTTCTTTCTACACAATCTAGGGCGCAGATTGCGGTCAGGTCAACAGATGGCAATTTCGCAATCATACCCGACTCCTCAGGTGTCATATTTCTGGGCATTTTTGCAGCAGCTGTAAGCACCGACAGTGAACGCTGCGTGTTCATTCAAGTGTTTATGTGAATATACTGTACACATAGAACCCGGTCTGATTTAACTGAAAGGATGTTCTGCATTTTCACACCCACTTTTCATTTAATGGCAGCTTTTGGAAAGTAGTCACTGCAGAGGATCACAGTGTGATCACAGTGGTCATGATGAATTAATTAACTGTGCACCACTTGGTAAGTTCCGAACCTAATTCCACCCTCAGTTGTGCCTGTGCTTTTTAAGTATTACTGATTTTCTGTGTGTCCTTAAAGTTCACATTCCCTTGTCCACCTGAAGAACAACAACACATTAATCTTACGCGTCCTGCTGTGGACACTCGGGCAGGAGGGGCAGTCAGAAGCTCGAGTAAATCTGTCTCCTCTGACTCAGACTCTGGCTCGCTCATGGACTCAAGAGTTACACTGCTCGCGGTCAGTCACCAGCCAAGGCAGGCACCCACATAACAAAAGGCAAAGCTGGCACAACGACAGAGGACAAAGGATATTTGCGTAAACGGAACGCTGCAGTCGTTGAAAATATGAATCATCCGGCGCAATGTCCTCTGCGGACATGCAGGGTGAATATCCCTCATCTTTATTCCAATGACAGTCACAGGACAGACGGTCTTCATTACAGTAGACTCACACAGTGAAACTCTCCCACCACTTTAAATCAGATAGTGACTAATGGGCTCCGGGATATAACACCGTTAAAGAACTCGTATAAAAAGAGAAGTTGGCTGGAAAATATGGCAAGTTTTTAGCATCATGAATATTCAAGTCGAATGAATTCTGTGAGATTTAGGGATTAGGTCATGCTAATGCTGATCCCCTTAAAAGCGCTTGACTGAGAAACACTGAGGATGGATTCTTGCCAAAATGAATTGCCTGAATTAAAACTTGGCTGATCAAATCAAAGAGTAGATGAGAGACAAATAAGGATAACAGAGGAGAGATGAGTGCCTCAGGAACCATATCGTTTGCACTGTGCTTTAGTTGAAGGTGACCAGACGTCTTCATGAGAAGCTTTTTGAGCCTGGATCCAACTTTCCTCCTCCAGTCAGCTGAGTCAGGAGGATGTGACAGGAAAGTCTCATGGACTGAAGATAAAAGATGGGAGAGCTTCCTTTAAGAGTCTCTCAGTGTGGATTTTAATGACACGGTGATGTCCTAATGGGTCATTGTTCATTGTTGCAATGGAGTTATTAGGGCAACACTGGTCAGGATAGACATACTATTTCAAAAAAAAAGAAGCTTACATGAACTTATGAACTGTAGAGCTGTTGTTTTCTCTATCAGAAGGGCCAACATTATTTGTTCACTCATTTTTCTTTATGTAAATCAAATATTTAATCAGATATTGCCTCACTTTTCTTTGTGAAACATAATTGATGGGTCATTTGTCATTCCTACCTCTGAGCTTGATTTAGATAATTGATAACAACTAGAAGTGGGCTCTTTATTCGTTTCATTGTCCACTGTTATACAACAATAAGACATGTATACTGTATATATTATTATATTGATGTATTTCCAGGCATTAAAGTGGTCTGTTTTGGCTCCCTCTCTGGCAGTGAACGGCTCATTTGAGTCCCAACAGGAAGAATCAACAGGAATTCGCTCAGGAAGCCATAAAAGTCGGAAGGCCTCAGGCCTTAGTGTCTATAGTCACTGTTGAAACTGCGAGCTGGTTGGTTGTCTGCTGTCTGCGTTTGTCCCTTGCCTTTGAAAGCGTTGCCTCCAAGTATGCGTCTTATCAGTTGTATTCCAGTATATGTTTACACAAAAAGCTTGCTGCTCTTGGTTATGTCCTCCTTTTTTTCCTTTTGTCTCTTCTCCATGTCGTGAAATATTAAAGTGTTTTTTGTTAATGAATTAATTTGTATTATCGGCATATCTGATGTTTGCTTTGACTTTCTCAGGCTGCTGTCGCCGTTACCGTGGTTGTTGCTAATGGAGCTAAAGCTTAACTCATGCTAATGATAACGTTCTAATGCTACTTAAACTTCACAAAATGTTTATATTGATGGTGTTACAATATTGAATATGTATTTTGTTGTTTCGGCTTCACTCCATGCACTGTGTTGAGTCTGTATTGAATAAAAGGAGTTTGAATACCACTTCTTGACTCATGTTGTGTGTAAATGGTGTTTAGCTTGCTGTAAGATTGTGGTCTCTACACCTGGAAAGAGGGCACTTTGCTTGGATTGGACTAACTAAGGAATTTAAATGCTGTGTATCTGGTCTTCGGCTGTTCCCTGATATCAACAGAAAATACCTGGAGAATAACATAAAGTTCCAGGCTTTGGAATTCTCTCTCTGACTGAGAAAACTTCTCAGCAGACAAAAAGGGCAATTGATCATTTCTTGTATTTCATCAACTGTGCTGCTTCTTAAGTGGATTGCACTGAGCGGAATCCAATCTATTAGTTCCAATCTATCTTTGTGACTTGGAGATCTTCTTTTCCCCGCCTTCAAGCACAACAATCTAAACAAATGACAGTGAGTTGTGAGTGGGTGATGTATCATTGGGATGACAACGGAGAGAGCAATCAAACCATTCACTCCCATTAGAAATATAATATAACATTTTCTGTTATTTAGTCTCTGATTTATTTAGACCCTGAGCTTTCAACTTTCTTCACCACCATCCTCTCACATGTAGAACTTCTGTATGACAGAATGTTGTGACAATCACCTTCGAGAAGATGTTGTTGAATTTCGCCGCTACGTCTAAAATTCTCTCCTTTAGTTAACTTTCCTTTGCATCGTTGAGCAGAAGGCAAGACACAATTACACTCACACACAGCTGTTCATTATTCTGCGTTAACTTTCAAATTATTCACTCATGAGGGACAGACCAAAATTTCCAACAGCACCAATTAGTCACATTTGCAACAGCTCGCTGGACCAAGGCGCGCTCTCGCCTCAAGGTCTGTGAAAAGGTTAGAGGATGAATTCTGGAACCAATGCCTTTATACTTCATGACTGATCTAAATCACAATCTGTATGTTTTCAAAAGTCCAGTGTGTTGTTGCTACTTGGTGTTTATTACTTCACATGTTGCAATCCCGCTGCCTCCCCAGCATCCATCATTTGCTTGAACGGCACTGCTGTGCAGAATTTCAATTTGCTTTTTTTGGAATCTTCTCAACTCCACTACAAAGCGTTTTCACTTGGTATTCAAGTTTCAATAGGTTCCATAACCAGTCAGTTTTCTTTATGCAGAATATATGGATACATGAGATGAATCCAAAAAAGGCATCATACTTATATACCATACAAATATCCATACTAATCCATACTTATTAATCTATTTATTTTGTTCCTTGGAAGGGCTGTGCCTCTCCCTGGCCTGCAGTGCGGTGGTTGCTGTCTGGAGTGATTTGTTGCAGCTGTAGTGTCCATACAAACTACCAGCTGCCACAACCAAGCGACACAATCTCACACACAGACATTAAATTTGCTAAGTTCAAATTTTCAGAGAAATGTATTCGTTCTCCAACTTTCTGATGCTTAATTTACGACTCGTATGTAACTGCGATGCCTCGTCATTGTTCATTTGTTGTGATCTCTCTCTCTCTCTCTCTCTCTCTCTCTCTCTCTCTCTCTCTCTCTCTCTCTCTCTCTCTCTCTCTCTCTCTCTCTCTCTCTCTCTCTCTCTCTCTCTCTCTCTCTCTCTCTCTCTCTCTCTCTCTCTCTCTCTCTCTCTCTCTCTCTCTCTCTCTCTCTCCACCTACGCCCCATTTTTTCTCTTTTTCCCCCCCTCTCTTCAATCACTCCCTGTTCCTCCGTCTGATCCGCCCACCCAAGAACTCTGCGTGTCCAACAAACAAATAAATTACTTATCGGCACCTTGCACCTCTGCTTTCCATCTCGGCTTCTGTAGAGCAAATCGGTTTGATTTCGACTGTCAGACAAGAGTCGTGTTCTCATTATCACATGCTTAACCTTTGAATTGAACACTGCTCGTGACCAAATGAGATTGTGGTTCATTTTAAAAAAAAGTGTCTTCCTTCAATATGAATAATTGTGAATATCCAGGTCCAAAGTGTCATCACTGTCACAAATTTGTTTGTGATGTTATCAAAAATCAGTTGTGGCCTTATTTTACTTATTTGATTAACTCTTCAACACAATTGTGGTCTGGAGTACAAACAAACGTGACAAAGAAACAATACAAGTGCTAAGTCAGAGTGAGTTATTAATCAAACTGGAAATGTCACGTCTGTGTACAAGTGCATCTACGCATTATTCAATCTAAATAGTGACAAAACACTAGTGAAGAAAGCACCCAATTGTTACTGGGTAATTGCATTGTTGAATTACCAGACAGCAATACAGCCATTAAAAATATATATAGATGGCCAGTTTAATATTCAGACAAGTATTTCTTTCTATATATGTTTTACCCTTAGTTTTGAACCAGACCAAAATATACTGCTAAAAAGTAGTGAATGACTGGTCTCAGATAACTGAGTCATTGATTTTTCAACTTAGTACCTGGGTTTTACCTTTAACTTAATGTGATTAAATAATTGTTAATCAGCAAAGGGTTTCTACCTCATGCAGCACAGAGAAAATCAAGTCAGTCCTGCCGTTTTGAGCTGATAAACACGACCGCACTTTTTTTTTTTTTTCCCCCCACCGTGGCCTCTCGTTACTTTCTCTCATGCTTACTTTCCTGCTTACTGTCATCTCTTATGAGGGCGCAATGTACTGCGGCGAACCATTTGCTATGACACTAAGTTCATCTCAATGTGTCAGGGGGAGCCGGCTGAGGACGACCAGGACCCTGCACCAAAGTATTAATATCACAGCGTGGCTCCTCACAGGGCGCTGACAGCCCCGCAGTCTCCGAGGAGCTAAGTGAGTCAGCCTGGGTGCCCTTAAGCAGCTTTCCATGACTCTTGGCCTGTAAGCAGCACTTCACCAAGCACCACTGTGGTGGTGGCTTTAATAAGGTAGAGTGACATAGCGCTTCCCATGCTGCTGGAATCCTCCCCAACCAGGGCTGGATTAAATAAGGATGACACTTTTCTTCTCTTGATGGGCTTTTAATTTGGACCAACAAATTGAGCACAGTATCACATTTCACAAAAAAAAAATGTGCTTTAAGGTGCACCAGCACAGTGATTCATCCCGAGCAGCACACAGCAACAGGTTTTTTACTTGACAAAACACCACATTTTTGGAGGGGCTCCATGTCTTTTTCGTGTGAATCATAAGCCATTATTATTATAAATAAATAAATAATAATAATAAAATAAAATGAAAAAATAATAAAAAAAAAATTGTCATAAGCTATTACAGGCTCACGATATGAAATTAAAATCAAACCCTTTTCTCTTTGAAGTAAAATTCAGGCTATGACTGAAATTCACTGATCCTGTTTGAAAAGATCAGAATCAATTTATTCAAAGCAAGCGGTGCACGTTTTCTGTTTTTTTCCTCCCCAGAAAATACAAATCTTCTTGTCATATTTCACACCCATAATGAAATACATGCGCTACAGTGTTTAGTTTATGTCTTGCCAAGGCCAGTCAAGAATAAAGCAGCACACACAGGCCATAGAGAAGCAGTGCCAATCTTTGCTCTTCTAATCAGACAACACCATCTAAGCCAGGTATTATTGATCAGTGCAGGCGGCTGTGCAAAGTTTGGAGCTCTTGGTTACTGCAGCAAGTTCCCACTGGGTTGATGCTAAAGTTTATAGCCTACTGTGTATTAATGAGCGAGCCTCTCCTCCATTCTGGGTAATGACGGCTGTGATGAAATATTGCTTTGGATAATTTGTAAATGTAGTTTTTCTGGTGCCTAAAGCAACGCGGGCGAAATGCAATCAAGGTTTATTGTTCGAGAGATGGAGGGAGACGTTGCCAAAACTGCAACAGCAACTCACAAAGAGGAGAGAGTGAGAGAGAGAGAGAGAGAGAGAGAGATGGATAAGGCGCACTATAATTACAAAGTGGTTTTGATTTGGGGTTCAATAGTCCCTTCAAGCACAGACTCAAATTAGGGATGAGTGCATCGGGAACAAAAGGGACTTGGGGTTGATGGGGATGAGGTGGGATTGCTTCTTTGAGTCATCAGTGAGAGTCAGAGCCGCCAGTTTACTGCTGATCTCTCTCTTTGCCTTTCCGTCCTCTCTCCTCTCTCTCCTCTCTCTCTCCCTCCCTCTCTCTCTCTCTCTCTCTCTCTCTGCCTTCCTCCTCCTTCATTTCAGTGGGGCTCAGTGCATCTCACCGTGCTGATGAATGCATGCGTTGAATGACAGTGTGTGTGCGTGTGTGCGTCCACCTGACTGTGTCCTGCTGCTGAGCAGATGCATGTGACAAACCAGCTTCTCCAGCATGAGGCTCAACCAGGTCCACATCCCTGTCGCTCTGTCTGTCAGTCTGTCTGTCTGTCTGTCTCTCCTTGGCTGGCTGGCTCGTCTCTTTGTCTCTTTGCTGGTGGCTGGCCGAGCTGCGGTCCTTAGAGTCCTGCTCTTCACCCGGACTCCATGAGTTTAACTGAGAACGAGACGTCTCTTCGTGGAAGGTAAGCGAGAGCACACTGACATTGGAAAATAGCAAGAATCAAAAATTGTCTGTTGAATGTTGTCTTTCTTTTATATTGACTGATATTTTTCAGCACTTTAATTTCCTTTGCAGCGGGTCTGGATGTTTATTGCGACTGATAGTCTCTGCTGTCTCATTGTTATTGCCTTGGAATTATTGCAGGATATTGAAGGACATGAATTCAAGTTTTAAGGACAGTCTCATAAAGTCAAAGCAGTGCCGTTGAGGAGTAACAGCAACGGCACTGGCATCGCAGCCAACTTCTCAGACCTCTGGAGTAATTGGTAATAAAACAACTGACAACAGCGGCAAGCTTGTTTCAGTTAAATGTTCAGGCATTGCTTTAAATGACCATTTATTCATTTTTCATTGATGTTTGGCTGCATGCGTGAACGGCTTCACCGTGACCAGATAAATATAAATGACAGTTGTTTGGTTGGTTGGTTGTTTTTTTCAGTTATCACACCCTAGACCCAGTTTCATTCGACAATGACTGTACAATGGCGAGATTTTGTCAAACATGATTTATAAAAAAATAAAATAAGTTAGCAACCCTGAACTGATTGTCCAGGTCAAAGGCAAATAATCCGTTTTGCAAGAACAGTTGGAGGAAGGACGTTATAACCTCGACGCAGGAGTGTTTTTCCTATACTATAGCTGTGCTTATGTAATATGTTTGTGTCGGGGAGAGGAGAGGAAGCAATAACGGTTGAGTGGTGATGACTTATTAGGGTGGCAGAATTGTACTTATTTATTTATTTAGCTTTGTTTTTACTCTTGCCCTTCCTGTAGGCAGCAGATCTGAGGCTAGACGGAATTTCAAAGGCGTATTAACATGAGAGATGCTTCATAGCATACACTGCATATTGTAATTGTTCATTAAAGACCCACATTATTGGCAGTGGACCTGTTTAGCTGAACAACGGTTTAACGTTTAAGTGTATTTCATCTTTTTTTCTCATTTGGTTTTGAGTGTTAAACCTGCCAGTATATTATATCACATAGTCTATATCCATTTTGCGAAATAGACACAAACAATTACTTTAAACAATGCTGCAACATTAAGAAAATGTATTCATCGGTAGGTGCAGAAAAAGAAAACACTGGACAAGATTCAGATATGTTGTCAAATGATTTATAATAAATAAATAAATAAATAAATAAAAAAGCTGTTTGCCACACCCAGAGATCATCTCTGGACTGTTTATCATCCATCCATGCATCTTCTATGCCCGCTTCCTCCTGCACTCAGGGTTGCAGGAGTCTGATGGAGCTTCTCCCAGCTGTCATGGGGCTAACTCAGGCAATGTGCACCCTGGACAAGTCACTTTTTATCATAGTCAAGAGAATTCAGTTTACAGCCACCATCTTCACCATGTTTCCCATCAAGAGACATTAAGTGTTGTGCAGGTCAGGGGAGAATATTTGATCTCCTTGTGGCTCCAGTTAGTACATGTGACAGTGAATCTCAACAACCCAGATGCCTTGCGCAGTGTTTTACTGCCTTCATCTATTTCAATCAATAAATGCTGCTCATGTAGCAACCATCTCGTCCGAGTGCAGTGTGGCAAGATTGAAACTCGTGGCCCGATTCTGAATCAACCTCATATCAGGAAGCATAAGTGCCACTTTGTGAGGTCATAAAACAGAAGCTGAAGAGAGTGTTCTTCCGTGCTGAACCCACCTGAAGAATTTGGATGACTTCATTTGTATGTGCTGCAATTACACACATGACAGTGAATCTCAACAACCCACCTTCCTACCTCACAGGGTGAATTCAAGCTTTGATGCTTGAGTGCTATGATGTCGGCAGTTTAGTGAAGAGATAGCTGTAGTCTGGCTTCTTGTCCCTTCCAGCAGCTTTTTATAGAAATGAATGGAATCCACTTTTGATGATGTACCCACGTCTCCACCCTGATAGATACACAATGCCTTCAAGCAGCAAGCCAACAAGACGGCTACATTTATCTGCCTCTGGTTTGTTTGAAGGAGCCACCTAACACAGTCGCAAAAGTTGTATGATCAGCGTAACGTGTGTGATCCTGAAAATTGTATTTCTCCACTCATTGCATGAGATTTCTCACAGTATACAATCTTAAATATTTGAACTTTAAATACTTTGTCACACCCACTGGGAACAAAATACGGTGAAGGCTTCAGCCTGTCACTGTCACTGTCACTGTCGCTCATGATGTGAACAGAAGGCAGTCACCCAGTAATAAAACAACCTACCACATCTCAAGCGTCCTGCGGGACCCTCGGGGGATATGTCACAGACTATATGTTGAAGTAGGAAGATTATTTTTTGAATATTGTATATATATAATATAATATTGTAGATAATATAATTTTTGAAAACAACTCAAAATCATCAGAATGAAAGTCAATATATGACATTGTTGTAATGTCGTCATTCAACCATTTCACCAAAACAAGGCAAATGTTTTTCAGAGTAGGGAAAAGCTAACCATAAAATAGCCAACATGTTGGTTTCTCTCTGTGGGAGGTGAGCACTAAACATACACAACATCTCAGGATTAAGCTTCTAAAACAAGGCAACCATGAATTACAATGGGGCTTTGCAAAGAAAGAATTGTACAGTCAATATGATACATACACAAGGGAAGTTACCGATTACATCCTAATGTGCTAAATCCCATATCCCTGTCATGTGGCTTCATTTATTGCAAGCTCCAGGTTGTGACAATCCTGAAATACACCCTCTGATGACAAGAGTATTGAACAAATATGCTGCTGAGAACAACACCACAGCACAACAGTGGTGTCAAACTCAAAGAATATTTGTTTCATCAGAAGGATAATGGCCTGAAAGCCACTAGAAAGCAATTATGGCTGTAGAATACCATTACTGTATGAGAATTTGAGTTGTGGCCGAGATGTTGAAATTCCAGTCGAGCGATGATTTCATTTTTTTCTGCAAACGAAGGTCAAATTGATCTCCTGAATTTTTTCATTTTCTTTTTTTTTTATAATAGCTTTCAGTGGCAACAGGTGGAAACTAACCTTTGGCTATAATCTAATAATGCGTTCACTCGTTCTGAAATGTGCATTGACCTGCACTGGCCCTTCCAAAATAAAATAAGATTTAACACTACTCAATATTTAATGTTGCCTTTTTTAACACAGAATAAGGTCATCAATGTGAGCAACAGAACAAGTCAGCCAGCTCAAGCATATAAGATCCAATGTGACACTTTACATGTAGAAACACACAGCGTTCGGTGACTCAGGATGTTAAAGCCACAAACCCTTGAGGTGCACCGACGCTGTTAACCAGCATCATGGTTTCATCCGCACAGCAAGAAAACTGGCCTGAGAATCAGCGATATTAAACATAACAGTTGCATATTTAACAGTGTCATTTAGTGCAGGTCAAAGACTATCCATGGCTGCCACTCACTGGAGGCCCTGCTGACATTGTATTTGTCACTGCTCATGAGCTCATGGATGTGCTGTCTGTTCCACTCTGACCCGCCTGTCAGCATTTTAACGGCTGCTTATCTCCTCTGACCGCAGCCACTCGGCGGGACGAGTGAAAGCCTCCGTTTAGCAGCATCTTGGGTAATCGGCATTCAAAATATGAAATCGCAAACTTCAAGGTTAAGTCTGCAATATTTGGAGATTTTGAAGAAGAAACAGCGACATCAAGGGGTCATATTTCAGAATTCGGGGTCTTTCGCTCGCTCTCCCCCTCCTGAGCTTGCCAGTGAGCTTCTTTGTTGGTTTATTTGAAGACGCAAGCTGTCACCCTTATTATGAAACACAGCGTCTATATCTGGCTTCCTTAGAAATATGGTGGTGCAAGATGGCAACTATCTGTTCCTATATATAAATACATACATATCCGTAAGGGTAGGAAAACCAAATTACTGTTATTGCACTGCCAGGATACACTTTTATTAATGTATTTATGGGCAATAAGTAGTAAAGCTTTAACTAATCCAAAAATCATAAATCGGGCCAAAGATCACAAACTGGATATCTAAACAACTACTTGTCATATTGACTGAAGAAGTAAACTGTGGCTGCGCAAACGCAAAAATCTCCTTCAAACTCATTGATGATGTGAGCTAAATGTCCCTAGCAATGTCCTAAAGGCATCTGATTAATGACAGGTGAACACACAGGAGGTACTCAGGAAGGCATAGAGACGTGATGACAGTAGACTGACTAACAGCTCAGCCAGTGTCGAAATACTGAATCTGCCACAGAGTTATTGGTATTTATATCTGCATCTTTACTTAGTCTAGATGTGCAGTTGCTGTCCAATAAGCAACATAAAAACACAAACAGAGCAATATATTTTTCCTGACAAAGCCACCTGATGGTGAAACTGTGTTCTTGATTAATAAAGCGGTTTCTAAATTTGGGTGACGCTTTAGCGACACTAAACTTTATTACTTCCCTGAATGATGGGACATTTCGTCATTGGCCGGGGTGCCAACGTGCGTACTTGGCAATGAATCCTCTATCTTCGTCCTACGTGATTGTCCTTGAAAGTCAATGTTGCTCCTACATTATGTCTGATCACATTGAAACCGTTTCCTCCGGTCATGTCCCCTTGCGCAGTGTTTTACTGCCTTCATCTATTTCAATCAATAAATGCTGCTCATGTAGCAACCATCTCGTCCGAGTGCAGTGTGGCAAGATTGAAACACGTGGCCCGATTCTGAATCAACCTCATATCAGGAAGCATAAGTGCCACTTTGTGAGGCTATAAAACAGAAGCTGAAGAGAGTGTTCTTCCGTGCTGAACCCACCTGAAGAATTTGGATGACTTCATTTGTATGTGCTGCAATTACACACATGACGGCATCAAATGTAAGTGTGTGTCAGTGGAGTACAGCAATGTCTCTTTGATTAGAGCGTTTGTCTCTCTCAAGCCCTCATCTCTCTTTGCTGAAAAAGGTGCACCGTCTAACTGAGTTCTTGAGCTCTTACATGGGAAGAAGGCCATCAGCATGCGTTGACACGTGTGTAGTGTGCAGAGCTCTATTGTGAACAAACTGTATGATTTTTAGACAACTGCAACACCACATCACAAAAGACAACATCAACATTCAACAACCTCAACACAGCTGGTTTATCCTCAAATCCAAAATTAAACAGCTCTACCGAGTTGCATTTGAGAGAAACTCCAGAGGGTGAAACCAAGATGAAAAAAACAAAGAAAGAAAGAAAGAAAAAAGAGTGCAATATTTCTCCAAGAACACAACAGGCTTTGCTCTTGGTGAAATGGTTCAGCTTGACGTGCCTGTACGTGGCTGTACAAAGAACTCTGGAGGATGCGGCGATCCAATGCTCTCTTCCTTCATTTCCAAAGTAAAAAGCAAAACAGTCTTACCGTGACAGAGGCCGATGCGGCAGCACGGGTTGCTTCCATGGCATCCACAAAAATAATCCAAAAATCAGAAATCCATTATCCAACATCAAGTTTGACAGCGGTCAAAAACTGTATGGCTGCGCTCCACTCAAGAGAGCTGCCGGCCCCATTAACCACACTAATACAGTGCAGGTGCTGCAGTCACCTGCCTACGGTGATGAGGGGGCGTGGCCTCTTAGCGCAAACTGCAACACAATACAAACAAACAATCAAACAATTATTTGGTCCATAATTAATAAATTAAATAACAATGGCAAAAAAAAAAAAAAATCAGAAATCAGAAAATAAAACTAATATTTTGGCTTCAATAGATAGATAGATAGATAGATAGATAGATAGATTCAATTGACATTAAAGCACAAAGTTCTGCTTTCTGAGTGTTTTTGTTACCATCAGTAGGTGACGTGCATCATTATTATGTGGTTTGCAAATACTGTAAATTTGTGCTTTTTTTTTATTTAGATGGCAAATATCTCAGATCCATCTGATGTGTTTGTCTCCACCATTTCCAAGGAGCATGACATCGTCATGGGGGCGCTCTACAGCATATTTTGTGAGTTCACACGGATGTCGTGGCACCGTACAATGTAGCACATGAGATCATCCTTCAGCTCTGTGAAGGCATGAATCCCTGTGGTTGCAAAATGTCAGACTCAGCTCACTCATCCTATTGGTCCCCACAGGCCTACTGTCCCTCATGGGCAATTGCATTCTACTACTAGTGGCGTATCATAAGCGCTCGACCTTGAAGCCAGCAGAGTTCTTCATCATCAATCTGTCCATAAGTGACCTCGGGATGACGCTGTCTTTATTCCCACTGGCAATTCCCTCAACATTTTCACACAGGTATTTAGTAGGAGTTGTTTAGCTTAGCAAGTTATGACATTTGCTACTAGTTGGATGATAAAAGAGAGTTTGTGTTCTAAGCTGCTGCTTGTGATATACCAGAAAGAATTTAGAGCAGAACAAAATATGTTATGTTATGTTATGTTATGTTATGTTATGTCATGTTATGTCATGTTATGTTACGTATATTAGGATATCTCAGGGCTGAGCTGCACAGTCTGAGCAATTCACCACTGGCTTATTGACACTTTTCCATGTCGCTTGATGGATATTCTCAGCTGACAATTTATTTTCTCATTCTCTGTGCATACAGGTGGCTTTTTGGAGAAATTACCTGTCAGCTCTATGCAATGTGTGGAGTGCTATTCGGTCTATGCAGCTTGACCAATCTGACGGCTCTCTCTTCAGTGTGCTGCCTCAAAGTGTGCTTTCCCAATCATGGTGAGTGGCAACAAGCTGTCACGCCACAGAATGAAAACCATGACAGCCTGAAGACCCAAATAAAAAATTACTCTGATAACTGCAAAGCATTTTTTCCTCTCTTCTACCTGGTTAGGTAACAAGTTCTCCTCATCACATGCCCGTGTCCTGGTGGTGGGAGTGTGGTGTTATGCATCTCTTTTTGCCTTGGGGCCCTTGGCAAAGTGGGGACATTACAGTCCCGAACCTTATGGCACCGCATGCTGCATCGACTGGCTCGCACCCAACCATGAGATTTTGGCTTTGTCGTACATCATCTGCCTTTTCTTCTTTTGCTATGCACTGCCCTGCACCATCATTTTCCTGTCCTACACGTTCATCCTGCTGACGGTGCGGGGGTCCCGTCAGGCTGTCCAGCAGCATGTGTCACCACAGACAAAATCCACTAATGCACACACACTGATTGTAAAGGTAAGGGTGGCCGTCTCCTACTCTTCAATGTATCTCTGACCTTCTCCCTGTGCAGTCAGTAGGGATCATGGATGTATCATAAAAACAGCATACTGGACCGGCAATATGACGGCGCTGTGATTTTCTTTTCCCAGTGGTCACTCGAGGTACTGCAGCCAAAAAAAGCCACACGGCCCATAAAGCGTTTTTCCCATTGGCCGCAATACAAAAAGAAACGCAAAAAGCCTGTTAAACGTCTGACAGGACGACTGCGACATGAAACGCAGTTCATCGTGAATCTTTTTATTGTAGATTTTTAAGTCATGGTCTTTTAATCTTTCAAAAAAATTATAAACGCCAGAAAATCGCAAGAAAAGAGTTTATTCCCAACATGAAGTCACAGCGTTGTACGTGCTGCTGTGTCTCGGCTCAATCTGATTGGCTGATGTGTCCTGATGTATACATATGTTAGAGAGGCAAGATGAGAAGTGACACACAGCAGGGTTAGTGTTGGATTCAGCTACGTCCAGTGCTGCTGCTCGTAGCTGAATCACACAGAATTGAAAACCTGTCTGTTCTGTTGCGGTCATCTATTTAATACGTACTCCCGCAAAGTATGCATTGTAGAGGAGTGACAAAATAAAGGCACAGCTAGTTTTGTCCAGTCATTAGTTACATTGGTACTTTCTTGGTAGGTATGTTTCGGCTTGATTATTGCTTTTCTTGCAAGTTGTCACAGATTGATTGTCACAGAATCACTTTGAGATCCAAAGCATCATGAAGGTATGAGGTCAGGAGTGCACATATACAGTATATCATATTGCCAGCACACAGGCAAAAGCTTCACACCTGGTCCTGTGGTGCGCTGTACATGTGCGACTGCTTCTTCTCCACAGCTGTCAGTCGCAGTGTGCATGGGCTTCCTGGCTGCTTGGAGCCCATACGCTGCTGTGGCCATGTGGGCTGCTTTTGGAGATGCAACGCAGGTCCCACCCGATGCATTCGCCCTTGCCGCCGTCTTCGCCAAGTCCTCCACCATCTACAACCCAGTGGTCTACCTGCTGTGCAAGCCCAACTTCCGCGAGTGTCTTTACAGAGACACGTCCATGTTAAGGCAGCGGCTGTATCGGGGAAGTCCGCATTTGGAACCGAAGGAACGCTTGGGAGTCGCCTCGCAGCGCAGCAAGGACATGAGTGTTTCCACACGCCTTTCAAATGGACAGCAGGACAGCTATGGGGCTTGTCTGCAGTGCATTGAGAACACTGAGCTGTGTCACGTGACCAGCCCTCAAAGGACTGCCTGTGTCCTGACTGGTTCCGGCTACAGAGAGGTGACAGTCAGCCAGCTCCCAGCACAAGCTCAGGCTGACTTGGTCTAGTGGTGCATCTACCTTGGTTGATGAGGCAAACAGGATGGGACAGGAGGCCAACAACACAAAAGATGCATGCTGGGCACACTACAGCAACAAACAATGCAACGTCGACACATCACATGCACCTTTCATTGGGATGTGTGACAGGACAGCACTGTGGCCTCGCAAGGATAATATACTCACACCCATCCAAACAAGCCCTTTAATGTGAACATTTGCTACTGACTTGCTGTTGTCGTTATATCTACTGCTGAATCAGCAAATTAATGATAATGGGAAAACTACCAGGTCAGTGAGTCTGGATGATGTCAGTATTTTCAGTGTGTTTGACAACAATGTTTTTGACTTGAAAATCAGAAGTAATTTATTTCTCCTCATAGGAGTTTGTTGTTGGTGCTTCTACTCAAGTTCTCTTTTGCTCTGTTTTGTTTCTGATCTTTTTAAACCAAATTCCTTCCATGCCACGGGAGGCACTTTGAAGTAATATTTGCTGAGTGTTGCGGTTTGGTGTCAACTCACCATCATTGTTTTGGAGATTTTTAATCCCATTTTTTGAAAGAGGTAAATGTTTTACACAGTTGAAGTCTTAATGCGAAGGTCATTCTTTTAAGGCCTGTGTTTAAGGTACTTTTATGTTTCCATAATCTTGAGTTATTTTATCTATTTGTAATAATGCAAAAAGAACTTATTAAGTAAAGGTGGAGTTTTTAAAGTTTGTCGATTTTTGGACAATTGCTTGACATACGACAAACGATCTGTACACGTGTACTGTAGATGTAAAATAAAAGTTGTTTTCTTTTCCTACCCATTAAACAGTTCTTTTATATAAACATATATCAAGAGTCTTGCTCACGCATAGTTGTCATCTTACAACGCTTTGTTTGAAAGGCACCCGGCAAAGACAATACCATTGGTTTTCATGCTCAGAACAAATGGATATTCACTGTCAATAAAATACAGCAGAATCTCTTGTGCATTTTGTGTATACAGTAGATACTGTACTGTACTGTGCTGTATAACCTAGCTTTACTACTCACCTTCCGCTAATTCTTGTCCTTCATGGTTACTGTTGCCAATTTCTGGAGAAATCGCTCAGAAATATCGGCGAGAACGAGACAGATTGGACTGCGAAACGCCTTTGAGTGGCACGCACCAATGCATCTTTGCTGGGCTTTGGCAAGAGAGAGACTTTGTTGAACAGGAAACTAGCTATTTCTTTGTTGAATGCAAAAAATTCATTGTCACAATATTTAGTCATCAGTGTTTCATTAAACTCAGAAGCACTTGTCTTATTGTAGTGATGTGGGACCCTCATGAGTAAATGGACAACTCTTGTTGAACACTTGTTGTGGACGAAATCCTTTTTTGATGGGCGAAGGCCACCGTAGTTCACTGGCAAGCTCAAGAGGTTCACCGCTGCAATATAAAATCTGGCCATTGGATATCACTGATTTTATCAATTTTTTCCCAAGTTTACACTCTGTATACCTTTCGATAATTAATTTTTTTATTGATTTTTTTTAATCTATGTTTTACATGCTCTACAATCTCTGAGAGCCTTGTGGATGCAAATCCCTGAGATGTGAATTTGTTATTTGTTGCTCCACAGGAGAAAATTAGGTGTTACAATAATTCAACAGACCTGTGTTATCTATGTTCCCCCGGACACAGTGTAAATGTTATTTGAAAGGGGGGGTCTTTATACCTGATTATTATAATTATAAACTTGGTTGTGTTGATTGTAAAATTTTATGACGAGGGGGGATGATGATTTGCAGGACACCTACTTCACGGAAAACTTCACTCATGGGGAAACATGTTTAAAGTTTGACCGAGTCGTTAGTTGTGTTGTTTTGTGCGTAAAAATGAGGAAAGTTCCCCAGCGGTCGCAGATTTGTAGGGCAGCGAGGAGGGTGCAGCGTTCACTGGTGACACCGGGTGCGGATGCTGCCCCTGGTTGACGACATCATCACGTCTTGACAAAAGGCATCACTTTGCCCAATTTACAAGACGGTGCTTGGCAGAGGAAGCAGAGGCCTCGTAAGGCCTCGTGTGTTAATACACTGTCTCTTGTCTCATGTCACTGTGCAAAGAAAAGATACACACTGACAAAATATTATATCACTACCGAGTTTAAAGTTCATCAATTAACAGAAGTTTGCAAGGAATTAAGTCTCCTTCCTTCCCTTTTTCAACGTGGTGCAGTGTTGTGCTGTGTTCATCAATGCATTAAAGGCATCCTGTGTTAGTGCCACAATAATGATCAAATCTTGCTTAGGTTTATAGAAATAATAAAAGGAATGAGTACACAGTGTGGTCTGATTTTTCTCAGGATGCAGGAAGATGATCCAAAATTGTTCCTGGATTGCTTTAAAACACTTTAACATGCCAAAACAAACTTCTTGCCTTCTCAGACAATGGTATTAGTTGTTCCAGTTCCAGCATATAAAACTTTCCTCTCAAATACATAAAGAAGTACAGCATAAACGATTCCATAGGCCAAGTACAACATATTTTGTATCTCCCTTCAATAAATACAAGATTGTTTTGGTAAAAGTCGAAATAAAGAGGTATTTAATAGGTCACTTGAACCTTTTCATTGCCTGGTGAACTATATGATGCAGCAGTTGGTGTCTTAAAAGTCATGGGTGCAAAAACCAAGCATCAAATTTTCAAACAAGGAGAGAGGAAGGAAGGAAGTCAGAATCAAGTAGTATTACTGTTGGTATCGATGCTGATAATGATTGTATGTAGCCAAATTCGGCAGCTGGTCTTCTTAAGGTTATTAATAACAGACTAAGTGGGATAATCTATCGTTGAAGAGGAACGTTGCCTCACTCAATTATTCTGTTATTCATTGACTCCCTCTAGTGTTCGATATATGTACTGCCAAAAGTAACTTTTCTTTTTAAGCTTGTTGTCTTTGTTGACAGTGGGTTTCTTTTTTCAAATTCTTTAAATCCACGCCGTCAACTACAAAGTCATCTTACATATTAAAGCTACTAAATTCTTATTTAACTGTTTATTTATTTCCTCTTCTTCTTTTTACGACTGGCAAAGCGGAAGTCGATCGCTCGCGCCTTGACGTGACACAAGTTGAAAAAAAGGCGGTAATTGGTTGGCTGCGCTTCGGTTACACTGAAGGTGAGCGTTAATAACTTGTGGTCTATCGGTATAGTTGCAGTACAACTCATATACAGACAATATATAAACATGCATACACTATATTTAGCTCGTTCCATGTGAAATGCGACCATACAGACACATGACAGGCTAGAAGCTAGCGAGCTCGCGGCTTCCCCCGTAAATCTTTGAAGTTTGCACATGAACAGTGAACCGCAATGGAATGTTTCCAAATTAGAGTTGCCAACCGTCCCTTGAAAACAGAATGCTCCCATATTTGACAATGAAAAAGTGGTGTTCCGTTTTGAATCGGTACTGGACCGGGTTCGTCCCGTAGTTCTGGGTTGTCTCGAACGTAACCCACCTAGCTGCAGGCAATGCAATTGCGCAACGGCTGCGTAGCTTGTGTAGCGTAGGCAAGGGATCGGGCTCGCTTGTTCTTTTTCTGGCTTGGCGGTGAGAAAATGCTTACAAAGCAAACTGCAAACTTTGTCGGCGAGTGTTTTCTGTGTTTTTAAGAAGTGAGAAGAAATACACCAGGAAAGGAATTAGCGGTGGAAAAAAAGCGCGCTGTTAACCGAGGTCTCCTGTTCACTGTTCACAGAGGAGATGTCGATGGGAGATGGATGAGGCAATGAGAATGTGTTTTACAGTTAAATTTGAATTATTTGCACACCCAGAATTTTAGGGTTTCTCCTTTATGTAGACACAGGACACATAAAGGACCTTTTTTAAAAAAAAATAAATAAATAAAATGACATAAAGTCACGTGTGGCAGCACAAGGAGCTTCATTATCCTGGGTTGTACTTATTCTTTTTTTATTTATTTGTATTTTCCTTATTAATGCAATATCTTGCACTTTATTGAAAGTTGTGTAAAAAAAAATATATATATATATATATATATGTGTGTGTGTAATGAAAATATTTCAATACAATTTAAACATTTCCAATGTCTATTGGTAACAAAGCAGTTCAAACGATGTGAACCACATACTTTTTGAAACCCTATTTTAATTTATCATTCACTTCTACTTGGGAGCCACTGGCCTGGGAAGGTCATGGCCCCCGAGCACTGCTGGAGGCCTCCTTTATTTTTCCGAATGAAAGTTGGCAACACTAATATGAACACTGAACAACAACGGAATGTTTCCAAATGCATTTACAGGTCGGCTCATTTAAGACTTGCATCGGTCGCAGGTGAAAAGGGCAGCTGGTGTTTGGCACCATGTTCTTCGCTCAACTCTTCACGGCCAAGAAGGGACCTCTCGCCAAAATCTGGTTGGCAGCTCACTGGGACAGGAAGCTCACCAAAGCCCATGTGTTCGAATGCAATCTTGAGTCAACCGTCATAGACATAATTTCCCCACAGGTAATGAAACACACTTGAAATGCCACTCAGCACTGTGGTTTTACGACGGGAGGATGAAAGCCGATGGAAATGCATGGGTTTTTTTTTTTTATGTGCACTCCTGATAGATGAAAATGGGTTTGCGGACATCCAGTCATCTGCTCGTTGGTGTGGTGCGGATCTACTCTCGGAAAACCAAGTATCTCCTGGCAGATTGCAGCGAAGCTCTGGTCAAAATTAGAGTAGCATTCAGACCAGGTAACATATTTGGTTGTTTTTGCATTTATTCACTTAAGCTAGACTGTGTGCTAAAATAGATTTTTGCAATGTTTTTTTGTTGTTGTTTTTTTAAGCTGTTGCATTGTATAATCATAACATCCATCCATCCCAAACTGACAGTAATTATTAACAACGTTGATTTGAAACCTCCTTAAAACTGTTCAAACAAAAACTGAGAAATGTAGGCTTTGACAAAGAAATGATTTGCTTTGCAATGTATTAACTTCCATCACATTTCAGTGGTGGTTCTTCTGTTAATTTGGCAGGCGATCGTTGCCGTTAATGTTTATGTTATGAGCCAAATAAAGCACCAGAGGGCGACACAGAGCTACTCACTGAGCACTCATCCATGCGACACTAATCCTATGAAATGCACAGCGTAAATGGAAAGTTAATTTAGGTTTCAAAGTTAAGCCATTCATATTTTTTCTCTTCTTTGTCTTTCATAACAGTATTTATTATTCATTTATCTATCCAGATCAGACAGATCTTGCAGTGGACGGGCTGGAGGCCACAGTAAAAGCAATCACCTTGATTGAAGACTTCACTGCTTTTGACACCCCGCTGCCAGACCTAAGGTAAAGATTAATGTGTGTATTTTTTTATTTGTTCTCATCTATACTTTGTAAGTCTAACAAATCTATGCGGGCAACCCTTTCGCCTCCAAGTGCGATCGATGCCGTGGATCACTTTTCACTGAACCAGTGTCGGCCCGAAGAAATCACACTAAAGGAGGATTTAGGAAATCAATTTATGGACTTGGTGGACTTTGGTAAGTTCAGCTGTTCACTTGTTAGGTTTTTAGTTCTGTTCATAGCAAAACATTTGCATGTGTTTGCGTGGTTTCTCTGGCTTTTTCCAAGGCTCATTGGCAACTCTAAAACGTGAGAGTGAGTGATTGTTTGTCTCTCTGTGTGTTCCTATGATGACCTCGTGACTCGTCCAGGCTGTAACCCTGCCTTCGCCTCAACACACCTGGGATACTGGAACCCCAGTGATCCTGATCTGATTTAAAGGTCAATGTTTACAACATTTTCCTATGTGTCCTTTTAGGTGATGAGTCCCACATTGGCCAGACTGCACTGCTTGACATGAGCTTGCAGAGCCTGAGGTTCTACGATGGTTTTGGAGATGAGGATAAAGGATATGACCTCTTAGGTAATTTCTGCATTCTTTCCAAGGGAACATTAGACACGTGCTGTTTGCAACCAAGTGGATCTCGCAATGTAGATTTAGACCATTTGGAAAATGGAGTTGTCTAAACCAGGGGGTAAATCACCACTATCTTCAGTCATAACAAGTCAAACTGTAAACCGGGTTCACACTTGTGGTCTGTTGGGGTTGGATTTTATGACATACAAGTCATCATTTTCATTTTTGCAGACTTCCTGGCACTCTCCAGTGATCCTGAAGAGTCAACCCTCCTCATTTTAAATCCACCTCAGACTGAAAATTCTGGGAGCTCGGCTCTCAGAGTCCCACGGAATGGTTAATTAACTATTTTACTATTACTATTACTATTTTAACGTGGCAATTTAAACATCAGTCCCACTGTGGAAATCAATTGTTTTAACTTGCATGTATTGTTGCGTCATGGTGACGAGAATGCATTTGACTCGTTGTTTTCCAGACTCTGACAGAATGGAGGTGGAGGCCCTTGCGCTGGATGAGACCCCGATCCTGCTCACTAATAACAAGGCCTTTGCCCTTGAACCTGTTCTTACTACTTGTAAGCACAGTTCTTACGTATATAGTCTTTCATAAGAAGGATAGTTTGACAGAAAATTCTAAGTTACGCCAATATTTAACCCTCAACTTCGGAGTTTCAGCCTTTGTTTTAGTCTGTTGGAGATCAATCAATAAACCCACTTTGATTTATAAAGTGCCAAATCACAGCCAACGGCGTCTCAAAGTGCTCTGCACAATAAAAGAGAAAGTCCTGTAAGGAGAAAATGCTCCTGAGCGAGCATGAAGTGACAGTGGTCAGGATGGACAGAAAGAGTCTGGGACCCAGACTGTGCTTCCTCTCTGGTGAGAGTTAGCAGATTCACATAACTTTTTTCTTTTTCAGCAAACTCACGTAGGAAGAGGGGGAGACGAAAACGCAAATTGTTTGTGGATCAAAAGAAGGAGCTGAGCAACGACACCATCAAGGAGCAGCTGACTCACTTTTCCGACCTGATTGTGCCCATGGACCTGGCCCCGCCCACGGAGCAGCTCATGCTGTGGAAGGAGAGCGGAGGGGCCCACAGTCTCTTCACACAGCCATGTTCCACTGTGCTAGCTCCACAAATAAATGCTGTAAGCACACCAGAGGAATGCAGTTCAGTAGTGTTCCAACGAGCTTCTCACCATTCTGTACTTTGTTGAAATTTTAGAAATATCGCTTTTATTTTGCGAAAAGCTCATGAAAACGCAGCTATAGAGACAAAGAACCGTTTGCACTCACTCACACACCTGAGGACAATTTAGAGTTTCCAATTCACCTCACATGCATGTTTTTGGAGTGTGGGAGGAAGCCGGAGAACCTGGAGAGAACCCAGCAGACACAGAGAACATGCAGACTCCACACAGAAATGTCCCAGGCCCAGAACCAAACCCACAACCTCCTTGCTGTGAGGCGTCAGCGCCAATCACTGCGCCTCTGTGTCACCCATTGGTGCTCCTATAAAAAAAATATATAATTTTTTTCTCTCTTTGGCAGCTCTTTTCAGAGACCATTTTCCAGGTGAACATTTCCTCCATGTGTGAAGAGGAGGAGGAGGAAGAAGAGAAGGAGGCCACGAGGCGCCACAGTGTGAAAGAGGGTCAGGGCACCAGCGTCTTAAATGTGTGACAGGACTTTTGACTTCCACGTGAGATCATAATTCTGTCTTGACAGGTCAAGGAGATGTGAGGACCTTGGCCACAGATGGCGCCAGTGTGGTGAATTCCCTCCTGGAAGGCAACGCAGCACTCAACTCTGTGGCGCTGCCCATCGATCAGACCATCGACGGCGTGCTTGAGGATGTTTCTAAACCGGTGGCGGTAAGAATTAGCAGGAGGCTGGAAGCTTTATGTGGCAGCTGTGTTGTGAAGACAATCTCACTGCCAGTCAGTCACACTACGCTCCTTCAGTTTTGGCCGCGTTTTCTGTGCTGTCCAATAGGATGATAGCTGTTCAGAGGGAACTCATTCAGAACTTCCATCAGAGGATTCCATGCTGGTCCACCAGTCCACCAGAGCAGAGGACCCTCAGGCAACTCCCCCTTTGCCTTTTAGCAAATGCACACTGTGCACACAAACACACGCACACAGCACAGAGACATTACACGGTGCTGGACTTATCTTCAATTAAAGTAAATGGCAGCCATAGTTGACTAACTTCACTCTATTAGCACTGAGCAGATGGTTTGGGGAACATTTGCAGCATTACTTTGGAAAAGTTCCCAGCATCACTCACTGAATTCCATTTATCCTTTGCAGTCGATGCTGGACAGCGACGTCTTTGAGGACAGGAAGATGATCAGACGTGCACAAAAGCTTCTGAACTCTCTACAGGTAAAGAAAATTAAACAAGATTCAGATATATTCAGGCACCATAGCCCCAGTAACCTTCTTGTCATACATGTGCAGTTCATTGCATAAGCTGCATTTTTAATATCAGTGCGTGGCAGCTTTTATGCCTCATGTTTTTTGTTTTTTGACATCAGATATTAATCTAGCGATGGAGCAGAGCGGGATTTAGAAAAGAGAGTGCAAGGCGCAGGATTAGGGACGCTTCTGTAAAGTAAATTATCTGTGTGTGTGTGTGTGTGTGTGTGTGTGTGTGTGTGTGTGTGTGTGTGTGTGTGTGTGTGTGTGTGTGTGTGTGTGTGTGTGTTCAGAGCCAAACTACCAGCACATTCAGCCTGGGGGAGCTCTGCAAAGGAGCCACTCGATCGCAGGCCGCGTCCACTTTCTACTGCGTTCTGGTTCTGGTTAAGCGAAACGCCCTTCACCCGCAGCAGAGGGCGCCCTATCAGGACATCGTTGCCACACCGGGACCAACGTTCTGTGACCACTTTACCGCGTGATTTATATGTCTCATTTTAAAATGAAAGTACACGGTTCTTTGGAGGTTCTTGGCTGAGTGTGTGTGTGTGTGTGTGTGTGTGTGGTGGGGGGGATTGCGACCAACTGCATGTTTGTTTGTGTCTTTATATTTATTGCAGTTCATGCTTTAATTTCAGTCACAACTAATTGTTCCTTCAAAGCATATGATTAATTTATAAAGCATGTTTCTTAAATCATTAAATTTTGTTGTTAATGTTTGCAAAAAGTCAGTAGATATTTAAATATTTTTATAAGTCCTAAAAGTTGTTGTATGTGCAACTTAAATTGTTATAAAAAAAAAAAGTTGTTTTTTTTTAAAGTGATATTTTTCATAATTTTGCTTTTCATTCAGTAATATGTACCGTGTGTTCTTGTACCTATGTTATATTTAACGTTCTGTCTTTGTAAAGACAAGTAAAGACAACTGTCTTGAGGCTCTTGTGTTGCCATGTTCACATCTTTTTTTTTTTTAATCCCAGAAATCATCACGACACATTTTCACTCTCTATTTGCAGCCTTGTGTAAGAGTTCTCTGATTCAGCTTCCTGTTGATTTATTTTGCTGCTTTTGTCAGACCTTCACTGTATTTTGAAGGGGACAGAGAGGCGGGTCCACTGACTGGAGTTGGACACGACGCGAGCTCGTCACCCACATTATCACCCCATGACGCCTCTCTCGTTATGAGGCATCATTATCCCCTCCTGTCCCTTTAAGAAGCACTGATGCTGCAGTCGCAGTTGCCTCATTTCATTTCCGCGCTCCATGGCTGCAGGATGGACTCTCATCATCAGCAACAGCAGCAGCAGCAGCAGCAGCCTCTCTCCTTCCTGTTGCCACCGGAGACCCTGACATCAAGTCTGGCTGGAGCCGGCGCAGAAGGTAGTATTCTTACATCCCACCTCAGAGAGGACATTAGTTATCCCTGCTCCTTTGTCAATGCAGACAGCCGGTAATGTCATCCCTGTATGTAGGACACAGACGGGCTGTTTTGTGTTGTCTGTGAGAGGGAGGGCGGGATGGATGGATGGATGGATGGAAAGTAGCTCCGAGGTGTGACATGTCCTGCGTGGGACGTCTCTGCATTCACTTTGCTGAGCTCACTGTTGATGACACTTGGGGGGGGGCTTTCTTTCCTTGCCGTCATAAACAACGTCTGCTTATCTAACGCCGTTTTGTGGCGGCTGGCTGAAGATGCGTCCTTCAAGGACGGCAAGCGCAACATCTCTGGCTTTCCTCCTCTTCGCACAGTTTCATCCAGTAGCGGCGACCTGCTCGCCTCCACGGTGAAAACAGCGCTACTCGCACTTACGTAAGACGATTGCGTATTTCTCTCCCACCCACCCCCCACTCCCACCCCAAACCCAAAAACGCTCGGCGCCACTTGTTGCGCACGCAGGCGGAGGGATGGAGGACGATGCTCTGGTCCTGTGTCGTTTGTCCCAGAATTTATATATAGGCTCACATTGCGTCGCTTGTTTTGAGACTTGCGTTCGTCACCGGCTGATTCACTCGCCAGCTCGTGACGTTCAGTTCCGATCAGAAAACAAAACAACACTTTCTGTCTTCTTATGCTCGCTCTCTCTCTCTCTCTCACTCTCACTCTCAAGAGAAAAAAAAACAGGACGAAGACAATGTTTTTTGTTAAAGCAGTTATTATTTGACTTGTTATTTCACTTTGATCCATTTTAATCCCTGTACATCGCAATGAGGGACAATATATTCAAGGCGAGCGTGTCTATCGGACAGTATCTCAGAGTCACTTCATTACCTCAATCAATCAAATCAACTTCAATCTTCAAAGCTGCAAGTTACATCCAGGAATCTCCCTATCGTTTTGCATAGTCATATAAAACCAACAAGTTCCTCCAGTGAATGAAGCAGCAGACCCTGAGTCAGGGGGAGGCCGTCAGGCAATTAAAAAAACAAAACAAATTCTAATAGAATCAGCAAAGGAAGACATCAACTATCTTGCCTGTCAGTCATCAATTCTCAGTTCTCTCTCTCCCCACCCCCCCCAGCCTGTGACAGCAGGTCATGTGAGGGTTTATTGTTTTGTTTTTTTCATTGCTGCATACACTGAGGACACTGCTCAGCGAGGCACAGCTGTGCTGACTGTGAACTTACTGTCCCCTTTGTGTCAGCACAGAAAAAGAGGCTTTATTAGCGTTTCCCTCGTCTATTTTGTAGTTGAAGGGCTGGGCGAGAAGGTCATCGCGGAGAGAGAAAAACGACCAGTAACTGTATAAAAATCTTCTGTTTTCACAGTCAGTGATTTTTGGTTGTTTGTTTGTTTGTTTGTTACAATATTAAATGAAACTAGTCAGTTTTTCCCCTGAGGTGTTTTATCTGGTGTTCTCTTGTAGCGGTGACTCCTGGGAGCCTCCTCTAGAGGCAGCAGTGGGCAGGTGAGAGAGGACCTTTGCACTTCAATGTCTCTCACTCCAAGTCGGAAAGCCTCCTCAGGTCAGCACAGGTACTGTTTATGGTCGTCTTATAGCTAAGCCTTAAAGGTCCAGTGTGTAATATTTGACCTGATTTATGATTTTTGCAATGGTAAAAGCTGAAAATACCGCCCATTAATACAATAATAAAAATATATATATATATATATATATGTATATATATATATATATATATATATATATATATATATATATATATATATATATATATATATATATACATATATATATACATATATATTTCTAAGGAAGCCTGGTGTGGACAATCCAGCTGCCTGACAGCGTGTTTCGTATTTAGGGTGAACCTAAATACAAACCAACAAAGAAGAAGGTGGACGAGGTATCACGCAGGCCACCGTAGCGCACTGGCAGCTCAGGAGTGGGAACGGGAGTGAAAGACACTGAAATCTAAAATGTAACCACTTGACGTCACTGTTTCTTCAAAATCTCACAGATGTTACACACTTATCCTTCAAAGGGACATTCTGTACATTTCTTGCCATGAAGCCTTGCCCCGCGCCCAAATCACTGTGATGTTCATCTTGACCTTCAAGGCGCTCAGTGGGCACCAGTGGGCGACAAAGTGATACGTCCAGCGTACACAGCCATCCCAGCCGGGTCAGGGTGCCAGAGGGCAGCCCCACAGCCCGGACAAACCCCAGCACACCAAGGTACTGTGGTCAGAAGAAAACTGGCTCTGCTTGATATCAATCAGTGAAACAAAATATTATCACCAAAGTGGAACATTTGTCTGCAACAATTCTATTGTCAGGGCGCACGAGGCTGGATATTGTCTGCTCCGCTCGGCATCTATGCAACTGCTTTCACTGTGTAGTCTGTGTTTGTCAATCCTCACTTCCTGTATTACTATCTTGTACTTGGATTCTCTGAGGAGGTCCAGCATTTTTTATACTTCTGCCAGTTTTTGGTGACTTCCCAGACACTGACTCTGCCCCCCAACTTTCCATTTCCAGTCATTCCCAACCCCAGTCAGTTCAGGACCATCGTTGATTTGTGCTGTTAAAGCCAAACAACAAATTTTGGATTCTTTCCAAGCAACAACACTTTCTGCAAATCATCTCTCTGCTTGTCGATCCAGGCGTCAAGTGAAGTACACAGGCTGCAGCGACAACCATGGGATCAGGACTCCAAAGCCGGAGCAATACCTCACTCCTCTGCAGCAGAAGGAGGTGTGTATACGACATCTGCGAGCCAGACTGAGGGACAATGTGGAGAGACTCCATCACCGGTGAGTCTCCTTCTGTCACCACAAATTGTAAATAATGCCCAAACTTTCCATCTACTGTCAACGACAAGCATTTTATTTCCCGACCATGAACCAACTGTAACATAACCAAGCACGAGAGGTGGATTTGTAAAATTAATTTCATTTAAGAAACATGGAGAGTTACTAGAAAGCTTTTGTAATATAGAGGCCTGTTCAATAGAAAGGGGAAAAAAGGACTTCCAAGGTAATTGGATGTGCCGGCTGTCTTTCATTCAGAGCGGACCAATCTCATTTTTACGGCTAGTTAAACCAGGCAGCAGCAGCCTTCGGCCCGCTTCCAACACCGTCGCTTCCTGCTTTTGTCAGAGCTAGAAGCATATTGTTTGGTACTGGAATCCCAAAATAGTCTTTTGGAGGCTGAAAAGATGGATAAGGCAGACCTCACAATCAGTCCATCTGCCTTTAAAGGTCCAGTGTGTAAAATATGCCTTGATTAATGATTTGTAATTCGGTAAAAGCTTAACATAAATACATAATTAAAACTGTATAACCACAGTACAATAAAAGCAATGTGGTTTTCCTACCCTTAGAACTGTTATTTATGTAAAGGATGCTCCCAGTCAGCTGCCATCTTGCGCCTCTATATTTCTATGGAAGCCCAGTGTGGACAATCCAGCCCGCTCGTTTCTCACCCAGCGCAGACACCAGAAAAGTTTTTGACTTAAGGGGCCCATAGAGCATGCACAGTTCTGTCACTTCCCATCATGCCTCTGTAACTCACATGATCTATTTGGCCAATCAGAACGATCCTGGAGAACGTCACTTACAGACGCGTCAGGATGCAGCCAATCAGAAAAGGCTGAGACACAGCAGCACGTACAGCGTTGTGATATCACTCTTTTCTGGTGAATGCTTTCTGAGCACCGCTATATTGTAAACCCGGTATCCAGTTCTTATCATACATCCATGTATCCAGCTTTGTGTGCGAATTCCACCGTAGTTCACTGGCGAGCTCAGGAGAGGGAGGGTAACGCTTGATGTCACTGTTTCCTCTTTAACAAGAAAACTCCAAATAGTTTTTCTCATTGCCAATGAAAAACACAACATGTCTGTCTACACCTGATCAGAGACTATGAAATCGATGAGTTGCGGAATCAGCTGTATCGGATGCAAGAGGACTGGATCGAGGAGGAGTGTCACCGTGTGGAGGCCCAGCTCGCCCTGAAAGAAGCCCGCAAGGAAATCCAGCACCTGCAGGAGGTCGTTGAGTCGGTGAGGTCCAGCCTGAGCGTCCGCGAGCAAGACCCCCATGTTCACAAACCCTTCCCGGGCTTGCAGGGAGCCAAGCCGGGGGGCCGGTCCCGCTCCTGCGGCTGCTCCCCGGCGAGCACGTTGAGCCGCGGCGCCACCACCTGGGCGCGACGGAGCAACGAGGCCTTGCAGCTGGAGGCCGGCAGGGGGTCTCGTCCGGGACAGACCCACCTGCTGCTGGAAGCCGCCCTGCTGTCAGAGCCTCCACCGCTCGCTCAGCCGGGCCCCGGACGAGGCCACCCGGCCGTGTCCCGCTCCCCCTCGGCCTGCGAGCGGCTGTGCAGCGGCGGCGCCGTGCTGCCCGTCTCGCACTCCTGCCACGCGCTCAGCAGCAGCAGCACGTGCACGTGCAGCGGACACGCCTACCTCCCCCACCACCACCTGTTCCTGCACTTACCTCAGGAGGAGGCCCCAGCTACGCTGGCTGCCGAACCAGGCCCCGCCCCTTACTCCTCCCCCTCCCCCTCCCACTGCCCCACTCCCTCTCCTTGCCCCGCCCCCTCCCCTGCCCCAGCGGTGGACCGCAGGCCGGAGGTCCGCTCCCAGGCCTGCAGCCCCACCATGACCTGGCTGTGCGAGGACGACGACCCCTCCGTCCCAGAGCTGAGCGTGGTTTCCATCGCGACGGTGGACCTCGCCGCCCCCCCACCAGGACCGGCCCCCACCCCAGCACCTTTACCTCTCCAGCCGACACCTCTGACGCGTTTGCATTGTTTCCACCCCGACACCTCTGACACGCCGCTGACCTCGCAGCCCCTCCCTTCCACCCCACTTCCTGCCAGACAGGAAGCCACGGCGGCAGAGTCGGAGGGCGAGGGCGCGCCGGCTCCGCCCCCTCCCTCGCACTGGAGCCGCTACTTCCTGGTGGACCTGCTGGCGCTGGCCATCCCCGTGGTGCCCACCATGGCCTGGCTGTGTCGGGGGGCTCCACAGGAAGTCGTGCCCGTCTACCACATCGGCTCGCTGCTGAGGGGCTGCTGCGCCGTGGCCCTCCACTCGCTACGACGTCGAAGTGCCAGCAGGGGGCGCCGGTCCGCTAGCGTGAATGGGGCCGCACCGAGTTGAGTTTTATTTTGTCTTCTTCTGGCCCCTCACCCTCCACTGACACTGACACTGACTGGATTCAGCCCTTCTGGTTTCGATTTTGCAACATGTCCCTTGTAATTTAGTCATCCCGACTCGTCTGAGAACTCGCAGTATTAGTTGTGCACTATTGACTAAGTTGGCTACGTAAATATATTCACCAGTTCTGAATGCCTTTAGACTCATTTTGTCTTCATTCGCATGTCTCTTTTAGGATTTGTATAAGCTTTGTTGCTTTACTTGGAAAAATAAATCTCACCTGGGTTTGGCTGGGCTGTCTTATAGACAAATATTTTTCAATCATCTAAAATTAAAATAATTAAAAAAGAAAGAATTCTAAACATTTCTCTCACAAGCGTAGAAAAGTATACATTTTAGTTCTAGTAAGCGACTGGACACTGAACAGAAAGTGGGAGGAGCCATTCACAAGGTTCTACACATGAAAGTAAATGGAAATTCTTTTTTATATATTTTAGAAAATAGAATTGTAGAATCTGGAAACGTGATTATTTTTTCCATGTACTATTTTGTGTTTTCAATACTTTTGCAGAAAAGAATATCCATTCAGCGAATGGGTTTTATGAGCTGACAAGATTGTTTGCCTGCAAAAACTAGAGCATGCGCAGTGACCAGTTCTTAGGAGCAGAACAGGCCTTCATCATTTCTCTTTTGACAATAAACAAAATATTGCCGTTCGCAGATGTACAGACCATTTTTTTGAACTCCTGTTGAGACAGTTCTCTGAAACACGTTCATGTTTGTTTAAAAGCAGTTTTTTTTTCCCCCTACACCATGCAAAGCATATGCACTTAAATGATTGATTTACCTAAGAGATATTGACAGCAATGTCTAAAAATAAAGAACACAGGTAGGTGTGTGAACAAGTCCTGAAATGCACCTGACTCCCATCACTGCCTCAAGATGGGACAATAAAACAAAAGCATTTCATGGAGATTGGGAACCAAACACGTCTGCTCACAAGCTGATATTTTAAACTTTCCTTTTGACAAAGGAGGCAGCAACTATTTAGTATAATGACTTCTTGCACCAGCGTAATAGCTGCTGTAATAGTATCGCAATGTGCAATGATTTGAGGTGTATGCCAAGATTGCATATTCTCTTCTCAGCAGTAAAATTGCTACACACAACAAAAAGGAATGTTTTAGCGACTGCACTAAAACCTATAATACAAGAACACTCTTTTTTTTGCCATTAAAACAATCTTTTAAACTATGCAGCGATTACTTTTGTTTCCTTGTTGTCTCAAAGAACTCCCACAAGTGTGTATGTATGCATTTACATACACACTTGTGGGAAGTACCGTATGGATGCACATGTATATTGTCCCTTATCACCAATTGACCTAGAAGTAAGTTACTAGGTCATTAAAATGTTCCCTCTTAATGTGTTTGGATTGAGGATCAGACCCTCAACAACATTCACACACCCTGAACCCCCCCCCCCTCCCCCCCAAAAATAAAATGCTGATTCTCAAACTGTTGGAGACACAAAAATATATTTCCCAGGAGAGCTCCTTCCAGCTCAGCCCACTGTGGTCCAGTACATTGACACAGATTTCCTGTTTAAACATTTCAGCATTTATTATTTTACTTATAAATTTAGAATATCAAAACTTTATGCTGCAATATAAACAGAAAGGAACAAATTTACAGGCCAATCGTGTGCTTTTTTCCAAATGTTAGACACAAAACAATCATCACAAAGAATTAAGAGAAATGTCTTATGTCAAACAGTCAATCCACATTTCTTAAATGCATTGCCTGCGTAGAAAGCATTTTTCAAAGGAAAGGCCACTGAGTCACGGGGGGGAAACACCAAATTATGACAATATTTGAAGACTAATCAAGTCACATTTTGGACATTTCAAATCAAATAACAATGACAAATATAACCCATAATAATCAAAACAGTGCCTATGAGAACTTGATGACTTAGGACAGTGTGGCGTATAGAACAGAGAATGCAGGTTTTAAAGCAAGCAACAAGAACATTTGGATTTATAAAATTTGGAGGGTGAACTCGTGAACTAGAGACATGAGACATATGCAGTGATCAAGAGCAGGAATCATTTGACGGCGCATTTCTTCCGTGTTCCAGAAACAGGAGTCGACCTACAGACAGAAAATCTAGAGATGTGACAAAAGAATGGAGGCGTGATGAGGTTCAGGGGAAACTTAAAAAAAAAAAAAAAAAAATCACAATATCTATGGATGCATTCTGTAAGCTGTACAAAACATATTCATGAAGTCCACATTCATGGTGAAGTGTCATGTGGGCACCTCACCCTGATCATTGAGTGGATATAGGCAGAGTGCAGTGGCTTCAGGCTTCCAGACTGATGAGCTCCACGTCAAAGGTGAGGGTGGCGTTGGGTGGAATGATACCTGGATGCCCTTTACTGCCGTAGGCGTAGTCTGGTGAGCAGATCAGCTTGGCTCGCTGGCCAACACTCATCTGTGGAGATGGTGATATTTCCAGGTTAGGACTGACATAGGATGTGCACATCGGCACAACAACTTTAAAGGTGCCCCATTGAACTGTATTACTGTTTTCTACAACAACAAAAAAAAGCACACTCTAATTGTGATTTTGTAGACGGCTGTTAACAGTGATAAATATGGCGTCTGGGGATGTAGGTTTCCTTTTTCTTTCCTTAGATTTCTATGAAGGTATTTGACATGAAAAAGATGCCGTTGTACCACTGAAGAATAAGAAATTAGGGGGGGGGGGGAGAAATTGGACAAACAGTTTTAATGTGGCACCCTAACCCTCAAGTTCCTCACCTGAGCTACTCCTTCTTCCCAGCCGCGGATGACCTCCTGGTGTCCGATCTTAAATCTAAACGGCTTTCCCCGAGACCTCGACGAGTCGAAAACCTTTCCGTCTGCCAGGGTGCCTGTGGAAGGAAGCCCAGAAAGAAAGAAGTAGAGGCTTCACAGGCTGTGAGTCACCGCGCTCAGCTCAAGTGAAACCCTTCTGGCACGAAATCTGCTCCACTTTAACCAAGATCACTTACAGTTCCAGTGGACCCTGAATTGTGCCTACTGGGGAACATTAGCAAGTATCCGTTGCTCGCTAAACAAAATGCAAGCCAGATTAATTGAAATTGCTGTGTGCAGCCAAGATATGCAATCGCGGTGCCATGGGAACCTGACTCCCCTCTTCTTATGATTGACAGGTGGTTGAAATGAATAGTTGCACCACCCCGCCCCCCCTCAGAAAGCGAAAGCGAAGAACACCTTTTTGAAAATATGGCAGCCATATCTACACCATACTTGCTTGTCTCTTACACCAAGTATCTAAGTTATTTGTCATGATTTTATACACTGACCTTTATCTTTTTTGTGTGCGGGGAGAAGGGGGGGGGGGGTACTTTGATAAGTTTTGTCTCTATACTCTTGTTATGTTGACTCTTTTTTAGTACATTCGTACATTATTATATATAAGAAAACTGAAACTAAAATGGTCCCAAAAAAAAAAAAAAGTTTTGGTGAACTCCCACGATCCTCCACACCGAGGAACCTCCTAACGGAATCTGGCTGGCAGCCCCTGTTGCTCCGGCGGCTAACAACAGCCAGCATCACGGTGCGGTCCGGGGAGGGCTGCCTGCCTGGTCCCGAGCTGTGACCCCCAGCCATAACTGCTTCGAATAACTAAACTAACTCGAATCACGACAGTTTAGTCCTCCTTTACCGGCCAGCGATTACGGACCAGCGGCGAGCGAGGGACCATGTTTATCGGGGAACATGCTAATGCTAATGCTAGCCGAGCAGACCGCAGACAATGCTATTGGCGTCCATTGAACGTTTAGCAGCTTAACTATCTTCATTTAAAGACAAATACATTTAAACGCGACGCTCTTTATACACGAAACACACACACGAGTGTTTACTGGGGGGCTGCGAACTGCGCGGATCCAGTGTGGAAGTGTCAACTCGGGTGCTAAGCTCCATTCACGGAGCTCCAGCAGCCTCCCCCACTCAGTCAGTCACTCACCGACATAGTGCACCACGACGCGCTGCCCCTTCTTCGGAAACGTCTGCCCTGGAGAGGAGACATGAGAGAAAGCGTGTGAATAAACCGCAAGAGCGTGGACGAGACACGGCGCGACACTAAAGGGATCGTTCTCACCGTCGCCAGCAGTTATGGTCTCTACTTGGACTCCCATTTCCGTTTGTTGACTGGGTCGGGAAGCTTGCGCTCGACCACCCCACAAAGGCGAGCGGAAGCAGGAGGCAGAGAGGGGCAGGGGCGGCCTGAGTGACGCCGAGCGGGTGGGCTCAGCTGAGGGCAGAGGGACACCCGCTGACCCCGCCGAGGAGTTCTTCCACCGAGGAAGCCCCAACACGCTGGTTTCACCTCTTTAAAAGAGAGGCTGGGAGAATTACAACGAAGCCTATTACTGATACCGGATGCGACAAGGCATCATGGTAGACGTTGAACAATAGATAGGGAGAAGTCCTGGGCCACCTAGACCACAAGTCGTTTTTGTTGTGTCTCTATATATGAGCGTATTTCCATTCATCTCAGAATTCCCTGTCATAAAAGTCTTTGATTAGTCCAAATTAGAAATTCTAAATATTGCCAGAGTCCAAAATCAACCCCCACCCCACCACCACGTGCTTGAGTGGCATTTTAATAATGCAATTGCAATAACGTTGTCAAGGCACCAAGATTAGTGTTCTAAAGTTGTCAGGGATTTTTTTTTTGGGGGGGGGTTGGGGGGTTCGTTCCTTTGGGGTTTTTTATAATTGGCAAATGAGGGCACAATATAGTTGGCTACATAGAACTTCCTATATTGGGGAACAAGTGGGTCATTTTGGACACATTAAGCCACAGCCTTTCATGCGGTCTTACAAAGCAGGCGTCTTGAAAATGGATGAATAAAAGACACAAATATTACACTGTATGTAAAGAACGTTAAGAGTAGCCGTTAAAGCATCTAGGAGAGAACAGTTTCTGTGCATCTTGCAGTCAGTGTAGTGCACCTATAACACTTATAATGAGCTTATAGATTAATGTGTCTATGGCAGACAGTCCACAGGCACTTCTCTGATGACATAGTGGTATGGTGAGATGTTAAGCCCACATGAATTCTTCATTGATTCCTGAAATTCATAGTGTTAATGCTTGTTGAAGGAGCTGTGAGAGAAAAGGCACAATAATCTTGAGTATAATTAGTATCAGTAGTATGTACTTAGTATTTTGGTGAGTCATGTGTCATCTTCTGTCAACAAAAATGATAATTTCACATTTGAGTAAAAAATCTTTTATTTGGGCTTCCTTCATAAGAATTTACAATTTAATAAAAAAAAAAAAAAAAAAAAAAGAAAGAAAAGGGAGCGATTTAGAAAGACATTGGGTTCTTGAATGCAAAGGAGTAAAAAAAATGTTTGTTGTTTAGTCCATAACTACAATGACCAACATGTCAACCATGGCATAAACTTAGTATGGGTACTACCTTATAGATTTGGACATAACCAAAATGCATATATTAATGCAAATGAAATAAAAGCAGCAAACATGTCTGCTTACACCCACGTCACCTTTGGTTTCAGGTGTCTTCTGGTGGAGAAAGGTTCAGTCTCCTTCTCAAGCTGCTTTCTGTCCAGTTTGACTTCCGAGCGTTGGTGAAATCCGAGTATCTGCTCGCCGCGAGCAACTTCTACACCTGATCGGACTGAGGTAGGGTGGCTGTGCCCCCTGAAGGGGTTGCCTGGTTTGCTAGACTTGACAGAACATTTGCTAACATGGTTTGAAGCACCTGTTGAGTGTTTAGATTTGTTGAGAATGCTGGATGTGGCGTCACAGCCTGAGGCTGGCATCACACTGGCAGTAGGTTGCTGTGGACTTCTTGGAGGCTCCGGATTTCCCCTCTGGTCTGATGAGGGTGAAGTACAATCTGGGCTAAATCGAGATTATAAAAAACAACAACATATTATCCGTTTATCACACTTAAATCTGATGCCGGTGCATTCACGTCTCTTGAAGCAGCTTACTGAGGTGTGGTCGGTGATTCTTGGAGTCGTAATGATTTCCTCTCATCAATTGGGTACAAGCGGAAAAAGACCATCCCTATCAGCAGCAGTGCAACGGGAACAGGTGAAAACAGCACAATCAGGGCAATGGCCACTTCCTCGCCAAGAGTGCATGCACCCGCTTTGTATCCCGCAAACCTGCAGACGGACGCAGAATTAGATGGACGCCCTAGATGTATGGAGATATGACAGAACGCCTGCTCACTGTAACGTCATGGTTGATATTCCAACTGACAGGCCTCCCGCCAGCTTGTTGCAGAATGCGTAAGTGGAGAAAAACAGAGGCTCCAGTCCTTTGCATGTGGGATTGTTCGCCGAAAAGTCGTCCACTACGTCTGGGAGCATCGACCTGCAGGCGGCACACAACAGGCTGGCATACATCAAAGCTAAAAATGTCAACAAAATACCTCATTGCGTTTAAAATTCATCTCTGGCCAGGTTAGGCAGAGGCCATGTAAATGATTCATTGTGCACCACACTCAGCCTTGATCCTGATTGCAAGTGACAGGAGCCTCAGATTGGACTGCGAACTCTGTGTCTCGGCTGGAAAATGACTCACCAGGGTAGCAGGAACATGGTCGCCACACTGAATCCCATCAGAATGCACATGAGCATGAAGACCGGCAGGTTACTGGGGAAACATGCAACTGTTGCCACTGCTGGGATGAAGAGCTGAGAGAAGGACAAATCAGTCAGAATCGGGTAAAAGACTGAAAATGCAGAAATGACTCACGGTCGCGCTCTCACCGACATTCCAATGAAAACTGTTGCCTTTTTGCCAATCCTCAGTAGGATGTTTTGCCACAGAGGGACTGCTATTGAAGCTGCCACCTGAGCAAATCACAGCAGTGGCATTAGTGTTCACGTTTTACCAGAGTCAGCTGTATGGCAGCAGCTTACCAGCAGAACCAGTAGCAAGTGCTGAAACTGGGCCCCCAGTCCAGCTGCATGGCTGCAGAAAAGTGCAAAGTTACCCAAAGACATCTGAAATAAGGTAGATAAAAAAAGATCCGATCATCAACATATATAATAACCGTATGGTTAATATTAGGTGCAGATGAATGCATCACGTTCAAACTGTACTTGAAATGCGAGTGCGCTAAACACAAATCCGAGCAGCAGCCGTTGGTAGGGAATGTGGCCCAGCAGCATCTTCAGAGAGGTCAGATATGATGGTCGGGTTTGACTTTCAGAAGAGTGAGGAGCTGAAATACAACCACAGTCAACAAGATGTAGGAGGAGAACTGAAAAAAAGACGCAAAAACAATGAAAACATGCAAAGACGGTGCACGCTCACTCTCATATGGGTCGTTATATACAGTAAGTGTCTAAACAGGAAAGTGAAACTGGCCACTAGTCAGGGATTCACCTCGCTGCTCCGTCACTCCCAGGAACAGAATCAGGCTGCAGAGGAAGAACAAGGCCCCCATGACCAGAGCTGAGATCAGGAAGGCCCTGTGCTGGGAGCAAGAAGACACACAGTGAACATTTAAATGCAAAATAACGCTAAAAATAAGCACATGTGCAGGGGTGTGGACACACACACACACACGTACACACAAATGTGCATGTGAGCGTGCATGTGAGCAAAGAACAGTAAATGACAGAGTAAGCAGATATGCCTGTGTGACTACAGAGTGTTTGCAATGCTGTTTGGCCACTCAGGAAACCTGAGCTGAACGGAGCCTTTTTGTCCCAAAGCTCAAGTGTATTTACCGTCTGGTGGAGGGAGTCTGCCTGCAGTGAGGGAGCGCCTTCAGGGGCTTCTTGCTCCTGATGCTGATGGCAGACTTCTTGCTTTTCTGTGTTGTACACGGCCACAACTCGACCCTGAATGGCAGACGCCACGAGCATCGCCACCATCTCCACAGTCATCCCTGCCAAAGACGGACAAAGACGGACGAAGACTGACTCAGTGGGCTGACAGAGCGACAGTGACTCACTCTGCCCTCTCCGCCTTGACAACGTGGATCTGGCATGGCGACGCTCTTACTGTAGGCTGTGGCAGAGTCTCTGTCCCGGTGATCTCCCCCAAGGAACATGTTGAGGGAGAGATAAGGAACGTTGTAGCACTGTCAGCCAAGGACAGAGACCAGGAGAAATGACCAGTGTGACCAAGAACATGAGCAGTAGCTATAGTGATGCAGTATGATGCGAAATGGCAGCGTCACATGTTGAAATTCATAAGCTGAGGAGTCTCAGGTGTACATTGCTTTCACGTTACAAGCGGACTCACACTCATGAGGCTTTCAAAGAGGCAGGTGACCATGAGGAACCAGAGCACGCTGGCGGTTGGAGACGCCCAGCCCCGCGGCACAAACCACAGCAGCAGATAGGAGAGGACAGCCAGTGGAGTGGACAGAATCAGCCTGCGAGACAAAGCATCACCGCTGATCCCACAGAGGGAACAAAGAACTCAAGTTCTTCAAATTGACTGTGTCAGCTCGTTGCCCACCGACCCACCATGGAGTGAGCTTGCCGATGGGAGTCCAGTTACTGAGGCCCACCAGATACCCCACCAATGGGTCGGACACAGCATCCCAGGCCCGACTCACAAATAAAATCATGGAGACATAGGAGGCCTTCATCTGCGGAATATTGAGGTGCCATAACTTCATGGGGTTCACATTCTTAAAGAATATCTAACAAAATGTAGTCGTTGTTTTTACCTGCACAACATCAAGGAGAAAGATTTGCAAGGAAACACCGATAGCTACTGTGGTCATCTGATAGGGTACCCCTCCCACAGCGTAACACAGCTTCCTAGCAAGAGGAATACCACCGGACCCCTGAGGAGACCAGAGAGAGTATATGTTTAAATACTATCTGGAAAACGATCTGGAGAAGTGTACTAGTAAAAGTAGAAATGCAGGTTTGCTGAGAGAAACCTACCCTCTGTTGACTGCCGCCGCATGAGTTTTTGCCCACCGTCCTTTTCAAGAACTTTGTCTTGACCGTCAGCACTTGATCGGAGAGATTCTTCAGGCAACTCATCCTGGGGTTTGAGAAGAACCGAACCTGACATGGACGCTCAGTTGCATTTGACCAAGACTTTGCTCGAGTGACTCTAATCCAGTCAATAGTGGAATCTGGTTGGACGGGTTGTCACTGCGTCATTGCAATCCAGCCCACCTGCTCACATTACCACCAAATGTAGTCAGCAACAAGTCATCTATCTATCTATCTATCCATCCATCTTTACATTATGGCATTTTCCATTCTTCTTCACCTGTTGCAAATCCTCTCGATTTTCAGTTTAAATAATCTAAAAATAACCACATACAATTAAGTGGTGACAAGTGACACTGCGATAAAATAGAATAAATAATATCATTTCTGCACAGGTTTGGCGATCAAATGAATCCTAAATGAGCCCTAGTGTACAAGCAGAAGGCCTTATACACTTTTATAGTGTGCTTATTATATTGTTCCCATGACAAACGGAAAAGATCAAGCAAATTTGTTTTCCGCAGTATTGGAGCATTTCTGTCCATAAGACAGAAAGGTGAAAAAAAAAAAAAGAATTGTTCTGATTATGTTGCAGAATTTTGCAGCACAGAGACGATGTATGGGCCAGACTGCTCTGACCCCTTCTGGAACAGCTGAGAAAGAAGCTTGTTGGACTTGTGGACATGGGAAGAAAATGTCATTTTGAGATTTAATGTAGTTTGGAAAAGCATGTTTATTTTAGAAAATTGTTTTTTATCAAATATTGAAGAATGCACTTAAACAATTGTAAATATTAACAAAAAAATGACACATTTGAAATATTGAAAAAAAAAAGTATGTAAATAGCCATTAAAAAATATTTTTAGACAAAACTTTGTTTGACAATACAAATCCTTGGATAGTTTTAGTTTAGTTTAAGTTAAGAAGGAAAAACCATTCAATCAAATCATTTATGTTCAGGTTCAGGACACCTGAATGACCTCTTTAATCCCATCCATTTTCAGGCAACACCACTGAGCCAACAATATGACAAAGAAGCAATGGCTTCTGATGAAAAACAAGATCTGCAAATGAAAGTTCACTGTTTAAAAATTCAGTTGTGCTCATCACATAAAAATACACTTCCATTCTGTGCAATTGCGGTGTTGTCATATTTAAAGTCTTTGTTGTTGTTGTTGTTGTTGTTTTGAAGCCTTTTACCACCGTCCTATAAGTCTGTGCTTTTATTTGCACTGTCCTTGGCATTGCGGAGTCCGTACAGCCATTTGATCACTCTTGCATTTCTCTCGATCACCGAGAGGCCGTAGGGGACTCGACCAGTCGGGTTGCCCACCGCCTCCTCCTCCTCCTCCTCTTCCTCCCCCTCTCTGTCAGAGCCAGCGCACTCCGAACCCGGGGCGCTCACACTGCGGAAGCGAGCCATGGACACGATGTCGGAACACGAGCCGGCCCACTCCTGCAGGTCAGTGGGGTCCAGGCCGCACAGGTTGAAGAAGCGCTCCAGCTCCGTCCCGACCCGGGAGCACCGGTCGCTCATGTCCGACTTGGACCTGGTCAACGAGGGCCGTTTCCTGGTGCTGGAGGAGGACAGGCGGGTCCTGGCCGGGGACGGAGGGGGGAAGAGAGGCAGCGGAGCAGCAGGAGCAGGAGGGGGAGGGGCGGCGGGGGCAGTGGGGGTCTCCGCCCCAACAGAAACTGCAGGTTTCCGTGGGGCTGCAACGGGTTTCAGGGGTGGCGCCCCCGCTGTCTTGCTGGGGTGCTGCTGGTGGAAGCGCGAGGCGGCCTGGCGCAGCGGGAAGTGCGGCTGCTGCAGCCAGACGGGGTGCAGGGGCTGCCGGATGGTCACCGGCCCCCTGCGGGGGGTCCCGGCCGCCGGCATCACGTCCACTCTGCGCACCGTCCTGGCGGTCGGAGACACCGGAGAGGCGGGGGGCGAATCCTCCCGGGCCGGTCCCGACGCTTTCAACCTCACCTTCATAATGATAATAGAAATTCATTTTATTTCCTTTGGAAATCTCAAAGTGCTACAGATAAGAACAAAATAAAGGAAAAAACAGTGTGAAGAAACACAATTAAAACTTGCTCAGAACTTGGCAAACAAAGCAACGGCAGCGTTCTCTCCTCTCATCGCTCTCTAATACTCCAAAGCATTTTCTAAACAAGAAGGTTTTCAGGTCTGTTATAAAAGAGTCCAGCTCAGGGGTCAGCAACATTTTAGAACCTTTCAGTCGCTACTTCATGGGTCTGGAGTCATATGAGGGGCAACCAGTTTGCGACACCCTCCTAAATAACACACTTTCTGAGTTACAGTATATGTAATATATTTTATTATTAAGGATACTGATCTATGTGAATACACTGATCAGGTTAATGAGTTCTCAGTCATTTTGGAGCATGACTTAACAAGGCTGGATCAAATTGAATTTTAGACACATCGAAAATGCTATTTCTCCAAACAGGCCTGCAGGGGGCGACTCATGTGGTCCTTGGGGGCAACCTGGTGGTGACCCCTGGTCCAGATTGTGTTGAGCCCTCTGCTGGGCGGTGAGACTATTGCACAGGCGTGGTGCGGCTGAGCTGAAAGCTGCTCCCCCTGGTGGAGAGTCTTGGAGGAGGAGGCTGCCTGAGGTTCTGAGGGACTGGGTGGAGGTTTACCTTAGCCAGACTGGACCAGTTGGGACGTGGAGGCGGCGGTGGTGGACGCGGCTTCTCCTTCTTCTCCTGCTGCTGCTGCTGCTGCTGCTGCTGCTGCTGCTGCTCCCCTGCTGGAGCGCCGCCGGCTTTTGCAGCCTCTTCCTGGGACTCTGCGGCTGCACTCGGCTGCTGGGGGTCGTCGTTGACGTCGCTGATCAGATTGGCCAGGTTGTTGAGCAGGTTGAGCTCCACCCTCCTGGCTTTCAGCGGGGCCGGCGACTTCCTGGTGGGCCGCAGCGCCGCGTTAGGGTTGAACTGCGGTGGCGGCGGCTTGCGGGCGTCGGGGACCCTGGCGGGCAGCTGTTTGGAGAGCGCCACCTGACTCTTGACATATTTGGCCTTGTCCGCCTCCAGCCGCTCCACCGCACTCTGCTTGGGCCTCCCCGCTGCCGCCTGCAGCTGCCGGGGGAAGTCCGGACCCAGTGGCCCTTTGGGTCTCAAGCGGGGCGGCGTGGTGCTGATGGCCACTCGGACCGGCTGCCTGGCAGGCCGCTGGAGAGCCTCCGAAGGCATTCTATCAAACTGGTCGTACTGGTCCTCCTTCTGTGGTGTCTGTTTTAAAGTTCACTCCCTCAACCCTCGCAAAAAATATGTGCCAAGAGAAAACGAAAGCAGTCATCCGGTGTTGGTGTCCCTGCAGAACATGAACCCCATGTTGTTTTGCAGAAGGTGGAACCTCGACATCTCAGCTGAGCCTGAAACACAAATGAAGAGGAGAAGTAAGCACTTGTTCTGAACCACACCCCCAGGCTCCAAGATGGCTCCATTCACTGCAGTGAAGTTGCTCACCCAGCGCAGAGCATGCATGTAACTCACATGATCTACTTGGCCAATCAGAACGATCCTGGAGAAGGTCACTTACAGACACGTCAGGATGCAGCCAATCAGAACGAGCTGAGACACAGCAGCACGTACGACGTGGTGACGTCACGCCTTTATCAATTTTTAAAGGACTAAAAGATCATAACTGAATCTACAATAGAAAAAAAAATTATATGAACCGCGTTCTAGGTCGCAGTCGCCCTGTCAGCCGTTTTAAAGGCGTGCATTTTTGTATTGTGATCTATAAGGAAAATACTTTTTGGTCCAAGGGGATTTTTTTTTTTTTTTTTTTTGCTGCAGTACCTCGAGCAGCCACTGGGAAGAATGGGTGCGCCGCCATATTGGTAGTCTGGTCTCCAGTTCTTATAATACATCCATGCAATGGACAGTCGACTCTTCAAACAACCCTCACCTGAACACCCACTAACCCCCCCCCCCCCCGACCCCCCCTACTCCCCCACCCCCCTATCTTTTATTCTGCGGCCAATCAGCTCTCTTGAAGATTTTCTTTTTGCTATCTTCAATGTCTGCATGCATCACTGGGTTCAAACAACCACCCACAGTCCTCTGGTGTGAGGAATGATACACAATCAAACTGACATTTCCTTTTCACATATCTTAGGCTCACAAAAAAAGCCTGGCTGTAGTGTGTGTGTGGGGGTGCGTGTGTGTGTGTGTGTGTGTGTGTGTGTGTGTGTGTGTGTGTGTGTCCGTCCGTCCGTCAACATGCAGTTGTCTTGGGGCCATTCAGAACAGAGCACACATCAACAACAGCAACAGGAACAATGTCTCTGTGGCTCCTGCAGCTCCAAGCCAGCAGGTTGCTGCTCCCCCACACTGAGCCTGAGCCCGAGGAAGGTTTGAGGAAATACAGAACACAGAAGTATCTCTTTCACTTTACCAGCAGGCAGCCAATCCTCACCGAGCACCAACAACCACCTTTACCAGAATTTAAAAAAACAACAACAAAAAAACCCTCAAAGTGCTGCGTGAAGCTTCTTTCTGTGTGTTCTTCAGATAGTGCGTGTTTGAAATATGCCGCCTGGGTCGATCTCCACCTGCCAGTCACATTCTCCACATATTTGCCATTCCACTCTGAGCCAGGCCAGACTGCTTGCTGCCCATACCTGCCTCACAGTCAACACATCTTCCCGGTTTACAACAACAAAGAGCTCCCTCCTCGCTGCTGCTGCGACTACTACACAGGGCCGCCGCCACAATCAAGCGTGTCATTACTGCGCAAGGCCGCTGTTATTACCAAGCAAAAAGGAATGTCAAGAGGAGGGTCTGACAAACAGAAATAGAGGTACTAATTGTGTCGCCTCTGAGTCCAGTGCCAACACGTTCTGTTGGAAGTGACAAACAAGAGCGACGCAAGGCAAGAGAGGTAAAGTGGAGCCGCGGCAGGTAAACAAGGAAACAGAAACACAAAGCACTTCAAGCAGCGTTCCGCTCGTGCTGCGACAAGCTCAGTGGCTGTGCCAAGGTGTGAACAGGTTCCTCACGGGAAACTTTGTACATTTCTGTCATTAACTCACCTTTCTTAGTCCCCTCTGGTCTGGACAGCTGCTCCAAGGCTCCTGGTTCCAGGGCGCACGGCGCTGTTCTGTGGGGCAGATTAACTTGAGCTTCAGGCGGCTTCAAGATGAACCTGTTTGACAACCCGCCCCTCCCCCACCCTCGCACACTCTGATTGGTTCCAGCCATTCTTCGACAAGGACTTCAGCTGATTTCTGCAGTCACGTGACCTAACACCCCCCCCCCCAAGCCCCCCACTCCCACCCTCTGCTTTGTCAGTAAAGACCATAAATGATTCCCGACACACTTCCCGCCGTCCAAAGGTCAACCACCTGCCATAAAGTCAGACAAACATACACAGAAATATTTTTTTCTTCCTCCATATTTAATATTGGCATGAAAATGTCTCACAAAGACACCTGTAGAAATCCTGTCACTCGAAACAGAAACCAGGAGAAGCCGTGAGCTACACCACACATAGAAAAATAAAAGAGCTTGAGGTTGAAATCTTTTCTTGATGAGACACAATTGTTTACAAGCACGAACAAAAGTGGAATGGCAAAAGGGGGGCAGTTCAGCCGTATTCATTGAGATTGTTGTAGAGAAAATATATACGTCATGTGTCATGCTGGAATATAAAATTACAAGAAAGTTGAAAAAAAAAATTCAACCAGAAAAACCAAGCCTACAGTCCCAGAACCTCAGCAATTCTCTGACATTTCTCCTAATAAATGTGGATTTAAGGTTCGGACTCTTTGAAGTGGAACACTGATGGCTTTCTCTGCTGACTGCAAATATGACAAGCCAATCTTCTGAGTGAAAAAAACCATGACATCATCAATTATGGATAAATATGGACCGGGGGTTAACTGCCCCTTTTAACCTCAAAAAACAAAAACAAACCAAAAAAAAAACCTTTTTCTTTTCAAAAAACACAAAACTCCCAGATTGATCTGAGCTGTCACTCTAAATACCCCAATATTTGGCAATTAGTGTTTTGGACTGTGATGGTCACATAACTTACATATCAACACAGAAAGCACAGTTTTAAAACGAGATATTTATTGTTTTATTGACCATCAATGCACCGCTAGGAATTTCTGTCTCAATATGTATATTATACACACCACCAGTCACAGATTTGGACACAGCTGTTCCTTCTTTATCTTGACTACTTTCTACACTGTAGATGCAAACTGAAGACATCAAAACTATGAGCAAGATATGTGGATTCATGTGGCAAAAGAAAAACATGTTAAAAACCTAAATATGTTAAGTTATATATATATTTAATATGAAGGGTGGCTATTCTAGATCATCTAAAATATAAAACCTGTTTGAGTAATTTCACACTTTTTTTATTTAATGCATATTCCATGCGTGTTCATTCATAGTTTTGATGCCTTGAGTGAAAGTCTACAATGTCAACAGTCATGAAAATGAAAGAAAAAGCATTAAAGCAGACGTGTGTGTCCAGACCTTTGACTGGAAGTGTATGTATGGCTAAGGTGTGTGTTAAAGTCAACAGAAGGCGTTTGTTCTTCAAATGCACCTCGATCAACAGAAACCACGTGCTGCCCCCCCCCTCCGCGCTCTCCGTGCTAAGATATAGCACAGTTTTTATCTTTGTCCTTTGCACCCAGGCTCTGCGCTCTCTTCCTCATGCTGCCTCTCAGGCCCCAGTCTCTCTGCACCTCCCTGTGCTGCTGCTGCTGCTGCTGCTGCTGCTGCTGCTCCGCCTCCTCCCCCTCCCCCGCCCTGCGGAGCTGCGGCGGCAGCGGTATGGGCTGCCCCAGAAAGAAGCCCTCCTCCTCCGAGTCGGAGGACGAGGAGCAGGTGGAGCAGGAGTCTTGGTGTTTGTGGCGGCCGGTCATGAGGGCCAGGACCGGGTCGCCCCCAGGCGCTGGCTGCGGCTCCCGGCCCCGCTCGGCCCTCCACTCCAGGGTGTCCAGCCGAGGCCGGTCCCGCCTGGAGCTCCGGGAGTGTCGCTTGGTGTTGGGATGGTGAGCGGAGTCGGGCGGGGGGCGCGATCGGCTCCAGCCTCGCCGCGGGCCGCGCTGCTGGTAGGAGGATCCGTCTGGTTGGGGAGGAGAGAACAGGTCAACAAAATAAACAGGCAAAAAACCAGGCACTCCCACTGTGCACGACCTGCTCGTGTCCCGCTTTCACTTTCTGCTGCAGTGAAAGCAAGAGTTTGGAGTGGACAAGACGACGACAGCACGAATCCCTGGAATTAATGTCATCACTTTCACTAAAGGTCAACTGTGTAATATTTGGCTCGATTTAGGATTTTACATTGGTAAAAGCTTAATATGCTGCCCATTAATATACTAATTAAAGCACTCACAGCACAATAAAAGTCATTTGGTTTTCCTACCAATAGCACAGTTCTTATTTACAGTATATATAAGAAAACACATAGAACAAGGGTCTCGCTCCCAGTTAGCTGCCATCTTACACCACCATATTTCTAAGGAAGCCTGGTGTGGACAATCCAGTCTGTGTGTGTTGTTGTATTTAGGTTGAGGCTCCAAATAAACCAACAAGAAGGTGGTGGATGAGGCATCCCGGGTTTGTGTGTGCAGGCCACCGTAGTTCACCGGCAAACTCAGGAGGGGGAGGGTGAGCGCTGCAATCTAAAATGCAACCACTTGATGTCGCTGTCTCTTCTCAGAATCTCCAAATACTACACACTTGAACTTTAACTATTCAGCGCCTTAAGGCTTCTTCTCACCCAGCAGATCCATCTGTGGCGGGACGCCCTTCTGAAGGCGGAGCCTCCTTCCAAACCCTCCCTCCTCCTCCTCTTCCTCCTCTTCTTCCTCCTCCGCCTGGTCGTCGTCATCCGGCTGCTTTTCCTCACCCTCCTGAAACGGCGCCGCGCTCTCGTCCTCGTCTTCATCCTCGTCCTCGTCAACAGAGTAGCTGCTGCTGATTGGCTCTCTGAAGCTGACCCGTGCCGTGCAGCTGCGAGCCAGAGGGGGCGGAGCTTCGGGGGAGGGCTCCTCTGGGTGGGGGAGGTCCAGCGGGGGCAACTCCTGCTGCGCCAACTCCCGAGATTTCACGGGCAGGGGAGGCGGGAGGCTGGACGGATTACCGAGCAGCGTGTCGGGCGAAGGAAGGTGGTCGGTGGGTGAGCTCTGCTCGGGGGGGAACACTGTGGAGAGGGACAAAGGAAAAGTGGACATCAATTATTAAGTTTTGTCATTTCTTTGTGTATTTTTAACATTCAAGCTGTCCAAGCATTAATTTTTCTTTTATGGTGAAAAAGGAAAAGCGACAAAACCCCCCCCAAAAAACTGGCAAAGTTCCTGTTCTCACTCCCTCAGCAGGAAGCTCTGAATCTATTAATAACAGGCCTTCATCTCAGCACTCGCTGAGGGTTTAAAGCAGCCTGACTGGAGGAGCAGAGTTGGAGGAGACATGAAACCAGACAATCAGCAGGTACAAAATGTTGCACTGCAGGGATATCTTAAAAGACAAAACGGTTAAAGGCTTTCAAATTAAACAACCAGAATTATCCAGCCTGCTAAATATTTTAATTCTCTGCTACGATGCTTCCATTCACAAGAGCAATGCTTACAGCAAACTAGACGGACAAAGGGGAGAATTATCCAGATCAGGAGCAGAAAGAACAATGTTCCGAGCACAGAAGCCTGTTCTTTTTTTCCCAGTTTACGCCTACCTGGAACTTCATCCGCTGGATCCATCCAGTCCCCGGCAGTAGAGGTTCCTCTGGAACTGACACCACCAGCGGGAGCCTTGACACTGAAGTCCTCTGGGAGCAAACTGTAGTGCGGGAGGTCGCTCGGCCACGACGGGCCCAAGCCATTTCCCAGGTGAATGTGAGGTAGAGGTGAGTAGGACCCTCTGGGGTGAGGGTGACCAGTGGCTGCAGGAAATCCGTTTTGAACTGGAGCAGTACAGTGAACACCTGACAATGGAATCTTTTTATTTTCATTTTATATATTCATCCAAAAATATATATTTTTCTAAAGTATCATATACGCGAATAATGATTAACACTGCACATCATCCATACCTCTATTTTTCACTGGGGAGTCCTTCGCAGTTGCAGGAGCTACTACACCCTCTAGTGGCTGCAGGGGAGAACCACACTGTGACTGCTGGCGTTTCTCGGTGGCGCAGTGGCGTCGGTGCTGGGGCGGTTGGCTCTGCAGTGCTGAGTCACAGGAGTCCGAGTTGTTGGGATCGTCCCCGAGCGAGCAGGCCCGCGAGCAGAAGATGAGACCCCCGCGAGGGAGGAAGGGCCGGCCCAGCAGGGGGAGCCGGCAGCGGTCGCAACAGAAACACGCCTCCACCGCGTGCCAGTGCTGTCCCTCATAGGTCATCTGGCCCTGGTCAATACCTGAGCCAAAGTCATGCAGGATTGGAAGAACGTACATGACATCACCAGAAAGAGGCTCTTTGTGTGCTCAACCATACAGCTGTCTGCCTGGTGTGTGTACCTTTTATTGTATTTTGCCCATTATTGTAATTAAAAAATAAAAATAAATATATATATATATATATATATATATATATATATATATATATATATATATATATATATATTTTTTTTTTTTTTAATTTTTAATCTTCTGTTTTATACTTCATACCTTTTCTGTGGTGTCGTGTTCCAAGAGATCAATAAAGCATAACTGGATTGAATTGAATTGAATTTGAAAAAGATGCTACCTATATGTTCTCCACAGGTGTCGCAGTACTCGGCGTACAGCGACTCGTAGCAGGCGCAGCAGTACGGTCGGCTCTCCCTCATGATGTAGCGCTGGCCACCCAGCGCAGCCTCACACTCGAAACAACAGAAGTGCTTCATGTGCCAGTATCGTCCCTCTGCCTCCGTGCATTCGTCCGCCAGAATAATCTGGGATTGAGGAAACATCAGGAGGAGAAGAGCGGGTCAGCCACGTCCTTGTGGGTGCAAAAAGTTAAGACAAAGTGGTGGCTGCAGTGCGCAGAGTACCAGGGATTTGGGTCAATGAGATTCGGTCAAATAAGAAGCAGATGCTATCAGTGTGCTGCTAACGCTTTAGCCTTTCCCCTCCTCTGGCTCTCAGGACCTGTGATAGGTCAGTTGTGCCAGATCCAGTAGAGCACTGCTACTAATCTTTTCAAATATACACTTCAATTCCTTCCTCTTTGCACCGGGGAGCTCGAAACAAAGTTCATTATGTCTCAGTCAGTGTGTCGATGTGCACGGCTTAAAGGTCCAGTGTGCAATATTTCACCTGATTTACGATTTTTTACGATTTTTACATTGTTAAAAGCTTAATATGCTGCACATAAATACATGGTGGACGAGGTATCCAGGTTTGTGTGTGCAGGCCACCGTAGTTCACTGGCAAGCTCAGGAGGGGGAGGGGGGGAGAGTGAGCGCCGCAATATAAAACGTAACCACCTGATGTCGCTGTTTCTTCTTCAACACCTCCAAATACTGCACACTGGACGTTTAATCAGCTGACTGCTGATGATGACTTGGATGAAGAGGAGATGAGGTGAGATTGTGAGTGGCGTCACCTCGTCGCAGGCCTGGCAGCGGGGCTTCAGCCGCTCAGCGTGATGTCTGCCGCAGTAGATCTGCCCGTCCTGGTAGAAGTAGATCAGGTCGACCAGCAGCTCTCGGCAGGAAACGCACTGGAAACACTGAGGGTGCCAGCAGCTGCCGTGACCCGCCCGGCTGGCAAACACAGCGATGTCTCCACCGCAGATCTGTCTGCCGCACTGAGGGCGGGGGGGGGGGGGTTAAATAGCATCTCTTTTAACAAATTAAATCTGCCACAGGTTGCAGTGCAGTTTCCTCTCATAGCCCTACAATCAGGTCACACTACACCTGTGATCACTTGCACCTGAAGCTGCTCCAGGCTTTTAAAAAGTGCTTCTTTTTTTATTTTATATTAGTCTATCTTGCCAGGTAGTGGGAATGCACGCGATGATCTTCAGCTTTCAATGAAGAGAGCACCTTTACCTGCTGGCAGATGGCTCCTGTCATAGTGACAGGAAAGAGTCTGACGACGCCTCGGCCCAGGTTCTCCCTTTTCCTCTGTTGGCTGAACAGCCGCAGCTCCTTCTTCTCCTGCTCATCCAGAGAGTTGCAGTACTGCGGCTGCAAGACACAAACGTGTGTAATATAATGATGACGTGGGCTGTTGTGGGTTTTACAAGTGTCTGAAAAAATATATATCACATTTTCTCGCTATAAAGATCGTTCGCAGGATCTTGGTAAGTTCTTTGTCTTGCAATGGCAGATTTAGAAAAGCTCCAATGTGGACATGTTTCAGAATATAGACAGACCACCGAGGACCTTTTGAAAGAAACAAGGCAAATAAAGCGTTCAGAGGAAGAAAAGCACAACGATGCAGCGACAAAGCCCAGCACGGATCCTGCAAAGCAGTTTTATCAGCAGGTCAAATGCAGCCTCGGTCTTTGGTTGCTTCTGTTGTCCATCCTGACACGTGGTCAGAGGCATTCATGGCCTATTCTGGAGAGACTGACTCAGTACCTCGCTGTCGTGGGCGGGAAGCTGGTGCAGCAGCTGCTTGATCCTGTATCTCTCCCCAAGGCTGTTCACATAAGGCACTCGGTCCTCTGGCAGGCAGCTGAAGTACTGGTACACCTGTGTGGACACAGGCATGACGTTAATACAGTCGCTGTCACTGTCACTTTGGTTTTTGTGGCAAATGTGGGAAGAAACGGAGTACAAATACTCTGTTACTGTATTTAAATAGATTTTCTGTAGTTTTCTTTCTCTGACATCTTTTTTTTTTTTTTTAATAATAATTTGCTTCCTCCCTTGTACACAAATATTTGCACTTGGAACTCTGCTGTTGTGTCGTTCATATTTTAGAGGGAGATTATTTTAGAGTACCTCGGCTTTGGGTTCACCCAAAGGTTCGGTGCAGAGAAAAATATGACTGATTACAGTTTGCTTGTGCTGTTGTTAAAAAAAAAAAAAAAAAAGGGCACTGTGAGGGCCAAAGCTGTTGAAAATGATGCAGATGCTCCTGCGAGATCTGACCTGTCTTCACCTCAAATCAGCTCAGCACAGATTACACTGTCACATCTTTTGAATTTATGCAAAACGATCAACAAACGTATCGCTTGCTTCATTCATTTACTTTTTACTGAAGTGCATCTCAAAACCTCTACCTTCTCACTTTTACTGAAGTAAAGGAGTTGAATCTGTACTTTCACCCAGTCCAGAATCTGGATACATTTTTGCCACCTGTGGTGATGACGCATGAGTACGGTGTGGTTTTGTGCGGCTGCTGCTGCTGCGTCCCCGGCTGGTACCTGCTCAGGCTTGAGCCCCGGTGGCACCCATGAGTACTCCTCCGAGGCGCAGCCCGAGTCGTCGTCGGAGATGGAGTGCCTCTGGAAGTCTGAAACCAGCTTGGTCATCATCTTTTCCAACTGTCCCGGCACGGAGCGCACGGCGTGCTCCTCTCGCACACACTTGCAGTGCACGCAGATCTTCCTGCGGAGACAAAGACAACGTTGGGCTACGGCATCTGTGCCGACTGAACGCATTCACAAGGCAGAGGGTCAAGGGTTAAATAATAATGTTTTTTAATTTATTTATCTTTTATTATTTTATTAAATACTGGGGGGGGGCACCGCCAGAGGGGGTTCTGCTTGTTGCCTTCTATGTTAGGATGCAAAGCGCGCAGGGCTTCTATCGCTTCTATTGCAGAGTTGTAGAAAATAGAGTTGAGAGAGAGACGATCTAGCAGCAAGAGTGAAGCAGATCTCGGCAAATCAAAACTTGAAAAAAAATGAATCTTTCAAAGAGATATTAAGCCTTGATCTGATCCGTCTGTCTGTCTGTCTGTCTGTCTGCGCAGCAGGTGAGCTCAGTTACACACCTTCGGTCTGTCTGTTTGTTTTAAAGCTGAGTATTATTTCATTTCAGGAAACTAACCGAGGTTAGTGTAGCTTAGCTTAACTCCACAGACAAACTCTAGACCAGGGCAAACTGTTTGGGCCGCAGTGGGTTCTGAAATGCGACAGAGGGGCCGGAGCAGCAGCAGATGGATGGAGATCAAGTCAAGTCACACACCTGTTTCTTCTGTATTCAATCAGAAGTATGCGTCCATACTAGTGCTAGTGTTTATGAGTGATTGGTTCTAAAGACATTTCTAATCAGAGACTGAAGTCACAGACCAACCAACCAACCAACCAGCCGACACACGACTGAGGCTCGACTCCACTCGACCCCTCGCAACACAAAGTTAAAAATAAACACAATACGCAGTGGCTGTGTGTGCGTGTGTGTGTGTGTGTGTGTGTGTGTGTGTGTGTGTGTGTGTGTGTGTGTGTGTGGCGGGCTAGATAATTAAAACCCAGCCAGCCAAATGAAGCCCTGACATCTTGCTAAATCAACGGCAGGACGTCCCAGACACGGCGCGCGAGGTCAGTGACAGAAGCCTGGCTGTCAGCTGTCAGTCCCCCCGGCAGCCAGGAGAGGGAGCTGAAGATGGGAGCAATCATCTCCTCCTCCTCCTCCTCCTCCTCCACCTCCTCCCCCTACTCCTCATCTTCTCACCCCTCCCCACCCTCAGCCCGCCGGTGTGTGTGTGTGTGTGTGTGTGTGTGTGTGTGTGTGTGTGGTACCCCTGTGTGAGTGTGTGGAACTACACTAAAGCACCCCGGGGGAGGGGCGGGGGTGAGAGTGAGGTGTGGGGTGTCAAGCAATGCGACAATGTGGCTGCGTTTTCGGCACGCACTGACTGAGTGTGTGCATCTCTGTTACCATTGCATAATGGGCTGCCAGCTGGCACTTGTGGCTCAAGTTCACACGGCACAAAGCTGCTTTACTCCACCGCTGCCGCACCACGCTCGCACACACACACACACACACACACACACACACACACACACACACACACACACACACACACACACACACACACACACACACACACACACACACACACACACACTCAACAATCTCTCAGCACCCACATTTCTTTGCTTTTGTAGTAGCGACCCAAATGTATTACACAGCACTCAAATGAATTCCACAAAAAAATTGAAAAACAGTGCAACGATTCGGAAAGCCTTCATCCAGTCATGATCACCACAGCAACAAGATGTAAATATGCAACATTGACATATATATGAATATACGCTAGCAGTCAAAGGTTTGGACTCACCCTATGAATTGAATGTCTTTTCTGTCATTCTCATGACTGCCGACATTGCAGGTTCACACTGAAGGCATCAAAACTACGTATGAATGCACATGGAATTATGTGTCAAAACAACTCAAACATGTTTTATATTTAAACTCTTCAAAATTCAAGAGTCATTTAACAAGTTTTTCCTTGCTGCATAATGACATTTATCTTGCTCATATACTGATGTAGTCAGTGTCTGCACTGTAGAAAGTTATAAAGATTAAAAAGACAAATGACATGAGAAGGTGTCCAAACCTTTGACCGCTAGTGTGTATCATTTAAAATTAAAATGCCTTTTCTAAACAAAGGGAATCTGCCCACCAGGCCGCGACCCAACCAAAACAGCTCTTTTGGGTCGCGACCCACCAGTTGACAAACGCTGTACTGGATCGAGCGTGACAGCTCCTACACGAATAACTTTGATGATAATGAGTCATGTCGGAGAAAGGCGGCTACATGCTCCCCTTGTCAGCTGCCACAAAGCAGGACTGAAACAAATGAGTAGTAAACAGCTTGGACTAAGCCATGTTGGCAGGCCTCTAACCCCAGCTGTGTGTGTGTGTGTGTGTGTGTGTGTGTGTGTGTGTGTGTGTGTGTGTGTGTGTGTGTGTGTGTGTGTGTTACATGCCTGTGTGCAGTAATAGGGCAGCAGGGCGCAGTGAGTGCTGGCCTGATGAGGCAGATGGCGGACACATCACATCTCACCCACTCTCACCCAGTCTCACCCCCACCGGCGCCCACTTAGCGCCCAATAATAATCAAAGTGTTTGGCACGTAAATCTCATCATAAACAAAGTGTTGAGATGAGGAGGGGCCAATCAGAGGGCATCTGGGGTTTTAACGCGAGTTGAAAATTCTAAAAATAAACCAACCCCCCCCCCCCGCCCCCCCCACACCCCTCTGCCATGTAAGCTTAGAAAGAGAGCTTTCAGAGATTATGATTTGGGTTTTTGATGTAAATTTAAATCAAAGCGATGAGGTCCTGTATTGTGCAAAATTTACCGATCATTTTTTTAACAATATTTTCCAGTCTGCCGATGAACTCAATCTCGTTCCCTCTTTTTTTTTCTCACCCCAGTTTTCTGACAATTTCTGCAGAAATATGGTGTTCCGTCAATCCACCCCTTTTGTGACGTCATAAAGGGCACGGGTAGATGGCGGCTTCTGCAGAACACCTATTGGCTGCTTAGTTTATGTCCTCTTCCAAACGTGTCGGAGGCAAAGCAAGGCTTCTACTGTTGAGGATACAAAAAAAAAAAAAAACTATTTTCTGGAGATCAACTGGAATCATGATTGATTATTCACACAATTCTTGACAGTGCAGTCAAGAAAAAACACACAGCAAATCAGATCTCGTACAGGACTTCACAACACAACTAAAGACACTGCAGGCTCAGCCACACTGCATTGCAGCACCTCTGAACCCTTTTCCTTCTTGACAGTGAAATCAGTTGACTTCAGAGCCTGAGAGCAGAACCCATGCCGTCCTGGTCACGAAGACTCTGATGTAACACAACAAGTCCATTGTGAGAAACTCCGGTCAGGTTCACACTTGTGAGCAGAAACAAAACAAAGAAAGAGGGAAGCAGTGATGGTTGGATGCTGGACTTTCAGGATCTCATGAAGCAAAGTGTTGTCCGGCTCTTGACACCGTGTTGGCGCTCTGACAAACAGCGGCCAAACTTTGGAGAGTGAATCACTAAACTATTGTATGAAAATGTCTTTCAGTGAAACATCGGATCCCAGGAAAACACTTTTCCAAACTATTGACACTGTATTAAAACAAAAAACAAAAAAACAACTCCAGCTGGACAATTAAGGTAATATACGTGAGAACAAATTATTAATTGATGAGGAAACTGAGTAATTGAGTGAAGAGAGTGGGGGAAAAAAATCAGAGGAAATTATTCAAAGAACGCTGTATGAACTTCATGAAGCATGTGTGTGTGTTTAAATAGCCTGGTTGACACAGAGGGACGCAGCAGTGGGGAAAGCAGAGCACACAGCAGATGTTGCTTTGCACTGAGATCAACAATCTGTCCACTAATTTGCTCTGCACTGCAGGACCAAAGTGGGTTTTTATTTAGGCTGCCAGTGCTGCTATTGTTGCTAATGCAGTTTCAAATACAGAGATTTACAGCCTAAATATTTTTAAACCATAATAATCCCAAATAAACAACAGCAAATGAAGCTGCAATAAATATGTGTAAGCTTCCCAACAGCTGAGGGCTTTTAAAAAAAAAAAAAAAAAAAAAAATCCTTTCATTTCAATAACTCACTCCAGCTTTTTCAAAAAGCTTCCAGTAAATTACGTCATCTCAATTTACAAAAATTTCTGAAACCCGAAATTCCAAAAAGTCCAGTGTCAGAACACACACACACACACACACACACACACACACACACACACACACACACACACACACACACACACACACACACACACAAATCACCGGCTGCACACAGACGCACATAAAAGCCCTTCAGTCTGGTCCCACATGCCAACGTAATGACTGTTTGCGTGCATCCTCTCATCTCTCATCCTCTCATCCCGGGTCTTCAGTACCTGGCCCAGTCATGACAAGCGACTGCAGGTGATCCTCCTGACGCTGGCCCGTCCAGTCCGGTCATCCATCCGAGGCGACTGCCGCCTGCATGCCTGCCACCACCTCTCCATGTGATTACGTCTCTGCTGTCTGCTGTCTGCTCGCTCACCGCTTTTTCATGTCCCCCACTTCCCACCCCTCCCCCCGTCCCCCGTGTGATGATGACAAACTCAAACAAAAGGCTTTGGAGAGAGAGAGAGAGAGAGAGAGAGAGAGAGAGGGAGAGAGAGAGAGAGAGAGAGAGAGAGAGCGAGAGAGAGAGAGAGAAATCACAGCTATTGGATGATGTGATTCCTGAGTCAACGCTTCGTTCACGTCACCTCTGAAGATAAACTGAGCCCAGCTGGGAATCACATCAGGAAGCAAAGTCCTCTCCCCTTCCCCACACCCCCACCCCCCACCCCCAGCTAACAAGGTGCTCACTGATCGGACCCTCGGCACCTCGACGTCACAAGTTCACACTTGATTATTGGACCAGGTTGTTTTTATCAGGCAGGAGATAAACTACGTGCATTTTGTTTTGTGGAACAGACATAGAGCAGAATAGAATATAATAGAATAGAATATAATAGAATAGAAAGCCTTTACTAATCCCACAGTGGGGAAATTTAATTACAGCAGCAACTGTTTAGTGCAAAAGGATGGAACATTACATCAATTAAAAGAAATAAGGCAATAAAAATAAAAGACTGACTGAATAAATGTTGGATTGTTACACAACAAAACTTATCTGCAGTGCTCAGGTGGAATTTACCTGAACACTGTCAATGTTTTTTCTTCCAGAGACTTTAGGTCAAGGTGTATCAGCTGTCACCATGTGCTGCTGCTGCTGCTGCTGCTGCTGCTGCTGCTTGGATATTCTATATGAACCACATGCTGCTGCGCGTGCAGTCGAGCCAGCAATCAGATGTGATGTTATAGAAGCAGATGGGCCCAGACCTGCCATCCCATCCAGCGCCACCAATTATCCACTGAGTAATGGCTGCGCGGCCACCCAGCCTAACTGAGCCGGGGCCTCCGCACACGTTTCAAGTCGCTAGTGGACCTGCGGGTCACAAGTAACTCAATTTCCTCCTGCTGCTGCTGCTGCTGCTGCTGCGAGAGCGGCGGAAGGACCATCTGCCCCACCAAGCCCGCACCCCACCCACCTACCCGGCCCCTCAGCAGGACCCGGTCTGAGAAGGACAGAGATGAATGACTTCCCTCTCAGCCGCAGCTCGGCCTGCGCAACTCTCAGTCAATGTGACTCTTAATTGTTAAATAAAAGAGATGCGATTAGTCAAAGTCTCCGGGGTAAAGAAAGCGTGGGCCCCCATCAATCTCCCTCACTCAATCATTTCCTGCTGAGAGACTTTTAATGTGTGAGCTTCCGCTGGAGGCTCTGATCGATCTCTCAGCTGAAGGCAGGCGCACCAGCGGCAGGTTAATCTGCCGAGCGCGAGCGCACACGCTGGTGTGACTTTCACTGCGGTGCGGCCGGAGGAAATGTTTAAGGTTACGTCCTAAATCCAAGGCTTTTGTCTTGAGTTATATGGAGAAGCAGAGGAGCATGGGAGCTCAATATACAGTTACAGTCTTCTGGCTTGTGTGCGAGCACCTTTTGTTTGATTCTACAATAGCCGCTGAGCCACCGCAGCCGACGAGAACTGGAACTGCGGATGGAGAAATACAAGTGGTCGGCCGTAGGCTGGGAATCTGGCGAACCGGACGACCAACTCCTAAATGCGGCACACGAGGTAGAAGGAAAAGTCGTCTGGATTGTACAGCTGGCCAAGAAAATACTGACTCCTCAGCGTCTGGAGACAATCACGGAGGTATGAAGTGGTTAAGAGGACTCCAATCACACCAGCGAGGCCTAATCTCATTGACGAGCTTAAGAGGCCCAACCAGCTGGGGGAAAAAGAGGCTCAAAAAGGAGCAAAACCAGCAAAGCACAAAAAAAAAACCTGAAACTGAAATGAACAAAACTGGTTTGACTTATTTCACACTTTTTTTGTTGAATGCATATTCCATGTGTTCATTCATAGTTTTGATGCCTTTGAGTGACAATCTACAATGTAAAGAAAAACTATTTATTTATTTATTTATTTATTAATTATTATTTATTTATAAGTATGTGTCCAAACTTTAGACTGGTAGAGCCAATCACAATATACAGAGAGCAATCAGGGGTCTCTTGCTCCTAGTGAGCCGGTGGGCTTCCCAGAAGATTTGCCACACTGGACCTTTAAGATTGACCCTTAACTCAATAGACAAGAACACGGTTTGTCTCGAGCCCTGTGAGTGATTGGTGGGCGTAGCAACGCTCTGCCGCCACGAGGCCTCCTACCATTAAATGCCACCAGCATATGGCTTCACATTTGTTTAAGCACAATAGACGAGGGATGCGGCAGTGGCAGAGCGAGGCCGTGCAGTCGGTCGGTCGGTCGGTCGGTCAGTCGGCTGTGGGGCGAGTCTCACTAATCCCGCCTCCTGTTGTAGCGCCCAAACCAGAGTGGAGTCAAACTAAAGGCAGATGCCCGTCCATGCAGATGTCAGGGCTTAATGGCAGCGAGCCTATGTTTCTAATTCTTCACCGCCATCGGGTCATCGGGCGGCTTATCCACTCTGGGGATATCGACCCCCCCATCCCCACTCCACCACCATCCCACCACCCCCGACGGGGTTATGTTTACCCACCTCTAATGTATATCAGCCCTGGCTGCAGTGCACACACCACAGCTAAGCTGATCTCTGTTGTGCTGTGGCTGTTCTTACTGGGACACGCGCTCAAACACAATTACGCACAAGCTGCACGCAGACACAACAACTTGACGGATGCAGATCTTGTCGCCTTGAGTTGCATCCGCGAGCGACGACAATCGCCAACTGCGTTTGCAGGTGCTGGTTTTTCCGAGAGCTGATGGCGGCAATAACAGTTCCGTAGTTTCCACACAGGTGGGGATAGATAGATAGATAGATAGATAGATAGATAGATAGATAGATAGATAGATAGATAGATAGATAGATAGATAGATAGATAGATAGATAGATAGATAGATAGATAGATAGATAGATAGATAGATAGATAGATAGATAGATAGATAGATCAAGACAGTAGCAGCACAGCCATCAGCAAAACCTTCTCTTTCAAGCAAGTCACCTAACAGCCCAAACGACCTGCAAAGCACTAGAAGGACGGGAAAAGTGAAAGGAGAGAGTAATAAAAGAGTACCAACTGCCAATTATTGCAAAAGATTTCTCGTGAGTAGCCGACGTGAAACGGAAGCCCGGGCCGGTCCAAGAGGCTGTGGGAGAAAGCACGGCTCTTCCGAAGGTAAACAGGGAAGCTGAGACAAACACTTCCTGCCGAGGTGGTAACAGCGAGGCGCGCGGCTCCTACCTCCAGCCGTGGAGACGGAAGCCGGGGCACTGGTCCCCACAGTGCATGCACGGCTGCCCCACGTCCGGGTCCTCTTCCTCCTGCTGCTGCTGGGACACACAACACACAGTCGCTTCAGTTTCTCACAGCGCAGCCAGCACAAAGACAAGAGTGGGACCAAAGAAAAAGAAAATAAAAAGCGACCGCACTGAGCACCCACTAGTTTCAAAAGACACGGCCACAGAAACATCATGGTCATCATGGTGACAAGCAGGTGCTGCTGCTACTGCTGCTGCTGCTGGAGCCACAGTGGGGAATCACTCACCGTCTCTTTGGTTCAGCCTCTTAAAGCCTGTGGTGGGTGGGGGGCGGCAACGAGCATCTATAGATTCAACCATGATTACAAAAGGATTCAGGAAAATCCCATCTGACATAAACCATTAGCCAGGCTGCATTGTAACCATCAGAGGCACACGTGGCTGATCTGTAATTGGCAGAGCTTTTGAGTGGCAGCAGTGCAGCAGTCAGTCAAGACAGTCGCACACTGACTGACTGACTGACTGGACTGATATTATAGCAGAGCCCCACACTGACTGACTGTGGCTCAATGTCTTTTTAAAACGCGAGCAAAACAAAGGCGTCCATTTTTAAACAAAGGAAATTAAAAAAAAAAGGTGCACAGCAGCAATTCTGAAATTAATAATAATAACTGTTTTAATATGTTAATAATAAGCATTTGTTCTTTTGCTTATTTCAATAGGGCATCTGTGATTTCACTCTGACGTCACATGAAGCTGTCAGAACATCAGAAAACAGCTCAGATTTTGCATATTGGATGCACAGGGATTTTTACACAGTTGTTTCTGGTTGCGTTGTTGTTGTTGTTGTTGTTGTTTTCCTCTGCACTTTTTAATTGCAACAAATCTTTAATTGGACTGGATTTAGCTGTGCACAAGCATGTATGTAAGACCAACTTCTTCTTAGACACCTTTAAAATTTTACTAAATCAAAAAAAAAATTCCATTGAATATTTGCCAGAGAATTTCCAAAAGCTTTGGTTGCATCACAGACACACAAACAAGTGGGAAAAATCTTGATGTCTTTTGTTAACAACAACAAATCAGTTCTTGTACTCTGGATGTGTTGCATGGGACGCCGTCTTGCTGAAACATCTGATCTGGATGGGAGTGCAGTGCAGCATTGTGGGAAAATGTTGGTGACTGCGCTAAAACAAACGGCACCTGGAGGCTTACCACTGATCGTTTGAGCCATACTGTACATTAGAAATGAGTTTTTGGTTTTCACTGCCGCATCGACCTAATCTCGCAATCTCGCACTGCAATTTATGTAACAGGACTCTTTAAAAAACACAACCGCGAAAATGAGCCCATACAAAATGTCCTTTTGGTGTAGAACCGCTAACAAGGTAAAATACCCTGATGCATCGTGTACACGCAGTGGTGCAGTGTAGTCGTGCAGTGCATCGGCGGTCTTGTCGACTACAGTGTGCGGATCAACTTCTAAAGTCTGACTGGAGAATGAAGTGGCTGAACCTGCCAACTCTCACTTTACCTCTAATTCAATTGCTGCCACTCTGTGTGTGTGTGTGTGTGTGTGTGTGTGTGTGTGTGTGTGTGTGTGTGTGTGTGTGTGTGTGTGTGTGTGTATTACAGACATCAGGGGCTCATTTTAGGGACGGGAGGAAGGAAGCAGGCTCAGGATGAGAGCTGCACCCTTCCCCTCACCACGCAGCCCCTTTGTCTCCACTTTCCTTTTCTCTGACACCACACAACTCCACACGGCACCTCCACTGTCTGTGATAAGAACCACTGTTTACACTGGACATTTAAAACACGTAAGCTCCTTCCAGAGCAGCTACTCAGGGTCTCCCGGGGGCAACAAACAGTTGATTAAACTGTTCAAGTCCCAAATGTTTACAGCCGTAATGTTTAGCTGATTAATCTCTTTGCCCAGCCAAAGAAGATTAGTTCAATGTATAAAGAGCCCAAGTAAAGAGTCTCCTTCTGTAATTGAGACAAATTGAAAAAAATAAATTAAAAAATTCTCAGCTGACAGTAGCTGCGTTTCCATTGCAGGCAAATATAATATTGCAATTATAAGAGTGCAATGGGAATAAAGACTGTGAACTTAATATGAGACACAACAAGAAGCACAGAGTGAGGTTTTAATGTCGTTGTTGGTTTTAAATTCTACAAATCGTAAAAAAAAAAAAAGAGAGTTCAATCTGTTGTTTTGCTTTTAACAACTCGTTTAAAAAAAAAAAATAAAGCAAGCACGATGAACAATTTGTGCCAATATGAAAAGAAAATACTTCTGAAAGAAGTAAATTCACTGGCAATGCAACGGAGGCAGGCGGTACATGAGCGCTTGTGCTCTGCTGTGTTTTTGATCCAGTTTTTCCAAAGTGCTCGCACCTTTACAAGATTGGACAGAGGCTCCAACCACACACATTCTCGTCAGATCAAATTTCCCCGTGACTTCATAATGATAACGTGCAAAGATTTGGTTATGATTAACAATTTTGGTCGGCTTATCTTGCTAAAAAAATCAGTGGCTCCTTGTGCAACTTTCATGTCACAGACACCACAAACCACAAATACACAAACTGGGTATAAGTGTAATGCTGCTACCTGCATAACTGCATCAAGCTCTCGGGAGCATGAACAAGTTATTCCAGATTACTGTACCTCGGTAAACTATAATTTACGTGCTGCAGAGAGTGTTTTTGCGCCGCGATCTATTTCGCTGCGAGCTGCCAAATCCGATGCTGCTTCCATTTCTCAGTCACGTAATGTCAGACATTAGCGACTTCCACGCTGGATAATAAGAATGTGTTGCTTTGCTTTCAACCATTTGTGTTGCGAAATTATTATTTGGGTTTTGTCGGTTGAACAAAGCCGAATACTTAAAAATATTAATTTCGGGTGTCCGAGAACCAGAGGGGCATTGAAGTGAATAGACTGAAATCCCACTTGTTACATTACACAGAAATCACATTTGATTATTACAACTCTTTACATATCATTTTACCTTTTAAATGCTCAAGAAATACAGCGTAAATGCCATCACATAGTGTAATAGATAAGTGACACCATCCACAATGATTTTCACCGTTTTACTCTCAGCTTCATTTCCACCGGGCGATAAAAAGCGCCAACACATTTTCCACAGGGGTTTTCCCAGCGTTGAATACAAGTTCCTGAGTTTCCATATGTACCTGCTTCTGCAGCATGCAATGCGAAAAACACTTGAGCAAATGAAGAGAGTCCACCTTAAGGTGAGAGCAGAGAGGGAGCCTTGAACATTAGCCACCACTGCCACTCAGGTTTTAGGTTCCCTTGAATGCTTCCTTATCAAGGTATCAGTGTTCCACATGTCAAGGCTGCACACAAACCTGGACAGTCCATGCGTGTTTCCTTTTTTTCACCCCCCCCCCCCCCCCCCGCCCCCCTAAAAAGATAATGCATTAATTTTGCAGCACAGGATTTTTTTTTTTCTTCCGGACTGAAGGATGTGATGGGAGCGGCGCAGGGGAAGTCTCCTCCAAACGAAGCGTGGTTAAAGTAAATAACACGCTTGTGAGTTCCCATCGGCTCACGCGTGTTCACACCGGCGTCAGGAATATTCACATCGGCTCCCTTTGTTTTTACAAAGCTGTGCCAAGGGTTTTGCTAGCATGGCGTTGTCTCCGTTTGCGTCCCGTAACCAAGTGTCACCAAGTCGTGGACAAACGGTAGAAGGCCTGAACGTTTCCTTATATCGGACGGCTAAAAAAAAAACAACCAACTTGGAAAAATCTGAGAGACTATGGAATTGTTGCGCGGAAAGACTCCTTCCGTACTGGCAGTGGTGGGCAGGAAAGTGAATGTTTTGTCTCTCAGGAGGCAGGAGAAATAAAGAGAAGTGGAGCGAGGGATTGTTATTTCTGCCGGGCTCCACTCCTCAGCGATGAGGCACAGCAGCGTTAGACATTAACACCGGAGGTCAGAGGTCAGCAGGCTTTGCTGCCTTTGTACACTGAATATATTCATCTCCTATGTTTGTGCGTAGATTGCAAAGTTGTATAGGTAATCGCCCTTCTGATAATCAATTGTCGGGCAACACTTTTAGCAGCTGTAAAGCAAAATGTTTGACACAAATTTAAGTTGTTTATTGCTTGTGTGTGATGCTTGATTAGTGGTGGATAACTGCTAAACGTGTGTCCATACATCAATTATGATGATGTTATGTCATTTTCTTAGTTGTCATACGACACACATCATGCTTTTGGACTCAGTGTCTCCTGTAAATGCTCTAGAACACAGTTTAAAAGCAGACCAAGTGCAGTTCTAAAACTTCTCAAAGGCTAAGAAGAACTCAGACGTGTTTGGGTTACAGCTCCCACGTCCCATCCGGCTCAGGTAGAGAAAAGAAGAAGAAAAAAAACACACACACACACACACACACACACACACACACACACACACACACACACACACACACACACACACACACACACACATCTGTGACGTAGCAAGACCACTCCTGACTACCTGAGGCGCCTGAAATGACTCAAGAAACAAAGAATGCAGTTTGAACGTCTAGTAGGTAAACAGCTGAATACAAAGCTTGGAACAAAGTTACTGGTGTGTGGGCCAAAGAGTGGGAGAGTTTACGAAGACGTTGATTCCCGTCCCCCAAAAAACAGGTGAGGGTGGGAGGAGGGAAAAAAGTTCCGCATGAGCTGTTTTCACGAACAGCCCACAGGTTCGCTTTGAGGCCCCGGTTCTGGTGGAAGACACACCGGTGCTTTGAAACAATTGTCTTGAATTGTATGTAATATGTGTGGGGCTTGGAAAGTTTATTTTAAGAACACCCGGAGTGGAGAAAGTCATTGACAAAAACAGAAAAAAACAGGAAAAAAAAAAGAATACTAATAATCGTAGAAAAATAAAATACTTACCGAGCGGTTCGAACGTCGCTTCTTAGATCCGCGCAGGAACATGACGTCTGTATTTTTCCCACCGTCAAAAAAATCATCTGAGAGTTCAGTAAACGGGCGAGAGGAAAAGCCGCGGCCGCCAAGATACCACAAGTCACACACTATCTGCGCTCAACTACATGATTTACCCCCAGTGTGCCATTGACTCCTCCTTCCGCTCTGTGCTGGGTCGACAAGCCCCGCTGCTTGGACGAGAATGAAAATTTCACTTCCGGATCGGCTTTCAGACTAAAACAGTGACGACAAGACCGACATCTCATTTGTACTGTAAGAAAGTGTAAAACAAATCATTAGACACATTTATTTAAAAAAAGGTTCGATTTTTAATAGATGAAACTCTTGTCTCGCACTTTTACTTAACGCTAGAATTTCACTATTTGTCCAAAGGGGAAAAATGCTTCACTTGACTTCGCGCTCGAGAATAGCTAACTTTAGTTAGCTTTACTTTTCCTGCTGATAGTCGCCAAAATCAGCTACACAATTTGATTTTAAAATCTAATTTGTAGCTTGATATCGTGACTTAAATAAACTTTTCCCTCCTTCCCTTACTAGTGTCATGTTTATTTTCGTCCCTTTCTTTTTTCTTTTCAAAATGTGTTGTATGTTTCCCCCCACTTTTTTCCCTTTACAGATCACTGTACATATCAGGTCAGTGTTAAATGTCCCTTATTATCGCCTTAGTGTGCTAACTAAAACAAACAAAAAAAACGAAGCCAGTTCATGACTTATTTTATTTGTTCCACTTTCCATTGATTGTGTGTGTGTGTGTGTGTGTGTGTGTGTGTGTGTGTGTGTGTGTGTGTGTGTGTGTGTGTGTGTGTAAGCATGTTAAAACATATTCCAACACTTTGTGATGTCACCAAGGTCACCAATTAAACAGAAGGCTAAACACACATTTCTGATAATGAATTGTGAGTCTGCCAGCCACCAAAGTCTGGCATTGAAATGAAAGATGAAAATGGCTAAAACATGGCATCATTAAAAAGGGACAGCGCTCACAGTTGGACTGCTAAATATGGGCATTAGTTTGAGCAAGCAACATGACCCTTGAAAACGGATTATCATTCCAAGGCGGATGTTAAAGGTGAAATTTGTGCTTTCTTGTACTGTTTATTGCAGCTGCAGGATGGGCGATGGCAGTAACAAGGAAGGTATTTTTTATTTTTTTTAAGAATAATTGTTTGTGTAGCCTGTAAAACTACAGCTTTCTTCAGCTGACACTCCAGACATAATATTGAGGCGTTCGATGGAAGCTGGACTGTCATACACCAACAACTTGAGTAATATTGTTTTTTTTCCCAAATTTGTTTTTAGAAATATCAACAATCCTCCACAACAAGTTGCTGGTGCAGAAAACTCTCGGCGATGGTCTGCTTCCATCTAGTGGCAATTTAGTAGAAGGCAGCCGTAAAGAAAACCTTAAGGTTTCACTCGATTCTCGCTGTTTGAGTCAAACCAGTAAGCAAAACATGTTTTTGGAGAGGAGAGTAATAATGGCTTTTATTTCCCAACGCAAGTCTGCTTTAAATTTGAATTTCGTTACATGTTAGCAAAACAAAATAAGGCAATTGTGAAACTTGATAAATCCACAGCAGGCACATTAAAACTGACATATATTAGCATTCATAATTTACTAAGCATCCAAAGCTTTTCTAACTTTTGTTTCAGGATTATTTCTTTGGAATTTGTTCCGCCGGCGTCCCAGTAAACATTATCCCATCTTCAAAAGAAATTAGACACATTTCAAGACAATAATATAATCTTTACTACTGCTCAGTTTAATTTAAAGAACGTCAAATAAACTACACTGCAATATGTGTTAAGAATTGTAGAAAATGGAAATATAAAATGACCTGAGCAAGAACCCAAAGTGTGGCGGTGAAACCAGGTGGTATTTCAGATAACGGAAAACGGGCTAATGGTGGTTGTTGGTGCCTCCCATTTCCACAAATGACCACAGTTTACATCACATTACAGTTGAAAATATGACTCAGCATATTGCTTATGGTCAAAGATTACAATAATATGAAGAAATTGGCTTCAGGTGGAAGAGCAACTACAAGGAGTGTTTTTGTTTTGGCCCCACATCGAACAAAATAGATTTTCTCTTTTTCGTTTCTGCATGAGCACCATCCTGAAATCTTATTTCAAGGTAAGCGAGATCAGGATGCACGTAGTATATTTCCATACACCTAGTTAATTGAGGGGACAGTATTTATCAGAATTCCCCAGTGACGTTTATAAGTTACTATAAGTAAGCAGCGGGACAAATCTCAGTAGCAAGTCAACATAAAGTGTTGAAAGCCAGTTGTAATCTCAGTAATGTTCACTGTGGCAATTAATTAATAGTCCTTAATAAACAATGTCTGAAATATTGTTTTAAAAAACAGCTTTTGCTTTATGTCGAGAACAAACGAGAATCGCTCACTATTACTTTTGACTTGCATTATTTTCCCTGATTCAACAGAGACTTAATAGAGATCATTTTTTTTAGATGGCAACTATCGAATTTTGTAAATAAAAAAAAAGAAAGATACATTTTCACATGTGACAAGCTGAAATGTCTGCTGCATAGCGGAGTAAAAACTCCTTGTAGCTGCTCTAAGGCACTTGGACAACGTGTTTGCACAGAAACACACTGAAGGCAAAGAAACAACAACAACATGAAAGCACTCATTGGTTACACATCACTGTTCCAACATACATCAGCACTACATTTAGCATAAAAGTGTATTAATCACACGGTTTCATGATGCCAACAACTGCCGTATATTTACATGTTTCCCTTTTTTTTCTCTCGCTCAGTGGTACATTGAGGTTGTTTGTGAAGAGAATTCCTGTCACAAAGGACACAATTCTACTGAAAACGGACACGAGGCAACGACACCCACATCTCACACATGGCCCTAAAATTAATCTATCGTCAACTCACAACTGTGTGCATTAATTAAACAGAATGCGTTCCTTCCCGGGCCACACTTTTTCTCCGATCCAATCCTTCGACAACATTCCGAGGTTCTTCCGCTGTCGTCTTGACTGAGCTGCAGCGTCCGGTTGAGTTTTTAAACCCTGTCATCTGCAAAAAGAAGGAAAGAGGGTTGTAGTGATGCAAGGAACACGTGAAGCTTGAAAGATAATCAGCTGCTGGTCGCACCATTGGGGGCTGCCATGTGTTGCCTGGAGCTCTTAATTTGTAGGAAGATTGTGTAGGTGTCGTAGGCAAACACAAGACCAGCGATCAAACCAAACACCTAGGGAACAAACACATATCAGTCTCAGACCAATTGGCATCACAGTCCCTCAGTCAGTTTGAATGTGAAGCGCCGTCGTGCACTTTTCTTTTGAGCAATGCAAATACTGCAAAAGTACAGAGCTCAGCAGAAACAAAGAGGAAGCATGAGTGAAAAAGAAAGAAAAAAAAAACTGGACAGACTCAGTGACTCAATGACTGACCCCGCCAGCAATGAGCGCGCCATCCCCGGCTCCTCGGATCACACAGATCAGAGACGTGATGAGGTAAACACAGGCACCAATGGCAGCGCGGATGAGATCCTGCAGAGGAGAAGGGGGAGCGGATGAGGATGAAGTACTGCAGCTGCGCTTCCATGACTTCCAAAATGAAAGCGACATTTCTAAAATTTCGACAAAGCACAGTTGCAATTTGCAGGCGTTTCCATTGACTGGTGTGAAGCACATAAGCCACGATTCTCGTCAAATTTCGTCCCGCGGGACCCCACAGTGAGGAGGAAGGAGGTACAAAACATTTTGCCATAAATCCGCATTTCAATGTCGTTTGCCTGTTTGATACATTTGCAAGTTTGATACATTTTTCCTCTTTGATTGATATTCCGTCTCCTCCTCCGTCCAATCTTTTTCATTTCCACTGGTCAGTGAACTGGTCACGTGACACTGTACGTCACGTCTGCTGACTTGTAAATGCCAAAAAAGTGTTTCCGTGACACTTATGTGATACACCACTATATGGATACGTCTGAAAAACCACCTCATGACAGCATCAAAACCCTTTAGCCACATTCGAGAGGTTTTCCCAAGTCGAGCTGTTTCCATCACCAGTTTTTTTATTATTTAGTTTATTCCTTATTATTTTATCGAGCAATTATGAGAACGCAGCTTGTGACAGTGTTGCAACGCATGCGTGACATCATACCACAGGTGAAAACATGCAGAGGACTCACACTCCAGACCCAGTTGATGATGCCGAACTGCTTGTCCAACTCCATGGTGAAGACGATGAGGAAGATGATGGCAAAGACCATTTCGCAGATGGCCACGGCAGTATAGCCTCCATACCTGGACGCAGCGTAGCAGATGAGGATGATCAAACTGAGGACCTGTACGAGTGAAGGGGAAAAAGAGAGAGAGAAGGCAATCGACATATTTAGCATCACCATAAATAACCGTGACTCTTTCTTTGAGTGACATTTAAAAGTTTTGCATTTACTTTGTGGAATAGCGCATGGCGGTGGTGGTGTAGGGTATCAGCTGGCAGACGCCTTCTTATTTCAGGGCTGAAAACAGTTGAAGGTGTGTGTGTGTGTGTGTGTGTGTGTGTGTGTGTGTGTGTGTGTGTGTGTGTGTGTGTGTGTGTGTGTGTGTGTGTGTGTGTGTGCTAAAGACAAGACAAACCGAACATCAATCCGACAGAGACATCATTGTCTCCTTCACTCTACTACAGCTCACAGTTTGCCATCTGAACAAAAAGCTTTTCTTCTCAGAAAAATATCAACTCATAAGTATCGCAGGGAACCAAACGCAATGAATGACTCAATTTTTTTTTTTACGTGCTTGCTTTTCCTTTTGGGCTTCACTGCGCACGCTCGCTCCATCAGCATCGGATGTTTCCATATGAGGGAATAAAAGACCAGCGAGCATTCTTCACGGTCGGCTCCAAAGAAAAGCTGCCAACGAGGACAAAATCACGAACATACGCAGCCCACCGGCCTAAGCCAGTAGCGTTACCGGTTCAATACTGCTGCTGTTGCTACGGTCAACACAAGTATGGGTGCATAAATTCTCACAGCACCCGACAGCTGTGGAGGACGGGACGTTTCGAGAACATCAGGCTAGAAATGGCTGCGCCGTTAAACAACCAGGTGACAAAAACTGTTTTACTGGGAAGGATCTTTGAACGTATTTATTTGCACATTAAATATTTATAGTCTAGAAAGTTCAGGGCCCTGCCTAGCTGTTGCCAACGCACACTTTGGGTTCTCGGTTGGCACTATAAATATCACTCAACCACAAAAAAAGTTTCATTTTCCATCTTTTACTCAGCGTTGGAGGAAAAAAACCACATTGAGCAAACCTTTTCTTTTCGATACTTCAACCAACAACCAATCACCACTTGCGTTTTCAGAACCGTTCAATTATTCCCCATTAAATCAGCGTTCACACTGTGGACCACTTGATTAGTAAGCTGAACTCTATCTTCAGAGGGGATTTCTTTTAATCAAATGAAGAAAATCTTCACAGAAAACTTTTGCCACACTCTCAAATAGCAGCAGCCTACGCAGTCACATGGTGGAAGGGACCCAGCGTGGATTCCACATCTGCCTCGACCCACAACTGTTGCGAAAAAAAAACAAAAAACAAAAAAAAAGGCGCCGTCCAGCAGACACATCAGTGGCTGGTGTGTTTGTGAGGCTGGCACAGGCTGGTCTCTGTGGCTCCGCAGCAGGGACGGCCCAGCGGGGCCCTGCACAAAGGCTCTCTATTGGGCTGCTCTGACTGAAGGCAGCAGCCAGCGGTGACGGTGAGGCCGACACACAAGCAAACACACCCACAATACAAGTCAAGTGTCCCTCAAGACTAGAACGCTGGCGAAAAATGTCACACGTTGATAGTAGTCGACACACTGGCAGAGCAGCAGCAGCAGCAGCAGCAGCAGCATTAAAGCCAATACACAATGTGCGATGTGTAGACACAACAAACAGGAACGGTTGCTAAGGAAGTCTCATGCGTTCGGTTGAGTCTCTTCGCACTTTCTGTCATTATCTTTGTGTTAAAAGGAAGATGGAAAGTATAGTTTCACTTCCTGCTTTTTCTGTCTCATTGAGTTTTTTTTTTTTTTTTTATAAGTTTCCATTAAATACTCTTTTTGCTTCTTCTTCTTGTTTCTTTGTCTCTGCCGTCATAAAAAACTGAGACCCTGGCATGAGAAACAGCCGCTTGCTCTCTAATCTCCAGGGTAAAAGGAGCTCAGTTACCACCGGGCGCAGTTGCATGACTCATTCCGACGTATCGCGACTGGCTGCAACTGTCAAATGGCGTTGGACGGCGGACAGAAGTCCTGGGGTGAACGGGTGTGGCACCAGAAGCTGCATATTGTTCTGGTACGCTCAAGTACGATCATGCCTCCCACGGCGAATGGCGCTGGGTTGAAAACAGAAGCCTCCCACAGTCGACGTTAGGCAGAGAGTTGGGTAACGTTTTAAGGAGCAGAGGCCCTGGTTTTCGGGCGGCTGAAGAAATAATTAACAGATAAGAGCGGCGATGACATCGACCTTCCTGTTTCATTGCTGCCGCTCCTTTCCTGTGCTGGAAACGCGCACAAAATTCCGACATGCAACTTCTTTTCTGGAGAATTCTTGAGCGTGGATTGGGGGGGGGACAAAGCACCGAGTGTCTCCGCCAGACTTTGAAGGCTTCTTTAAACGGCCCACTAGGGACGTGCGCTCAGTAGCATTCTTTTTTTTTTTTCCAGGGAACAAATTTCACACATAGGCTGGAATTTCCATTACCTCTAAAAAAAAAAAAAAAAAAAAAAAAAAGGAAGAGTGGGGTGGAGCACTGACCAACATGTCAGTTGTCCCGCTTTATAAAGGGAAGGACTGAGTCATGAGAGCGGAACCTTTTCCCTCAGTCCATACTTTAAAAAAGAAAAAAGAAAAGAAACTGGGAACATACGTCGACGGGACTAAATAGAGATAATGGGGGTTCCCTTCGCCGAGCAGCAACTATGGTTGTCACAACAAACACCTAGGTGCAAAAACCCTAACTGCACCTCAACTGCACAATCCCCTGTGCGGTTACGCTTCCGTGCCACTGTCAGGAAAAAGGGCTGTGATGTAGATGAGAGGAAACTCATTCAAATGCCTGAAGTGAAGTGTTACCATAACGAGCCACTGTGACATGCAAACAAACACCATTCATGTGAGAAGAGTGGTCAAGTGTGATACAACTCAAAGACAGTGTGCAGGATGCGGTTGTACGCTTGTCAGGAAGCACAGGAATCCCCCTCCCCCCCTCCCAGATTGTATATCACTCCTTTATCAACTGCAAGACAGAAAGTAGAACTTTGACTTTAAAAAAAATGTGTCTTAACTTTTTGACTGGTTGTAAAGTTTGAAAGCCCACAGTATTTAGCTCTTTGTTGCAATGACTCTTAAAACACCGAAAAAATGGATGAAATGCTGCTATTTTATGACCTACTTACTATTTTAATATAATTTCCGGATTAAAAAGCTCAACGGGCCGCATGTGGCCCACAGGTCGTAGTTTGCCCACGCCTGGTCTATATGATAACTAGGGCCAAATGTGTCAAGCGTGCGTGTTTTTACACTACCAAGCCATGTATTGCAATTCCTTTTTTTAGCTTTCCTCGGTGCCAGTGGTCTCTCTGTCTACAAATAGAATGCAGTGTGCGGTTGGTCCCGAGGTGAAAATGAGCTGGCAGACAGCAGTAACTAGCTGCGTTAACCTGGAGGGGCCTTTGGTCTGTGCACCACCATTGACACTCAGCATTTAGCCAAATGAGAAAATAGTGGAGCGCGAGTGACAGGTGGAAAGCCACGACCCGGGACTCGCTGTCTACTCCTCCTCCTGCTCCTCCTCCTCATACCAAATGCCTTTCATTCCCCTCGGTGGCCCACTGCTCCACTCAGCTCATGAGGGAAACAGAGCAGCTTTCATGCGAGCGGTGCTTCTCAGCTACTGGAGTCTCAGGGGGACCCACATTTTTTTTTTTCTCATGTTCCTTGTCATGAACTCAAATTTATTCCACAAAAATAACAACGCTGGCCCACATTCTAACATGCCGAGGAAGTCACTGGAAGTGAATTGAAATGATTGAAAGGCTGAAGATGATTCATCTTAGTTTCAGCACTTTTTTGAAATGTTGCACTGCTCTCATATTTTTATGCACTGTAAGCACTTCGAGATCATTTGTTTGATGTAAAGCGCAGTATAAATGAAATTCATTATTATCAATAATAATAATAACTGAGGGGTCCTGCAAAATAAATGGCCAACATTTTCACATTGTCTATCTATCTGAGATTGATTTTTTTTATTTAAACCCTTTTTTTTCTTTTTTTCTTTTTAAAGGTGGGGGCAACTGCCCACGAAGCCGTAAACCATGAAGAACCGTTTTAAGATCAGTCGGATGGTTTCCAGAAGCCGTGTTGGGGGTTAAAATCCAAACAGCTCAACATGACAAATGAATAACGACCGTGAAACTGCGCTGACCCGCAAAGACGAAACATTGGTGCCGTTACAAGGCGCCAAAAACACGTTCCAGCGCCGTTTATTTCAACAGTTGCACTTCGACTGTTCGACCGCTACTCACGATTTCCGCAACCAGGATGAATCCCTTCGGCGTCCTGCAGTAACTCTTGAACCTCTCCAGGAAGCCCAATCCGGCCGAGTTGGCGCCTGTATCAGCCATATTCCAGATAACGCGTTGATCAAACCCAACCTCCTAGCTGCAGCTGCTGTAGTTGTAGTTGAGTTCCAGCCCCGACGCCAAACTGCACCTCCAACACCAACACCAACACCAACAACAAAGACGAGGAGGTTTTTTCTTCTTTTTTTTTTTACGCCTTCGACTGCAGAAGCAAGTTAAAGTTTCTTCACCAACTTCCACTTCAGACGAATGAATTGACCTTCTCGCGTTGGGAGGAGAAGAGAGCGTGAAACGCGTGTAACCCAGCGAGGAAGGGAGTTCCGCTTCCACCTGAAAAAGAAGGGGGCGGGGTCGGAGGGTGGGGTGGGGTTTGTGAGAGAGAGAGAGAGAGAGAGAGAGAGAGAGAGCGAGAGAGAGAGAGAGAGAGGCGTTGGCTCTGGGACTTGATAATACACCATGGATATATTATAAGAACAGGATACCGGACTGGAAATATGGCGGCGCGGCGCGCCGATTTTCTTTTCTTTTCTTTTCTCCCCCCAGTGGCCATTCGCGGTACTGTAGAAGAAGAAAAAAATCCCATGGGCCCAGAAAGCATTTTCCCCATAGACCGCAGTACAAAAATAAACGCCTTTAAAACTGCTAATAATATCCACAGGTGTGCTTTTCCAGTGATCAATATGTGAGCTGGCAAAGTGCTTTCTGTGCGATCCATCCGGTGGACAATATAAAATCAACTAAAAGGGACCTTGTAGATTGTAGAAGATGTCTGGAATGTAGACTTTAGAATCTCAATCTAGACTCTTGGAGCCTTTACCTGGCATTAGTGGACCAGGGTTCTCTCTTGGGCCGCCCTCGACTTTACAAACCCTCTTAGGTGGCCCTCCAGTGGACAACCGCGGAACAGTTTGGTGTTCTCTCTATTCACTGACAATTAATCAAGCTATGATTTGGCACTTTATTCTTCCATAGTTGTCGTAATATCCCAAAATACTCTCAAATATGTAGTAGTTAAAAACACTGACCTGATCTTGTCACCGTTTTGACACTCAAGTTCCTCAATAAATAAAAAATACAAAACCTTTTAACCTTCAACAGAATAATTCCATGTTTATTTCATATTATTTCACATGAATCCCATATAATAAGAATACAGTATAATTCTGGAGTCTTGGATATCTTTTTTTTTTCTTTGACTTATCATAAATACTAATGTCATAATAATACATCATACACAATAAACACAGCACTATCCAAAGGTGTAGAGAGTACCACAAGACATCATTCACCACTAACAACAGAGTATATTTCATTTCAGCATATTTATAAGAGCTACAGTGAAAGAAAGAAACAGAGGAGGTGGGAGGTGTGAGACAAAGAGAGAAAGCCAGGTCATTTTTTTTTTTTTGCTTCTCTTTCAGGTCATTTTTTTTTTTGTTAAAATGACTCAATCCAAGTATGTGCTCTGAATCCAATACTGATCGCGGTGATGACTGTAAATGAAACACTACCAATCGAGACACATCTCTGACCATTTGGCAAACAGGATGTTGCATATCCAAACAGAGGAGTGGCAGCACGCCAGGCATATTCAAGATGTAAAAAGAAGTCATTATTGCAGCATTTTGTTTGTGCTTTAAGGAGGACATAGCAAAGTTGTAACTGTGACGCCTGCAATGTTTCAACCTCTCTGCTGACTTTCCTGTGTTCTCTAACTTTCCTGCAGCATTGAGCCTCTGTCTCTGCGCTAAGTTCAGGGATGCTCGTGGTTATAGGAATGCATGCAGTAAATCTGCTCACCTTTAGAGAAGAGGAGAAGGTCGAGAAGAAATGAGGATGCAGGAGAACATCATACGCTAACATACTGTTTAGACGGCCTCATATTAGTGTTCTGTTTTGCATAACCAAGGTTTTTGAAGTGTAATATAGTTCATGTTAGTGTGAGTTTGCACGTCACTGATATATGTGTAATAAGAAACGCCTGTTAAAAAACTATACGACTCTGTCTTACAACTTTCTGGATCACAGAAAAAAGCGATCGAAAAACAAGACGAGGATCATGGACAACATTTTGATGTCGATACGTAAATCTGAACAAATACACAAGCACATGTTGCTAACTGTTGTTTCACGGCCTGGTACACAATTTTCATACTGATGCTAATAGAATTTCTTGAAACAACATGGCAAAAATGAGACCATGCTCAATAATATAATAAATCAATGTTTGATTTTGATTTTCTATGTCAAAAACTTAAAATATTCTGTGTATCACAAAAAGTCACTCTTGCCGTACTGCGATACTTGATGGAAAATAAATATAAAACAAAATGAAGCTGACTCGACTCACACGAAATCCACCGCTATCATCTTTTTGAACCTATCGTTACTCTTGCTCTGCTCTCCTCTCATACGTCCAGAATTCTTTTCATTTAAACATCTCTGTCTTTACCATGTTCATTTTGAAATCTCAGAATTTATGCTGATGAAATGGCGAAACCATGCTGAGAATGAAAAAAATGCTGGAATTAATTCTCAGGAATTGAAGGGCATCGGCTGAACTGTGTGAGCTCCTTAACAGAACCAAAGTAAATGCAATTGAATAAGTTTGTGCTCAACATTTGTTGTATAACAACTTATATGGAGTGCACAATTATTCAACTGTGTACATATAATCTTATATATCAGCATGTTAATATTTACACAGCACAGACAAATACATTCTCCCATGTTAAATATTACTACTTTTTTTTTTTACTTTTTTCATTACAAGATTCCTCTTAAGTGTTCATCAACGAATGTTTTGGTATTTGAATTCAAGTTTTTCTCGTATTACCAAACAGACAATCCTCTGTTGTCTTCTACAGTTAAATACATCACGAGAATAAACATCATGTTACAGTAAAGACCTCCCCAGAATCCCCGTCCCCCTCCCCACATCCCGCCAACCGGGTGGTGCTCTCTGGCCCACCGGGTCTCCGTCCCTCCCTCCGCCTGTCGACTCACACATACACAAACAGACAAACAGAGGAGTGTGGAAATGCAGGTGGTGGTCGAGAGCCACCGTCTGAAATCCCGATGCTGGCCTGCGTCATGGGGGAAAAAAAGAAAAGAGAAGAAATACTATAGTGCAATTTCAATCAGAGCTCAAATGTGATCGTAACGACACGTTTTTGCTTCAAGTATTTTTCCTCAGCAACATTTTAAAGGTGAAGAGTGCAATATTTGGACATTTTCAAAGAGGAAACAGCGACATCAAGTGGTAACATTTTAGATTGCAGTGCCTTGGAACAGGAGTATCAAACTCAAATACACAGTGGGGCCAAAATTTAAGAGTTGGACAAAGTCGTGGGCCAACACTGATTTATTGAAAAAAAAAAATCTTCCTCCAAATATGACTGAAACTTTTTATGCGGACCCAACCAAGTTTTGCTTCAACCTGAATATGGAACAAGCAAATCTCAATACTATACAATAAATGATTTAATATTGGACACATGCAAAATCGTACTGTAATTACACACTTTTATTAATGTATTAATGGGCAGTAAATTAAGCTTTTGCCAACATAAAAATCATGAATCAAGCCAAATATTCCACACCAGACCTTGAAGTTTGCCACCTATGACTCAGCAGTGAAGAACATAGTTGGGACTCACCATCTTTCAGCAGTTGTTTGACTGGACTGGCTCACATTTGGTTAGAGTAGGAGGTGGGCTGCTGCTCATAGCCCTGGCTGTAGCCTCCCTCCTCATTGTAGCCGCCCTGCTGGCCGTATTCGGGCTGGTAGCCTCCCTGGGAGCCGGCGTAGGGGTCCTGCTGACCGTAGCCTCCCTGGTCGAAGGAATCGGGGGCGGGTTGCTTTTCCTGCGATGGCACGTATGTCCCGGCGAACGCACCCATCCAGCCAGTCTCCTTGAACACGAACCACAGGTTGCCTATCCACAATATCACGTTGATGAAGCCGAAGGCCTGCAGAGCAGAGAGGGGTTTTAGAAGCACGTCTTCCAGTTCGCAACTCCTCCGGGCAGATTAATCAAATTTGATTATTATACCTAGAAAAAAGAGGTTAGAAAAATTATCAAGTCAAAAGTCAAAAGCAAAACAGTGAAACCACTTTAAGAAAATCAAACTAAAAAACAGGCAACTAATCACCAAGTCAAAGTTATCTGTGTGCCAATCCACACTGTTCTAAAGAAGAAGAAAATTCAATCTTGACAGAAGTTAATGTTGCTACTCAACAAAGAGTTCTTTAGCAATGGAAATTGCACAGGAAGATATAAGGCAAACAATCAGTTTCTTTACAAAAACAAGGCAAAATCCCGGGAGCAGATAGGATATGCAACAAATTTTCTAAGAAGTTTGCCAAAATAATAACTCTGTTTCTACTTGGGATGTACAGCAAGACCTTGGCAGCTGGCAAGTCACCATCAACACCAAATCCACAACATTATGCTCAATAAAGAAGAAGGGGAAGGACTGAGAGCAGGTGGGATCATACGGGCCGCTGTCTGATCTGATCTGATCAGACAGCTCAGGACTCAGGTCTCTTGGAACCACATGTGTCCAGCAAAGGAAACTGTCAAGTTCCGTCCTTCCCTTTTATTACAGTTTTACAGAGACATTATTTCATCTAAATATCATAAAGTCCTTTCTGTTTCATGCTTTGTTAGAAAAATTAATACTATTAATAATTAAAATACAGATTTAGCAGTGAGCGATTCCCTACGTTATTCTGATTTTGGGGGGTTTCTTTTGTAGGTATCAGTGAATGTCAATGTATTTGCACCGGCACTGACACCAAATGACAGTTGCAAAATGACAGACAACACACAGAGATGCGGGACTGACCACAGACGTGTTGAGTCCGGAGACCTTGGGGTCGTAGGTCTCACGGCAGCGGTTCTCCTGCTCGTCACACGCTGAGATGAGGGTGATGACCCTCTCTGGATCGGTGGCTGTTTTCACGTCCGACAGGCCTTTGGCCCAAGCACACGACGAGACGAGCCACATGAAGGAAAACACCGCCGTCACCACAAAGTCCTGCCAATCACAGACAAAGACGCGTCATGGCCTGCAACCCACCGACGGACCCAAGCGCCGCGGAGCCGTGGCGCTGCGAGGAACAAGCAGACTCACGATCTGGGGGCCCTTGCTGTTTTCACGGTACTTCTCCAGAATGAAGCAGTAGATGGAGAGGGCTGCCATGGAGTAGAGGAAGGAAAAGACGGCGATGGTGACGAAGAACTCGGCTGAGGAGGAGTAGTCCCCCACCAGGAACAAACGCTCGGGGTTTCCTCCCTTACAGGTGGGAGCGTCAAAGTAAACCTGATGGAGCCTGAGAACAGCAGCACGAGGAGGCATCAGAGAGAGAAGAGGCAGCTGATCGGCCAGCTGATCGGCCAGCTGATCGGCCAGCTGATCGGGCAGCTCGCACATTGAAGGAACAGAGTGAATCCTGTGCTCTCTTAAAGTTTTCACAATTCTAGCGGAAATGGAAATGATGCAATACGACAATTACAGCCGGTCAATCATGGCCGTGAGAGCACTCCTGAAGGTGAGAGGTGACCGGAACGTATAAACGTTGAAGACTAATTGAAGTTGTAATTAGAACCGTAACAACATTTTGGTATAGCTGCAAATTTATTTATATTTTTAAAGCAGATATTTTTTTCTTTTCAAAGCTAAGCAAAGATGGTTTTTCTTACATTTAAAATCGCAATCACACACACACACACACACACACACACACACACACACACACACACACATAAATAAAAAAAATATATATATACGTAATGTTCTTTGTGTATGAATTGTACCAGTAAGATTAAAACTTCAGTGTCAGAAACACAGTCTTTATTTAGTTTTAGAAAGTAGAGCTTTTTTCTAACACCTTTACTTTCTTTCTACCTTTGGAATAATAAGTCACAATATCAAGACAGACTGCAGTTATGTTTTAAATTAAGTTAATGTGCTTCACTGACAGGAATGAGAAATACACAATCAAACTGTAGTTGACAACATTAAATGTGTATCTGTGTATTTACAGTTTGCAAAAGGAGAGCATGCAGTGATTCAAAAAAAAAAAAAAAAAATACATGTTGAACAACAGAGCACATACCTGAAGGGATATTCAAATTCTACTTCGATGCCTAGATCACTTTCCGATCGGTTTTTACACTCCACGCTCATTTTGAACATGCCGGAGTAGCTGCCACATGTTGAGAAGGCAAAGATTGCGAAGATCTGCAGGGGACAAAGGGGGAAAAAGAGAGACGCTGTTAACAAGTGAAACTGGCATGCAACTGACCTGCTGGCGCTCAACACACAGTTAACAAAAACTATACAAACTATAAATCTGATTTTTTTTTTTAATGACAGTTGTCCAGTGATGGCAGCCTCGTCATTATTAAAGCACCATCACAGTGATCTGATGTGGCTTCTGCATGAGTACCTGTGTGCTTGGCATTACGTTGTGTGCACTAAGTGATATGCAATTGTTCCTGTTTGTGTTGTCCTGCTGACAAGCATGGGGATAATCTCACACACTGTCTCTCTCTCTCCCTCTCTCTCTCTGTCTCTCTCTCCGACACACACGCACACGCACACACACACACACACACACACACACACACACACACACACACACACAGAAGATTAGACAAATCAGACTATTTTTACCACACCCTCCCTGCGCCGGAGGCCCGATCCGATTGGATAGGAAATCCAACTATTAATCTGACTGAGGTGCCCCACCATCTGCCACCAAATACTGAACTACTGTACAAGCAAAGGGAAGACAGTCACAACACGTGCACGTGCACTCACGCACACGCACGTAGACACAAGCGCTTCCTTATTAAAGCTACTCGAGTCGTAGACGACAACACGCTAAACCCTTTACGGTAATCTGTCAGCTAATGTGAGTTGGGGGCACTTTTGGGTCGGATTTTCTCACACCTGCTGCTTCTTACTGTGATACACATCATCGGATAATGATCATTATGAACAAACACTTTGTAACAATTCAAGAAAAGACACTTTCTACTGAATCACATGTAGATCTTGGACACTGACAACAACATCCCTGACCCTCATTGTCGTTTTCAACTGGTACATTTATACTAATGAAGTTAACATTTGTCTGGCTGCATGGCGTGAACTGGTGTCAGCCTTCAGACACTGTTCACGCTGATATAGAGTCGGTCGTAATTGCTATGAAAGACCTGATAAATGCGGCTGAGATTGACTTAGTGCTTTCAATTTCCCGACAAGACTGAACAAACTGTTCAGGGCCGCGCAAAGGCTTTCATGTAACTCATTTATCGTCCCACTGAGGCAGTTGAGATTAAATGAGATGAACGAGGAGGCCAACCACATGCCACACCCTTGCTGGGCGCTTTTCTCCTGTGACAGACATTGCACAAAAAAAAAAAAAATGTCCCACAGAAATTTCCATAGACATCTTCTCCTTCTACATTTTTGGCTTAGCTGTTTTTCTCGTTTTTAAATTCTATTACCACTTTTTTTTCTTTTGCATTGGTTGCATTGGTGAACTTGGTCACAAAAAAAAACTTGCTCGCAAAAACTAGATACAATGAAAAAAAACACCAATTATACCTGAGAAATTCCAGTACGGAACAAATTAATAGAAGGAAAAAGAAAACATCAAAGCGCCATTTCACACTTTCTCTTCTTCATGGTCATAGATGAGTGAAAAGAGGAGCGATGGTGGAGAAATGGTGGCACACTGAGTGTGAGGTGCCATGGTAACACAGTTGGCAGCAACACACAGTGAGGAGGCAGAGGCTGCTTTCCATCCCTCCTCGTGTCTGTCCTTGTGCCGTGAAGACACATGCTCACGTCCACTCACTCAGTCCATGAAAGTGTTTTTCTCACTGGGACGGAAAATGATCGAGACACACGGCACATAACTCAAGAAGGTACCGGTGTAATTCATTAACGTGGCGAAAAGATATGAGAAAAGAAAGAGCTACCACTCTCTGTTTTGTGATCCTGAGAAGATATTCGGTGCGAGCAATGAGAAGTAGCCGTGTAAGGACACACACACGCACACACACAGCAGAGGCCTTGGAACGATGACTGTGCATTGATTGGAGTCTAAACGGCAACACACACACACACTAAAAACAAATTATAACACATTGGGGGCAGAGCAAATGGAATAAGGCTCTTAATTCATGTTCTCACAAACTGTTTGTTCATGTCCAGTGGGAGTGAGTCGGAAAGTGCAATCATTTGCATGCAAATGAAATTCCACATGCAAGTGCCATCCAGCAGTGGAGGAAGGAGGGCGGAGGTGGGGTGGCTCTTTGCCTCTTTGCAAGGTTTGCGCTCTACATCAGCTTTATTTGGGAACTCAGTGTCTCACAGCATCCATCAAATCTGGGCTTTGTCAGCAATTTTCCCCAGAGACAGAAAGAGAGGGAGGGGGTAAGAGAGAGAGAGAGAGAGAGTGAGAGAGAGAGAGAGAGAGAGAGGGAGAGAGAGAGGGAGGGAGTGAGGGATGGAAGAGAGAGAGGGGGAGGTAGGCTAATGCTACATGACTCACACACGCACGCACAGGGCACTGTTTCAAATCTCAAACACATCTCAAAACACATGCAAATGCCAACAAAGCATCAACGCACGAGAAGAAGAAGAAGAAGAAGAAGAAGAAGAAGAAGAAGAAGAAGAAGAAGAAGAAGAAGAAACGCCCCCCCCCCCCTGTCGCATCTCGCTACTACTTATGCGGCTTCCTCCGTTGCGCAAATTGGCCGCGCGTGCCCATATTAATCCATGAAGAAGACAGCAGCTCCCAGTCTGGTCTGGGGCGGAGGCGACGTGCTCGTGCTCGGCCTTCCGACAGATGATTCACGGGGCCTCGGCTTCCTGAGCGTAGCTCCTGATTGGTGCTCGCACTCGCTGTGACCCAATGAGGCACGAATGAGGTGCTGGCACACTCACACAGCTCCAGGGAAGGACTACAGATGCATGCAGCACACTTACTCACTCACTCCCTTACTCCCTAGATGTGCTGCAGAGTGCATAGCAGCTAGAGAAACACAGACATGGAGCTGTGCATTATGGGGGGGTTTGGTTGGGGGGGGGTGCTCTGTCCTTACTGTCCTTCTGAAAATATGTATATACAATTATTTATTTCATTTATCATTCATTATCATTTACCATTCTGATTAATTATCCTGTGTTGCTCACCCTGTTATATCAGACACTTCACTGTCTTCAATTTCTTTTAAATTTGTTTGAGTCCTGTCATTTTATGTACCTTTACATTTGATTTATTTGTTATTATGATTGTATGTACTGATTTTATTATTTTAATGCCCTTGTAAAGTTTCTTTGAGTTTTCTGAAAAGCGCTATACAAATAAAATGTATTATTATTATTATTATTATTATTATTATTATTATTATTATTATTATTATTATTATTATTATTTGTCTGTATGTGATGGCACAAGGTGACTGACAGACAAGAAAAGGTTTTCAGGATTTGAGAGTTGATGAAATCACTTTTTTTTTTATTCTTGCAGACCTTTGTTAACTCAAACTGGCTGCTGTTGGCTTCAGGGGCCACAATGGCGCCCCAGCTGTCCACCCTGAAGCATCTTAAGTGTGAGGATGCTGCTGTGGCAGATAGAGGACAGACAGTGAGGATGATAAGACGTCCGTCTGTGACTGTTGGACAGATCGGTAATGCCTCATTTCTCCGACCTCCTCCAATTCCTCCTACCAATTAACTGATGGCTATTTTTAGGCTTTGTCCACATGGAGACAGAAACGGTGTATTTCTATTTCGTGTCTGAAACATTTTCTGTAAATATAGCATTGCGTCAAGAAATGTGTTCGTTAGCACAAAATTACTGAATACACTGTCATATACATGCCGGGCCTGTGGGTGGCGCTGTAGCGATATCACGGAAATACACTGAAAACGGAGAGAACGACATGAAGAGTGAACAAAACATTGATTCAAGGAGAGAGGTAAGAAAAGGGCAGTGAGCGAGACGGTGGGCATTTGAGTGGACCAATGTGCGTTTGGGTTGTACACAAAAAAAAAAGGCAAAGGTGGTATTTTAAGATTTGATCACTGTAGGACCCAGTTTATAAAAAATGGCTGCATTTAGGCACCAAAAAAAGCCAGAGAAAAACAAACTCTAGCAAAACTCACGTGCATGTGGACAGAGTCTTAGATGAGCATTCATGACCAGGGTTCATCCACAAGTCATCTTCTATGTAATGTGTATGCTGGAGTGTGTGTGCGAGCGTGTGAGTGTGTGTGTCTGCGTGTCAATAAAGCTAAAATCTTTCTAATGGTTGTTTTTCTGTGCCAAACATTGAAGAAGACTCGACTAATGGGAAGGCAAGTCTTTGAAAGTGATCAGGCACTTTCTCACATCTGTCTATCATATATTCAAGTCCACCAATCAGATTTGTGGATGCTGGTTTATGTCATTTCCTCATGGTTTGCCTCAGTCACTGTTTAACCAACGTCTTGAAAAAGCCAAAGAGGAGCAGCCTTTCACAACCCTCAGAATCTTTTTCTTTGAAAGCAACTTCTCACTTTGTAAAGGTGACAAAGCTGAGTGTGAATGTAATTCATTGGAATTTCAAAACTGAAGAAAAAAAATAATAATAATAATTACTGGTAAATTGGATGAGATAGAATCCAGAATAGAAATGTGACTGTTAGAGCTGCTGGGCAAGGTCATTGATACAGTATATTTGAAATGCAAGTTGTACTGCATCGCCTCATTTAGCTCTCAGGGTTTAGGATTCAAAACAAACTTGAATGTCTAAACATCTCCACCTGAATTTGTGAATTATTTCTTTCTCTAATTTAATATCCTTGCCATGACAATGTGATGTAAACGATTACACCACCAGAAGTGTTGTTTGGACAGCAACTTTGAACTATTTGAACAGGTAATACAAACGCGAATCTGTCAGCACATCAAGTGTTCTGTCAAAGA